>NC_086179.1:92363641-92666672 GCF_023053635.1 Elgaria multicarinata webbii | reverse complement strand
AATCTGGCCCTCCCTTTTGAGTTTGATGCCCCTGCTATAAGCTATACACAGAGTTCTCTAGATCTAATTCATCCATTTAGAGCTGGAAGGATGTCATAATTTTCCAAGGTATCAAATATTCTTTAATAAACCACGGTTTTAATATCTGGCTAATTATGATGGCAGCTACTGGTGCACCCAGCCATATACACTAGGGTCCCATATGTGGATCGTTTCCCCCACCCCCACATGCCTTACCCATCATAGTGGTGGGAGTTTTGCTGTGTGCGTGCGTGCATGCATGTGTATACTTTCTCTTCATTGGCTTCCAATTCACTTCAGAATCCAATATAAACTTCTCCTGTTGACCTACAAAGCTTTTCACTGTCTAGCTCCTTCCTATCTCTCCTCTCTCATCTCACACTATTGCCCCGCTCGTGCTCTTCGCTCCTCTGATGCCATGTTTCTCACCTGCCCAAGGGTCTCTACTTCCCTTGCTCGGCTTCGTCCGTTTTCTTCGGCTGCCCCTTACGCCTGGAACGCTCTTCCAGAACATTTGAGAACTACAAGTTCAATCGCAGCTTTTAAAGCTCAGCTAAAAACTTTTCTTTTTCCTAAAGCTTTTAAAACTTGAATTGTTCTGACTTTTATACTGCCTGTTTGGTGCATTCTCTTACCCTCCTTATTGCTTTATTATGATTTTATTAGAATGTAAGCCTATGCGGCAGGGTCTTGCTATTTATTGTTTTACTCTGTACAGCACCATGTACATTAATGGTGCTATATAAATAAATAAATAAATAATAATAATAATAATAATAATAATAATGCCCAATATGTGATTTTTTTGGTAATACAACTCTCACGTTATAAATGAGATTAGAGAATTAACCTCTAATTACAAGCATCTTTTTAAGGCTTTGTCCACTCATTTGTTCCTCAATGCAGCTATAGGCGCTAAGCCCTTGGGCATGTTTTCTTCCCATGAAGAAAGGCTGTTATTTTATATCGATAAGCTTCAATCTTGCAATTTAGCTAGATCACACTCCTTGGATGGCAAAATAATAAAGATGATGATGGTGGTGGTGGTGGTCATAGATATTTAAAGGATATGTGTAGAGTGCAGACATGGCCCAGTGTATATGGAGAGGATCCCCATTGACCTGTGAAGAGCAGGAGCTGGATGCTGGAGAACTTGTTGTGAGATGAAGCAGGGTCTCATGATATCAGGAACAGCCATTTGCTTTGCATTGCTGCTGGTGCAGTGACAGCACACCTGGCTCAGAAGTGGTGGGCTGTATAGTATTTAGACCAGGATGAGTGATGTTTTGCGATATTTATTATATTCCAGTGGTCACATAATTGAAAAAAGCAGCATAACTGAAGGCCTCTGGCTGCTGCAGTGCAAACCAGTGATTCAGCAAGCATGATCAAGAAAACAGCTGTGTGTCTTTTTCCATAGATGAAACATTTCAGCCCCATGTTCATCCCCATGTCATGATGAAGACACATATCAAGATTAGCACACATGTCTAGATGTGATATAGGTCCTGTTGGCTGGGTGGCCTGTAACAAACAATGCTCTCCAAAGGAGAAGGTTAATTTATGGCTCTAAGCAGGAAGAAACACACATAAGAGCCGTGCCTTTTGCTGGCACACAGGCTACCTAGAGCCAAGGTGTGATCTTAATAGAGCAGTAGTTCTCTACCAGGATATAATATACGAACATCTTGGAATGGCAATTTGTACACCTCAGTTCTTTAATCTGCGGATGTCCATTCTCTTAAGAGCTGGTCTTTTTGAACTATGGACCTACGCTTACTTGCTTGTGTCTGTGAAGGCTGATGCTTGAAGAGTCTTGAGTCTTTGCTCCGTTGTCATCCAACTAGTGTGATCTAACTAGATTAAAATTCACCTATAATGTACATAAATAAGTGGACTTCTCCATGGAGAGGAAACTTCCATAGTATAAACTAATTGAACTGAATAAAATACATGGCTGGATCATGTTTATTTTATGGATGACTCATAGCATGGTTTCCATCTGCAAGTCATAAGGTGCTTATTGTCTGTGCATAATAATGCAAGTTCAGGATTTAGGAAGGCTCTGGTTTACTCAGAAAAATATGGGACTGCTGTTGAGGAATGTTTCCCCTTTTTTTTTTTGCCAACATAAAATGCAATTGTCAGTTCAAGGGCAACTTTTGCCACTACGTTTGCAATTCATTAGTTCCTTGATTCATTTCAATTCGTGTCGGCTTCTCTTCTCACCTGTTCATTGCACGGCAAATTGTATGACAGGAAGTTCTGTTTTCAACTTGAGATGCTAGAGTCCAGATCACACTATTTTCAAGATTTAAAGATCCAGGTAGCCTTTAAGGATTTCTTCTAGCCAGCCACACCAGGGCCTTAGCTAGACCTACCGGTCAAGCGGGACAGAGGGGTGAAGATCTCACGATATTTTTATTGCAAGATCTCCCCCTCTATTCACGTGCGGCGTGCGATGACCTGAGAGGGAGAGGCGCTGCGGCCGCCATTTTGTTTTATTTTTCTTAAACGAGAAGATACGCACAAGTGCTCGTGCGCAAAAGGTAAAGTTGTGTTGTTGTTTTAAATTATTTTCTCCCCTCCCTCCACCCCACCCCCGATGGCCACAGTGCTCCTGAACATGGAAACTTCACTTATAGAGGAAGAAAAGTTTCAGGAAATTAGCAGATAGATTTTAGAACGGCGTCAATTCCACCCCTTCCCTGAAGCTAGATACAACACTGCCCGCCCCCTTCCCAGCTGGGTTGTGGTGGATGCAAACTGGAGAGCAGCTTGCCAACACAATTGACGCTGTTGCGACTTGCAGTGGCAGCACCAAATACCCCTATGAAAAAGAAAGACGCTGGGCCACAGCCCCTGCCAATGGTGAGCCCTGCCTAGAGGTGTAAAATTTCCGGAAATTTTGAAGCCATGGGGGGGAAATGTGTGTGTTTTTTCCGGTTTTTTCGGGGGAAACGGAAATTTTTGGAAAAATTGAAATAATGCAATATTAGCACTTCTTACAGATTGAAAGTCACTTTGTTACTTTAGGAACATAAAATGTAATTATGTCCAAGTTCGTTTGGCATAAAATTATTACATTTGGTATATTAAAAGTAGTGTATTCAAACAATTATTACACATTTAATTTACTTTTCTTTTGGTAACAAATGGAGCTACAAGCTCCTGAACTGTTAGGAACACCTGAACAGTAAGGAACCTCTTTGGTTCTGCCAGTTTATGAGGAGCAGGTAAAAAACAATTTTAAAAAACAACAACTGAAGAAACCACCAACATTAGTAACAAAGAAAATTATTTATGTCTCCACTAGTCCTCCAGTATCAAGACATAAACCCCCCATTCTCATAAAAAGAACTGAGAAAAATGGGGGGGGGGGACACCAAGATTCAATGAATATGTATGAAATTTAATCAGACTCATTTTCTGAGCTATAGCTAATCACTATCAGTTTCAGTCTCTGCTTCAGTGGCAGTGCTGCCCCCTAGAGGCAGAAATGCATCTTGCTCTTGCATTTGAGAGTTGTAGTCTCAGTTTGCAACCGAGGACTTGCTTGTCCTCGGTGCACAGACATTGTAATAATCTGAAACTATACAGTTTTTAGAAATCATTTGGAGAAGTAAATATCTGAACACCTTGTCTTAAACATTTTATTCATCATGCTAAAATAAAACATCCCGTAATCCGTTTTTTCATTTTTTTTTCAATTTTTTCCAATTTTTCGGGGGGGGGGGAGTTTTTTTCCTAATTTTTCCAGTTTTTTCCCAGGCCTTCACATCTCTAGCCCTGCCTGTGAGAAACTGTTAACAATTTCTCCTCCCTCTGGAGAAATTCAGTGAAATTGTCGTCGTCGTCCCACCAGTTTTTCTGCCCCCAAATAGGCTGGAGGATTTTGAGAGCCCATTTGTGCATAGCTCTAGTTTCTATATCTGTATGTTACCGAAACAGCCTGAGGTGGGAATAGAAGGGAGTGCCCACCATGCCACTTCAGTAATGGAAGAAATGAACTTTCCACATGACCCAGCCCAGGCCCTGGTGAGGGTTGCCAGCTGCATTTCTTTGGCACGTGAGGTGATCTATGGCAAGGTGTGGAGTGGTTGGTTGTTGTTTTTTCCAAACTCGGTGGTGCCTCTTCATGGAAACTCTTCAGCCCGCCTTTCTCCATTCTGCCAGCTGCGCTGGCTAAGACCTTCAGGCTTACTAAGGCTTTTAAAACCAACTTTTAATGCAGCTGCTTATCTTTTCTTTTAGAAAGTCGTATTTGTTTTTTGTCACTGCTTGCTTTTATCCTGTCCTTCCTTTGATGGTTGTGGTGGTTGGTTGGTTGGTTGCTATTTAGAGCAATTTTATTTTGGAAAAGCTCCGTACAAGTGACATGATTTGGTCCTCACGCAACTGTCTTTATAAGGCGAGGCTTCCAAGAGAGAAGACCTGGCTTCTAAGTTGACCTCAGGCCTGGCACTCCATCGCCCTGAACAATTATGAGCCCAAGCCACTGGGCGCCCATGAAACTGTCAATCGTGTTTTGTTTGTGATTTCTTTTCCTTGGAGCATCACTTAATGTCCTTCTGGTGCTGTTCTACAAGCAGGTCAAAACAAAACAAAAGGACACGTGGTTGCTTCCCAGCATATCTGGAGACAATGCTCTAAGATTCAGACATACTGGCAAGCAATAATTTGACTTATTAAAGATATCACAGGCTAGGAATATTGCCCCCCACCCCACCCCACGGCCATTCTGTTATGAGGATGGAAAGAGGGAGGCCTGGGTTCTAGAGGTCACTGCCAGGTTGAATCTGAAGTCTTGGTCGGGGGGAACAAATTCTCCCAAGTTTAAGGGTATCTTATAAGGATCTGCCAGTTAGCTGAGATGACACAACTGTCTCATTATAGAAAGGTCAGAGATTAATGCTGATTGGATGATAAATTTGCAGAAAAAATGGCCTTGTTTTTCATGGTTGGGAAACACAGTTTAATGAGCATATTCAGCCATATAAATATAATTTGTTTTCTTTTAAGTTAACTTTGCGAGATAGTGGGGCGTTCTCTACAGCCAAATCATTCACCTCTGTTGTTGCACTGATCATATGATAGCCCCCTTTAAATCTTGCCATTAGTCTATGTTAAGTGCTTTAGAAATAAACGAATGAATAAATAAATCTCAGTATTACAGCGCCATACAGGGTGGTGTAGTGGCTAAGGTGTTGGACTGGGAGTTGGGAGATCCGGGTTCGAGTCCCCACTCAGCCATGGAAACCCACTGGGTGACTTTGGGCCAGTCACACACTCTCAGTCCAACCTACCTCACAGGGTTGTTGTGAGGATAACATGGAGAGGAGGAGGATTATGTAGGCCGCCTTGGGTACCTTGGAGGAAAAAAGCAGGATATAAATAAATAAATAAATAAATAATGGGGGCGGGGACACAGCATGTTCAGGATGTGCCATGGGAGAGCATGTAGATCCTTGGTTTCCCAGCCCTCTCAACCATGCCCCCAACAAGGGAGAGCATTTAGACCAGAGGGAGGGAACTTTTTTTTCTCTCTGTCTGCGGATGGAGAAAAGAACTCGAAACCCTGCCTCTACTCTGACCTGCAATAGAAGATTGTTTCTAAAAGTTATGAGATGTAAGAAGCATCCTGTACTTAGATGTAACGCCTCTCTTTGGGTTTGAATGTCATACTGATGCCACCTCCAAGCACACATCCTTCATGTATGTGAAGCTCCCCTGTTCAGGTGGCAGCACCATTACAGAGCCAGGCCATTGGTGAATGGCTTGGCTTATGTGGCAAAATACATTTCTGGCGCAGACTGCTGCCTAAAGAAGAGAAGTTGGTTCTCCCTGCTCCTAGGTATTTCTTATTTCCATTTTGCATATTTAAAACTGAGGCTAGAGAATTAAAACATTTCTTTATGTAATAATACAAAGCACCCATTTTTGGTCATATTCCTATATTGTTGATAACCGTGAAGTATATTTTTAAACCTCTCAGTACCAGATTTGTATCCATGCGGTGTTGATTCTGCAGTAGAGATAAATCCCTTTAAATTGGCTTATTATGCAAATACATGGCATGCATTTCTGCCTGACGTTCTAAAAGAAAACTAAATTTTGTTTTGAAATGTACCAGTACAAATGAGAAATGTCACCAGGCTGCTTTAAGCATTTACAAACCAGCCACTGTAAATGATGATGAAGTTTAGCTTCATTTACCAAGACCACTCAAGTGTCATATTTTCCAATAAATATCAGAATCTTCTGATACTTCCTGCTGCCCTTCAAACTTTCTAGCATTTACTGCAACATATTTCTTACAGTGAATATCCCAAATTTAGCAAATGTTGATATTGTCATTCACATGTGAAATCTAACATAAATTTCACGAATGTCTGAAAATATCTACTCATCCACTTCTTGGACATAAAGCAGTGATTTTTGAAAAAGACATTTAGATAAACAAAAAGACTTGGGGCATCTTAAAGACTAGTGAACTTATTGTAGCATAAGCTTTTGTGGAAACAGCAAGAGGAGGAGAAGGCACTTGCGTGTCCCAAAACAGAAGAGAAAATATTCTCGGGTGTCTGAAAAAGTGTTTATGTTTTGGAAAGAACTTTCCTTCCTCAGAGGCTGCTTATCTTTCTCCAAATGTGCTGCAAAGAATCTGTCCAATACTAGAATCATAGAATAGCAGAGTTGGAAGGGGCCTACAAGGCCATCGAGTCCAACCCCCTGCTCAATGCAGGAATCCACCCTAAAGCATCCCTGACGGATGGTTGTCCAGCTGCCTCTTGAAGGCCTCTAGTGTGGGAGAGCCCACAACCTCCCTAGGGAACTGATTCCATTGTCGTACTGCTCTAACAGTCAGGACGTTTTTCCTGATGTCCAGCTGGAATCTGGCTTCTTTTAACTTGAGCCCATTTCCGTGTCCTGCACTCTGGGAGGATCGAGAAGAGATCCTGGCCCTCCTCTGTGTGACAACCTTTTAAGTATTTGAAGAGTGCTATCATCTCCCCTCAGTCTTCTCTTCTCCAGGCTAGACATGCCCAGTTCTTTCAGTCTCTCTTCATAGGGCTTTGTTTCCAGACCCCTGATCCTGGTTGCCCTCCTCTGAACACGCTCCAGCTGGTCTGCGTCCTTCTTGAATTGTGGAGCCCAGAACTGGACGCAATACTCTAGATGAGGTCTAACCAGGGCCGAATAGAGAGGAACCAGTACCTCACGTGATTTGGAAGCTATACTTCTATTAATGCAGCCCAAAATAGCATTTGCCTTTCTTGCAGCCCTATCACACTGTTGGCTCATATTCAGCTTGTGATCTACAACAATTCCAAGATCCTTCTCGTTTGTAGTATTGCTGAGCCAAGTATCCAAACTTTGAGCATTCTCAAAGCCAAACTTGGAGGATTTTCAGACAGAAGCAGCATTGGAAAGATTCTTTGAGACGCATTTGGGGAAAGATAAGCAGCCTCTGAGGAAGGAAAGTCCTTTCCAAAACACACTGGGCATAATAAAAGTTTTTTCAGGCAAGCTTTTGTAGGCCAGAGCCCACCCTGGGGGCGAGGGTTTAGAAAGAGGAGAGGGTTTGCATCTGGTGCCTTCCACAGTGGTAGATTCCAGAGGGTTATGACTGTTAACAGCACCAACACACTACATTTGCTACAACAGTCTAACATGGCAACTCCTCTGGAATTGTTATATTCAAGTGACTGTCGGTACCCATTGGTGTTCTTGGATATTTGCAAAATTTGTCAAGGTCAGGGATTGCTGATGTACATATATGCATGTCTGCATTCACCATAGTTTGGACGTTCAGTTAGGGTGACCCTATGAAAAGGAGGACAGGGCTCCTGTATCTTTAACAGTTGTATTGAAAAGGAAATTTCAGCAGGTGTCATTTGTATATATGGAGAACCTGGTGAAATTTCCTCTTCATCACAGCAGTTAAAGCTGCAGGTGCTCTGCCCTCTTTTAAATCTGGTCACTCTAGTATAGCTCGTGCACCTTTAACTGCTGTGATGAAGAGGGAATTTCACCAGGTTCTCCTGGGGAAGGCAATGGCAAACCACCCCACTACAAAGTCTGCCAAGAAAACGTCAGCGAAAGCAGGCGTCCCTCTAGGAGTCAGCAATGACTCAAGTGCTTTGCACGAGAGGTTCCTTTCCTTTTTTCCTCCATATATACAAATGACACCTGCTGAAATTCCCTTTTCTATGCAACTATTAAAGATACAGGAGCCCTGTCCTCCTTTTCATAGGGTCACCCTAATTCAGTGTAACAGAGCACAAGCATACAAAAAAGCATCTGTGCAAAGCAGATGATGGGATATCACTACGCTTGCAGGTGGATTGACTGCAGGAAATAATGCATCTCTCAAACCTTGTGCACTTGCATCCCTAAAGCAAGTTGTAGTTAGCTGCAAAGTAACACTAAGCCCCAGATAGTACTGACTCCAGTGTAAAACCAGCTTTCCCCTGCCCCAATTTCAGTGCAGGTGTTCAGCTAGTCAAAAGTCTAATTTTAGATTGTATAGATCCTAATGCACCTAGTAATGAGAGATGAAAATAAAAAGAGATGAGCACAGCCTCACACCTGAGTCGTTTTCTCTCTGTGACATGGACAAGTGACATCCCACTTCCCTCTTTCGGAAATGGATTAACAGTTTTCCTCTTAATCATTTAGTTCCCTGGTGTTCGTGTTGCTTATTAGACATGTCTGCTGGCTTAGGGTGCGACTAGCAAGGGGGGGCAGACTGGTTCCAGTGTTTCCACAAATAGTTAACCTAAATCAGCCAAACGAGATTTCGATTCCAAACTTCTCTAGCCTCAATAGCTGAGAATAGGTGCTTAATTGTTTGTTTTTTATGTTATTACTGGTGTAATTTGTGGCGTGCAAGCCTTCCCCCATGCCTCACATAAGCTCAGAAATAAACTGAGCTATTCTTCCCACCCACCCCGCAAATTAGGAAATAACTCCACATATTTCCAAATGTAGCCTCCTCACCACCACTCCGTCTCTCCTACACCTCCCAACTTTCGTCAAAGTGTAAACAGCTTAATCCTGATTTCCAGGCTTCTGGTGAAGCTGGCAACAGTGCTCTCCTTCTCTTCTCTACTGTCCTCTTGTGCTGCATTGCAAAGGATCAGGCCACAAGGCTTTCCCCAGTACACTCTGGGAAATGTAGGGCATGTCTACACCGGGGAAAGGGGAGGATCTTGTGATATGCTAATCGCGAGATCCTCCCCCTCAGTCCACACAGGCCACGCGATGTCCCGGGCATCGTGCCCACCGCGGCGGCCATTTTTACAAACAAGAAGAGCTGGAGCGCCCTCGCACTCCAGCGAAAATTAAAAGGTAAAAAAAACCAACGTTACTCTCCCCACCCCTGATGGGCACGGAACGCCTAAAGAGCTCCGTGCCCTGTGCCCAGTTTCCGGCTCCTTGCGTTTACTTGTGAGGAGCCGGGACAAAACCAGGACGGCTGCCCACACCTCCTATGGTCTCAGGACGATCCTGAGACCGCGGGTAAAATCAGACTAAAAGCTGTCCCGGTTATCCCAGGGAAATGGAGGGATCTTCCCTCCCTGCCCCCAGGATCCCCTGTGTGTCATGTGGACGCACAGGGATGATCCCGGGGTGATCCCTACATGGTGTAGACATGCCTGTAGTCTCGCAGGGCTTGGAAGGTGGCGGTGGTGGTGATGGATAATTTATATTCCACCTTTCCTCCAAGGAGCTCAAGGCGGCAAACAGGGTTCTCCCCACCCCATTTCATTTTCACAACCCTGTAAGGTAGGTTAGGCTAAGACACAGTGACTGGCCCAAGGCTACCCAGTGAGCTTCATGGCTGAGTAGGGCTTTGAATCTGGGTCTCCTCAGTTCTAGTCCAACACATTAAGCACTATACCATGAGTTCTATTTGGTGGCATCTTTGGTGGCATCTCTAGGTGTACAGTTAAGGGGTGTGAGCTGGGAGTCCCCTGATTTCAAATGTTGCCTTGGCCACAAATTCAGTAGGTAATTTAGGCAAGGCGTTATTTTCTTCAACTTTAGTGCCCCACTATCTTTTATATTGGGAGTTGGCAACTTCCAGAGGTTTTGGCCTACAATTCCCATAATCCCTCACCATTGGCTGTACTGGTTAAGGCTGATGGGAGTTGTAGGCCAGAACACCTGGAGAACCTCATGTTGCCTTGCCCTTTCCGTACTTTACAGAAGTAATACTGTCCTACCTTGGAAGAGTTTTGCAGGGGACAGTGAGATAATGCATTTGAAGTACTTGGAAATACATTTTTTATTATTATTATTATTATTATTATTATTATTATTATTAAATTGTCAATGCATATGGTGCATAACAGAAGGAAAAGAAAAGAAAAGATGGATTTGTACCCCAACCATCTTACAATCTAATGTCTGAGTGGGGAAGGGGCACAGATTTAGAGTTTGCTTTGGATTCATATTTGAGGAAGGAGTAAGTGAAAAAAGGAAACATTTCCCCCCTTAAATTTCAAAGTCCTTAATATCTGCTTTTATATTTTCCTTCTTACATTTGTTTTTGGTTTTTTTTTTTTTAAAAAAATATTATCTATCATAGTGAGAGCTAGAAAAAATTGCTTAAATTTCAAGGAGCCAGACCAACATTTCTGAATCCTGGGAAGAACATAATATTTAGACTTGCTGTGGTTACCTGACGAAAGAAAGAAAAAACGAGAGAAAGGGAAGTGAAAGGGCTGTGGAGATTTAAACTCTGGGAAGGGAAGGAGAAAAAGAGCAAAAAGAAGGGAAATGAGAAACTCATGTGGTAGAGCTGCCATATTCCAATTCCCCAAATGTGAGCAGACCCGTTTGCATATTATGCAAATCAAGTATATTTTTGATACCTTGGCCAGTGTCTGTTCCTGGCAACTACTGCCATTAACTGGGCAAGGATTAGAGCACCCTTCCTCAATGTGGTGCTCTCCAGATGGTGTAGACTACAGCTCCCATGCTGCTTGGGGCTGATGGGATTAATAGTTCATAACATCTGGAGGACAGCAGCTGGGGGAAGGATTGACTAGAGGAAGCATCTTTTAACAGGCTGTTTCCAGCCTGAAATGCTTAGACTCTCTATTTCGCCACACTATGGAAGACTGTAACCTAGTAACTGTCTACGCCAACAATTGGGAATTGAATGTACAACGACAAGCAGCAGTGCAGACAGAACCAAGGCTTCTATTATCTCAGTTGAGTAAATAAACATATCTAATTAGCTGCTCAGCAAACAGCGCTGTCACAGACAGACACCTTGCCACCAGCAGGCTATACTGCTGCTCCCCGACCCCACTTTGCAGTACTACTCTAAGCCATTTATTGGTGAAGACTATACTGAATCCAAGTTGGTGCTTATTTGCAGTTCAGCATGATCAGTAGCGTTCTAGCATTTAAGCATGCAAACTTATTTATTTATTTATTACATTTATATACCGCCCCATAGCCGAAGCTCTCTGGCCAGTTTACATTCTATTCTTATATTCTTAGTCCATTTTTTTCTGGGCCCTGCCAAGTGTTTCCATGTAGTTACGATAAAATCAAAGTCTCCTAGCGGAACTTGACAGGTATGTTCAAGAGTTGCGTCACTGTGACATCTTAAGAGCTCCCATTTTTAAAGGCTTGGATATGTTAATGGACATATTTTATTTTATTTATTTATTTATTTAGGGTGACCATATAAAAAGGAAGACAGGGCTCCTGTATCTTCAACAGTTGCATAGAAAAGGGAATTTCAGCAGGTGTCATTTGTATATATGGGGAACCTGGTGAAATTTCCTCTTCATCACACCAGTTAAAGCTGCAGGAGCTATACTAGAGTGACCAGATTTAAAAGAGGGCAGGGCTCCTGCAGCTTTAACTGGTGCGATGAAGAGGAAATTTCACCAGGTTCTTTTTCGTGGTCTCTATGGGCTCTGCGCTGGCGCTGAGCCTTGCCTCGGAAATACTTCTCTTAGCTGAGGAACGTTAATTTTGGCGGGAACCCTCCCCCACCATCCACTGCGCATGATTGCGCGTGTTCCCGCCTTCCCCTCAGTTCCTTTGTGACCGCCTTAGCTGCTGCCTCGCAGGAATGCTTCTCCTCCTCATATCTAAAATTGAGTAGCTGAGTTACCTTAAATATTCATCTTTCTTCTCCGTTCTTCTTTCTTCTCTTCGTATTCCTCTTTTACTAAAAAAAAAAAAAATAATTGTTGTTAAAACCTATTATTCTCTACTTTCTATATCTTGCATGGCCCTTAAGGCACCCTTTCGAAAGTGCGTCCGCTGTGGTAATAAACTCCCTGCAGCGGACGGACACTCCCTCTGCCTACTGTGTCTTGGAGAACCACACGTTGTTGAAATGTGCCACCACTGCCAGGCCTTTTCCAAACAAACGAGAAGACACAGGGCAGATAGGCTTAAAGCCGAACTCTGGAAACAAACTCTGCAAAAAGTCGACAAACCAAGAACCATGGCTACTTCGACCACACCCTTGCAAGCTTCGATATCGACGGACCCTTCGACATCGACAACACATACCGAACCTTCGACATCGAAGTGTTCTCTCACTGTGTCAACGGCAAAAAAGCTAACAAAAAAAGCTAAAAAAGCCAAGTCTCCTCCTACTGCACAGGACAAACCAAAGAAGAAGACACATAAGACCGCGAAATCTGGCCTGCCTCCGCCACGCCCAGCGGTCACAACAGACAGTTCCAACCCAGCAGAATTCCCGGCTGTTGAACTGCTCTCTACGATTTCGGAAGGTGAAATTCGAGAACCTCTGACACCTACACAGTTATCGACATTACCTCTAACTCAAAGAGACCCACCTTGCACCGACAACACAGAGCATGGTCGACCTAATCCTCAGCCTTGACCCATATCCAGGGCAAGATCGAGGGAACATAGCATATCTCACTCCCGAGCCGAGTGCTACGAACGGGACAGACACTATTCTCGGTCAAGATCTCGACATCGATCACCGTCAGTATATAGCAATCACTACGCTAATAGACACCGACGTTATTACCGCAGCAAATCAAGATCCGCATACCACGATCACGACAGATACTCTGAATATTCTTACCCTCCAAGACACTATGAATACTACTATGACAGGAGACCAGCTTACCGCGAGGATCGACATACACACCGTCCTCCACAATCCCAAACACAGAACCCTGCAACCTCGTCTAATCCAGACACAAGACTAATACTTGCTCAAATAACGCGTGACGAACCGCGTGCAACTCCTCCAGGGTCTCCTATCCCTGTTGAAGGCTATGATTCTGATTCTTCAGCGACATCAGCTGAACAACCCTCTTTACCTTCCCCCGATGATAACCTTGGCCCCAAGTAAAGAGGATCACCTTCTGAAGAGATGGGCTCCTTCGCAGAGCAAATACTCCGCATGGCTCACGCTCTCGGCATCGATGCCCAACAGCAACAAGAGCAAATTACAGATCTTATCTTTGAACCAATATTCATTGAAGCCTCGGTGCCAGTAGAAATACCATTTGCACCGACTCTACTTCAAGCCGTTAAACAGACATGGACTTCTCCTTCCATAATGACGCCTACATCCCGTCGTTTAGAATCTATGTACAGAGTACAGAAAAAAGACATAGAATTTTTATTCACTCACCCGCGTCCAAACTCGATAATAGTCGAATCGTCCCACTCGAATTCTCAGAAACATCATTCTTCCCCTGTGGACAAAGAAGGTAGAAGGTTAGACTTCCTGGGCAGAAGATCAGCCCTGGGTCTACGAGTCACAAACTATCAAGCCCTTATGTCCCGATATCAGTTGTTCCTTTGGGATAAAGTCGGCTCACTGTGTGATTACTTACCTGAAGACCAGAGAGAGCTAGCCCGAGTTTTTCAATCCGAAGCCTCACGCCTAGCAAAACTCCAAATTAATACCACTCGACACCAAACAGACTGTTATGCCAAACTAATGATGGGCTATGTAGCCCTTAGACGACATGCCTGGCTCAGGTCAGCGGGAATGGCATCAGAAGCTCGTTCAAGAATAGAAGAATTACCCTTCGATGGCGACGGTCTATTCAACACCTCCACAGACGAGAAAATGGACACAGTCCAAAAAGCCAGAAACAATGCCAAAAAGATGGGACTGGGCCAACAAAACCAACAACTCCAACCTCAAAGAGGACGTAAATGGTTCCGCCAGTACCAGCCATACCCTCAAAAATCAACCGACAAAACAAGATTCCAACCTACACAAGCCTTCCAACGAAAGCCTTATACTCCGACCAACCGCTTTCGCCCACAACCGAAACCGGACAACTCGCACAAACGTCGTCTTTGACTCGAACCACCAACACAACCAATACCTTGCATTCAGCGATCGTCTATCCAAGTTCTACCATGCCTGGGAAACCATCACCACAGATTCCTGGGTCCTCCAAATTATCCTCCAAGGATACAAAATCGAATTCGAGACTCTCCCTCCCCTCGGTACCGTGAAGACCACAACACCCTCCGCCGCACTCAATCACGAAACTACCCTCCTACTCTCAAAAGGGGCTATAGAACGCATTCCACCAGAATCCAATCACACAGGTTTTTTCTCCAGGTACTTCACCGTACCGAAAAAAGATGGGGGTCTTCGCCCGATTTTAGACCTCAGGGATCTCAATTACTTTATTCGCCCCCCAAAATTCAAAATGACGACGCTGCACAATATCTTACAACTTCTAAGAAAGAATGCATGGTTTGCGGTTGTAGATCTAAAAGACGCTTATTTTCATATTTCCATCGCAGAGACGCACCGACACTACCTCCGATTCGCCATCGGAGAAGAGATTTACCAGTTTTGCATCCTACCGTTTGGACTCAGCACAGCCCCACGAGTATTCACCAAGTGTATGGCTGTAGTCTGTGCCCATCTCCGCCTATCCAACGTCGAGGTATATCCATACCTCAACGACTGGCTACTGACATCGGACTCAAAAGAAACCCTAAACGACAACATCTCTCTGACCCTCCATACTTTGGACACTCTCGGACTCTACATAAACCCCGAGAAATCAATCCTACAACCCACTCAATCAATAAAATTCATAGGAGCAAGGATAGAGTCAGTCATCGGAAGAGCATACTTACCTCAAGACCGAGCATACCACCTCATTTACAAAGCTCAAACTCTCATTGCGAGACCTCACACAACGGCACACAAAATACAACGTCTGCTAGGTTATATGGCATCGACCACTGCAGTTGTACAGTGGGCCAGATTCCACATGCACCCCCTACAACTCTGGTTCCTTCAACACTACGACAAAGATCGCGACTCAAAAAACCACTTCCTCAGCATCCCACCTACCGTTATCGACAGCCTCCCATGGTGGACAAAGCCACATCACCTCTTACGAGGAGTTCCATTCCAACAACCAGCCCCATCCAGGATACTTACCACCGATGCATCGACAGCAGGCTGGGGAGCCCATTGTGGGATGTTAAGAATCCAAGGCCAGTGGACAACCAACGAGTCCAACAACCACATCAACTTTTTAGAACTAGAGGCAGTCAGAAAAGCCCTCAAGGCATTCGAACCTTACCTCAGAAATCACCACGTGCAGATACTTACCGACAACACTACGGTACTATGGCACATAAACAAACAAGGAGGCACAAGGTCCCCGAAACTAGTCGAACTCACACTTCGGATCCTCAAGTGGTCTATCCCCAGAAGGATATATTTATCAGCTCTTCACATAGCTGGGGACAACAACACGCTTGCAGATTCTCTCAGCCGCACATTCACCCTCCATCACGAATGGCAACTTTCAAACACCATACTCCATCAAATTTTCCAAATTTGGGGTCAACCAACAATAGACCTATTCGCCACAGCAGAAAACACGATATGCAAAACATTCTGCTCCAGGGGAGGAATAGGACACGGATCTATGGGAGACGCATTCACACACAATTGGACGAATGCCCTCTTCTACATATTCCCACCATTTCCGCTACTAAACAAAGTAATCACGAAAATCATGCAAGACAAGATGAACTGCATCCTAATTGCTCCCTGGTGGCCCAGACAGGCATGGTTCTCACAACTAACACGCCTCACCAAAGGATGCACCTACCGCCTCCCTCTGATCTCGTCCCTCCTATCATGCAACCACGGACAGATCCTCCATCCGGATCTTCACAGATTGAAACTAACGGCATGGAGAATCGACCTCGATTATCCATAGACAATGACACACATCTACCACCAGAAGTACAGCATGTCCTAAAAGCATGCATAAAACAATCCACTAGGACATCTTATGCCACAAAATGGGCACGCTTCTGCGTCTTCGCAACTGCAAACTCCTTCCAACCTGATCAATGCTCCATCACCAATGTGCTAACCTTCCTACATCACCTATACGAAAAAGGACTAAAATACTCCTCTATTCGCGTCTACTTAGCCGCTATTTCGACACACCGTGGAGAAATCCAGCACAGACCCATTTTCTCCACACCTAAAGAAATTTTTACGAGGCCTCAAAAACCTAATACCTCCAGTAAAACCCATTGCTCCCAACTGGAGCCTCTCAGTGATTTTGAACACACTAACAGCAAAACCATTCGAACCTCTTGCTACCTGTCAGGGATGCTTTAGGGTGGATTCCTGCATTGAGCAGGGGGTTGGACCCGATGGCCTTGTAGGCCCCTTCCAACTCTGCTATTCTATGATTCTACCACTCCCATACATCTCCTGTCATGGAAGGTAGCATTTCTAGTAGCAATAACATCGGGGAGAAGAGCAAGCGAACTATCAGCACTCCGTATCGACCCCCCGTTCACTATCGACCCCCCGTTCACTATCTTTCACAAAGACAAGGTTGTCATGAGACCAGACATTGCCTTCTTACCTAAGATAGTGTCAGACTTCCACATCAACCAGCTTATCATACTGCCAACGTTCTTCCCATCTCCTTCCACAGACCTAGAAAAAAGATTACATTGTCTAGATGTTAGGAGAGCCTTAGCATTCTATAAGGACAGAACAAAGACATTTCGCAAATCTCAGAACCTCTTTATTTGCTATGGAGGAAAACAAAAAGGACTTACACTCTCTTCTCAAAGGCTCGCCCAGCGGATAGTACACACTATCAAGCTAGCCTACCGTCTAGCCAAACTTCCCCTTCCTCAAGGGATAAGGGCACACTCTACCAAAAGCTTAGCAACCTCCACAGCTTTCGCAAAAGGAGTTTCCCTAGAGGACATATGCAAAGCAGCAACATGGTCACGTCCTCTAACTTTTGTCAAACACTACAGCATCGACACCCGCTCCCGGAAAGACTCTTCCTTCGGCAGAGCAGTATTGTCAGCTGTTCTTCAATGACACCGACCCTCCACCGGTGAGTGTTAGCTTGGTAATCGCCCATAGTGTGATGCACAGAGACCACGAAGAAGAAATGCAGGTTGCTTACCTGTAACTGTAGTTCTTTGAGTGGTCATCTGTGCAGTCACACAACCCTCCCACCATCCCCACTTCGGTGTCATACACTGAAGGATGATCCTCTCGGTACCAAGATCGTTAGTCGGTCTCAAAGGAACTGAGGGGAAGGCGGGAACACGCGCAGTCATGCGCAGTGGATGGTGGGGGAGGGTTCCCGCCAAAATTAACGTTTCTCAGCTAAGAGAAGTATTTCCGAGGCAAAGCTCAGCGCCAGCGCAGAGCCCATAGTGTGATGCACAGATGACCACTCAAAGAACTACAGTTACAGGTAAGCAACCTGCATTTCCCCATATATACAAATGACACCTGCTGAAATTTCCATTTCAATACAACTGTTGAAGATACAGCAGCCCTGTCCTCCTTTTCATAGGGTCACCCTAATTTATTACATTTTTAATAATAATAATCATAACAATAATAATATGTTTCTTACTCGCCTCTCCGATTGGATCGAGGTGGGAACAACAACAAGCACAAAATACTGATTAAAAACATGGCATACACTGTTTAAAAACGTCCTAAAAACATACTAAAAATATCCTAAATATATACCGAAGCTCTCTGGGTGGTTCACATATGCAAACTGGCCACACCTTTTAACTCTAAACTTTTGTCTTGTGAAGCAGGTAATTCTCAGACGGATCAATGAAAACAAAACGATGACAAGTTGTGGTCTACAGTCCTTAAATACACTGATGGTCGTGTTCTCCTTGCTCTTGTCAGCAGGTAAGACTTGTCTTTTGATTTGTATTTGGTGGTTGTTGTTGTTGTTGTTATTATTATTATTATTATTATTATTATTATTATTATTATTTATTACACTTATATACCGCCCCCATAGCTAGAGCTCTCTTTATCCTTTTCTTTTCATTTTTAATTCTAGAAGTATAGCTTTGTTTTGTCTTTTTCCAGCAAAACCAAACAAAGATATGGCATTTAAAAGACTCATATATTGGGGCATGAGCTTTCACAGGTAAGCACAGACGTCATCAGGTGCATTTAATGAAGTAGAGGCTGCATTTGATGAAGGCGCTTGTAGGCTCTTGCCTACAGAAGCTCATGCCACAATACATTTGTGTCATCTTTAAAGTACTACAAGACTCTGTTGCTGTTGGGTTTTTAAAATATTTCCCAGCATGACTTGAGAAAAGAAAGTCATTGGTTATAGAATGTCAGGCCAAGGGTTTCCTAACTTAAGAAGGTTGTATATCTGCTCAGTATATTTACTTAGGGTGACCATATGAAAAGGAGAGCAGGGCTCCTGTACCTTTAACGGTTTATTTATTTATTTATTTATTACATTTTTATACCGCCCAATAGCCAAAGCTCTCTGGGTGGTTCACAAAAATTAAAACCATAATAAAACAACCAACAGGTTAAAAGCACAAATACAAAATACAGTATAAAAAGCACAACCAGGATAAAACCACGCACCAAAATTGATATAAGATTAAAATACAGAGTTTGAACAGTAAAATTTAAATTTAAGTTAAAATTAAGTGTTAAAATACTGAGAGAATAAAAAGGTCTTCAGCTGGCAACGAAAGGAGTACAGTGTAGGCGCCAGACAGACCTCTCTGGGGAGCTCATTCCACAACCGGGGTGCCACAGCGGAGAAAGCCCTCCTCCTAGTAGCCACCTGCCTCACTTCCTTTGGCAGGGGCTCACAGGAGTTGCATAGAAAAGGGAATTTCAGCAGGTGTCATTTGTATATGTGTAGGGTGACCCTATGAAAAGGAGGACAGGGCTCCTGTATCTTTAACAGTTGCATAGAAAAGGGAATTTCAGCAGGTGTCATATGTATATATGGAGAACCTGGTGAAATTCCCTCTTAAAGCTGCAGGAGTTATACTAGAGTGACCAGATTTAAAAGAGGGCAGGGCACCTGCAGCTTTAACTGTTGTGATGAAGAGGGAATTTCCCCTGGTTCCCTATATATACAAATGACACCTGCTGAAATTCCCTTTTCAATACAACTGTTAAAGATACAGGAGCCCTGTCCTCCTTTTCATAGGGTCAGCCTATATATGTGGAGAACCTGGTGAAATTCCCTCTTTATCACAGCAGTTAAAAGGTGCAGGAGCTATACTAGAGTGACCAGATTTAAAAGAGGGCAGGGCACTGGTGTGTTTAACTGGTGTGTTTCACCAGGTTCTCTCGTGTGGCGCAGAGTGGTAAGCGGCAGTTACTGCAGCCAAAACTCTCCCCGCAGCCTGAGTACGATCCCTGCAGAAGCTGGTTCTCAGGCAGCCGGCTCAGGTCGACTCAGCCTTCCATCCTTCCGAGGTCAGTAAAATGAATACCCAGCTAGCTGGGGGAAAGGTAACTGCGACCGGGGAAGGCAATGGCAAACCACCCTGCTACAAGGTCTGCCAAGAAAACGTCAGCGAAAGCAGGCATCCCTCTAGGAGTCGGCAACGATTCAAGTGCTTGCACGAGAGGTTCCTTTCCCTTTCCTTCCCCATATATACAAATGACACCTGCTGAAATTCCCTTTTCAATACAACGGTTAAAGATACAGGAGCCCTGTCCTCCTTTTCATAGGGTCACCCTAATTTACTCGGTCGAGGTCTACACTAGTTAGGCCTGTTGTATGTGACTGGTGACCACAGATAGCAATGTACATACTCACCTCCAGCCACAGATGCCTCTATTAAGTCCAGTAGGACCACGATAAGCTCCATGCTGAAGCTGCTACTTTGCATTCAGATGTGTATTAGCACAGGGGGCACAGAAAGAAATCCCTTGCTAGATCTGAGTTAAATGACTACTTATAGCCTCTTACAAACACATCACATAACAGCCTGGTTCACACATAATGATGACCCATGATTTATTTAACCTGTGGTTTGTTGCCCTGCCCAGGGTTTTTTTCTGGAAGATAACTGAATAAAGCATGGTTTGTTTTTTCAATCCTGTATTATTTCCCTCTTCCTTTAGCTGCTCCCTCCCTGTATGGTGCTGTAGTACTAGCATGTAGGGCAGATAGGTTTATACGTAACGGCAACCCATGGTCAACCCAGAGTTTACAACCCAGCAACAAACCATGGGTTCTCTTTTTGGATTGTTTGTGGTTAACAAACCATGGTTTGTTACCACAACAACCCAGAATTCAACAACCCATACACATAGGTTATGTGTGAATTTGTCCAATATTATTTACATCATATTTCTTATATTTTAGTGGTTTTCACACTGTGTGGTGCGCACCTGTTGGGGATACAAAACACCTGAAAAGGAGCTCAAAGATTTAGGAAGGGGTAGGATCCCAAGGCAGATATAGCCCCTCCCTCTCCCATCAGCCAACACACGGGTGTGTTGAATGCTCTCTCCTCATTAGTTCACATTTGATTTGTGGGAACGACCACTTCTTCATATGACCAATAATTTCCACTTAAATCTAGATGAGCTACTGCTTTGTTTGGATGGTGATTCGTGTGTGGAATGGTAGGTGGTGTCAAAGAAATTCTGTTAGATTTCCCCTTCCTAATGTCTGACCTGAGTTAGTGCCCTGCACATGACTGTGCAGACTGTGCCAGGTTAAGGGAGGCTGTGGGTTTAAATGGCCTTCCAGCCGCAGTTTTATTTGCACTTCTAATGTGTTCTTATTCTGTTTTTATTTTTTATTCTATTTGTCCACCCCTCCAAAATTCTTGAATGGGAGTGGTATGTAAATATTGCAAATAAAATAAATAAATAAACAAATAAATAAAATGAGCCGCTCTGAATTGTGCATGCACCTTGTGCCATTGATTTCAATGGGAAAATTAAATAGATGGTTACATCTCTCATGTATTGACCCTGTTCAGACAACACGCTATGCCACAGAGGTTAAGCATTTTGAACTAAACATTGGCTCAGTTCAGACATGTTTCTGAACAGTGGTTTTAGAACTCTATGTTGGAGTTTTTACACCACCATTGACGAATGTGTTGTCTGGTGGGAAAACTCCACGCAATGGTGGAGTTTTTTGGGAAAACACTCCATGCAGAATATCCATGCTGTGAAGAGGAGGGTTCCTGCTGCGTGTTGTGTGGCAGGCTCCGTGGAGTTTTCCATTGCATTGAGCTGACTTTTCCCACTGGCTACAGAGTTCCCTGGCAAGAGCAGCGAAAGGAGTGAGTGCCTCTCTAGAAGAGCAGCCGGGATTGTTTTTTCACAATGGCTGATGGGATACCATTGGGAGGACTGGGGGAGGAGAGAGGGCAGAGGAAGTCAATCAAACACCACACTGAATTTTACTCAACTCCACGGAAGCCCACAGTCACACAACAGTAGAGTTAGAAAATGTTGTGTGGGAACCGTTGAGTGGAGTTTTCACACTGTGTTGACTAACGTGTTGGCTGAACTGAGCCATTATGGCTTAGTGTGTCATGTGAACTAAGACTTAACGTGCCATGTGAACCATTCCTAACCATGGTGGTGAATATACTCACTAAAATGTCAGTGGAACTTCGAACTGCTTAACTTTGTCTGGATTATAGTTTGATCAATTGCAAATAGTTTAGAATTTAATTTCATTGCTTCATAACATTTAATTAATTTGTCGTTTTGTAATGAACACAGATTATTCTTCTGTTGAATTAATGCTTTAAGATGAAATCCTATGCTCACTTATTTGAGGTATGTTCCACTGAACTCAATGGAACTTTCTTCTGACTAGACATAGGGCCTTGCTAGACCAGGCGTTAGCGCGGTGTGAGGCCCGGTTTCCCTCCTGTGCATCCAGATGATGCACAGGGGAATCTGAGGTCAGGCCGCGCTAAAGCCTGCCTTAAGCCGGCATAAGCGAAGCCAGGGCTGCGGAACGTCTAGCAGGGTCCGTGGCTTTTTGCGGCTGCTCGCTTACTCGCTGGTAGCCGGGGAAAGGAATTGTGGGGGGGAATCAGGGGCAGGGGGAGCGGGGGGGGGGGCTTAATTTTTTTTAAAAAAAAACCACTTACCTTGTCTGGCGGCTCTCCGGGTCCCTTAAAAAAAAAAAATGGCCGACACTATGGGGCTTCCCATTGCCCCGTCGCATCGTGCGTCTAGAAGCCGGCTACCCTGCTGGCTTATCCGGCAGGTCTAGCAAGGCCCATAGTTAGGATCAAGGTGTAAACAGACCAAATAGCTTTCAACCATTGTCAGCCAAGATAGCCTTAGCAGATTGCTTTATTTCAGCCATGTTCCCCACCTGAAGTGCAAGAGATAATAAATGCATCCTACTTACCTAGGGAGGTTGTGGGCTCTCCCACACTAGAGGCATTCAAGAGGCAGCTGGACAACCATCTGTCAGGGATGCTTTAGGATAGATTCCTGCATTGAGCAGGGGTTAGACTCGATGACCTTGTAGGCCCCTTCCAGCTAGGCTGACCATATGAAAAGGAGGACAGGGCTCCTGTATCTTTAACAGTTGCATAGAAAAGAAAATTTCAGCAGGTGTCATTTATATATATGGAAAACCTGGTGAAATTCCCTCTTCATCACAACAGTTAAAGGTGCAGGAGTTATACTAGAGTGACCAGATTTAAAACAGGACAGGGCACCTGCAGCTTTAACTGCTGTGATGAAGAGGAAATTTCCCCAGATTCCCCATATATACAAATGACACCTGCTGAAATTTCCTTTTCAATACAACCGTTAAAGATACAAGAGCCCTGTCCTCCTTTTCATATGGTCACCCTACTTCCAGCTCTACCATTCTATGATTCCATGACCCTTCATTTGATTGTAGGTGGTCTGATCCCCCAATGATAGCACTCTTCAAATACTTGAAAGTTTGTCGCACATAGGAGAGCCAGGATCTCATCTTGGTAATCCCAGAGTGCAGAACACAGGAAGCTAGATTCTGGCTGGGCATCAGGAAAAATTTCCTGACTGTTAGAGCAGTATGACAATGGAACCATTTACCTAGGGAGGTTGTGGGCTCTCCCACACTAGAGGCCTTCAAGAGGCAGCTGGACAACCATCTGTCAGGGATGCTTTAGGGTGGATTCCTGCATTGAGCAGGGGGTTAGACTCGATGACCTTGTAGGCCCCTTCCAACTCTACTATTCTATGATTCTATGATTCTACTTTACAGGGCTGATGTAAAGAAAACTGGGATAATAGATATGAAGTGCCTACACTCTTCCGTTGTGCCGTATAAAAGTGAATTCTCTTATTTTTCTGTTGCAACTGAGTAACAATAAGATTTGCTCTTTGCCTTACAGCTCTGTCTGCCCATTTTCGAGTCTGTGAGCCATATACAGACTACAAAGGCCGCTCCCATGTTGGATTCCACTGCCCACGTCTTTCCGACAATAAATCGTACATCTTTTGCTGTCACCATAACAACACGGTGTTTAAATACTGCTGTAATGAGACTGAGTTTCAGACTGTTATGCAGATGAACCTAACAGGGAATGGAGATGGATACATGCATAAGTAAGTAAATAAGCTGGAATACATTTTTCCCCCCTCCAAAATTCATTCTGGATGCAATCAAGATTGTCCTGTGACATAGAAGCAAATAGCAGAAATGTGTTGAAATGTGGAACTAAAAATAAAACAAACAAACAAAGTTGGAATAAATGGCACAAAAGAAGAGGGAATTGCCGTTTTCCGCACAGCACAAATGTTATGCGTGGCTAATTGCTACTTTAAATTTCTGCATGCTTTGCATATTAATTACTTGTAATCACTTGCGCTTAAACAGCAAGGTGCATTTGATTGTGTATCCCTGGAGTGTGTTGTCTCCTAGAAATGCTTTTTTTTATTTCAACCTTAAACCCTGTGGCTTGCTTTAGTGCCTCCCTCCCTCCCTCTCCACGTACCCCTTTTTATTTTTGGCATTACCTTTTAAAAGAGTGAGTTTGAACACCTTTCAAGAAAGCAAATTTCAAGGCAGGTTTTATATTAGGAGCAGGGCTCACTGAGGCTTTGCGCCATAACTTGCTTTGCGCCATAACTCTGCCCCAAGCCGTAGCTTGCTTTTTTAATGTTCTGAATTTGCCAACATGCAACTACAGGAGAAAGCAAAGGGAGAAGTTCTGTCTGTTGATGTCATAATGGCCCTCAACTCTCCCTTACTATTTTTTTCTAAGGAGTGGGGCCATTTGGGCCACTGGTTCCCCAAGTATACTCTTTCCCCCACCCTTACTGACTGTACCTCTCCTACCCAGATTGGCGAAATGGCTCAGGAGGAGCACTTGAACAGACTCACTCACAGATATCTTGAACATTATTGTAGATCATGAGAATATCCAAATTGATATAAATGGAGTGCCAATTGTGTAGGCTTATCCATTCTCATATGCTTCCCAAGGACATAGCCAATTAATATAAGCTCCAGTGCTCTTGAGAATCTCACAGTTGAATTCCTGGAGCTCACCTGTGGCTACTTGGGGTCTTCCTACCGTCTTCTGACACGGAATAACGGGCTGAAGTTACAGGAAGCCAGATTCCAGCTGGACATCAGGAAAAACTTCCTGACTGTTAGAGCTATATGACAATGGAACCAGTCAACTAGGGAGGTTGTGGGCTCCACACTAGAGGCCTTCAAGAGGCAGCTGGACAACCATCTGTCAGGTATGCTTTTAGGAGGATTCCTGCATTGAGCAGGGGGTTGGACTCAATGGCCTTATAGGCCCCTTCCAACTCTACTATTCTGTGATTCTATGATTCTCCAAGCCTCATTTGCTATGCATGATATATATTTGTCCTTTCTTACCCAGCTCACTGGGACTTACTTTGAGCTAGAATTGCCTTGGACAATTAGCATCTTTTTTGAATGGTAATGCTTTGGAACAGGCTGTTTCTCTTTGGGCTGCTTCATGCATATCTGTTCATCACGTTCTTCTGGGTGGTTCATTTGCACATGCACTCTCATCTCACCTGCTGTCATTCTGCAGCTGCTCAAGTATAGAGAAACCTATACTTGTAAGCACCTGTGTGAACCAGCCCAGAATATATGCTCAGTGAACTTCCCTATTTATGGAGTGGCTGCAGCCTGTCCTGAAACCATGAAGAGAAATCTTTTTTTCCCAGCAGCCAAAGATGTATTCCCACCCCTCACTGATGTGTCTGCCATTTTAGCAATGGTTCTGCCCAGCTGTGAAAGAAATACATATAGTTCCCCCTACTTACTTCTGTATTCTATAGAACAAGAAGAAAAGCAACCTTACAAAGCGAATAATTGCATTTCTAAAGTTCCCAACAGATGCTAGTCCTTATTTCAACTAAGAAACACAGAGCTGCTGCTGAAAATGGCAGCTCCATGTTAAGTTCCCCTTCCCAAATTTTGCAATGTCTTCAGAATGTCTTACCCCGTGTCCTATCATCAATACATCAGTGGATGATGGGAACAGGAATGTGCACAGTGCAATTAAGTCTGGACATGGGGTAACTTGTGCTAGACCTTCACGTGGGTATTTACTTTGGATGGCATTTAGTCCTGGCCTGAGCGTATAACAGGCTATTTGTTTTTTTTAAGCCCACTGGCACCTGACCATATTTTTGTCCCACATTTATTAGAGCTCAAGTTTTCTGCTCCAGCTGTCTCTTTGGTGTCTTAGTGGCCCACTGAATTGGAACCTTTGCTGATGCTAGAGCACTCAGACCTGTGAATTTATGAGCTCTAAACTTTTAAATCCCTGTGCTGTCAAGTCAATATTAAAGTGTGAAGAACAGCAAATAAGGAAGAAATGTACCTAATCTCACTTGCTTCTATACAGTATTTAATTTAATTTTCTTGGATATTAATCCAAGGATACTGCTTCCTGCATAGGATGATTCATCCACGGTATTTCTGAATTGCAAAGCAATTTTAGCTCTGAGCAATTTCTATGACTAGGATTCATGCAGAGGACAAAAGCAAAATAGTGTAATACCTTAGTAAAGCCTATGAACCAGAAGTTCCCAGTTCAAATCTAAGCTCAGCCTTTACTAACTATCTGGGGATGATGGGAGTCAGTGTCCATCAACATCTGGGGAGCCAAAGTTGGGGAAGACTGCAGCTACTCCATTTCTTAGTCCTTCCTCCAGATATGAAGTATATGGAGCTTTGGAAGGGTGAGTGGGCAATTTCCTTTGTCAAGAAGATTGCATGTTAATAACCCAGGGCAACGTTCCCTTAATTAATGTTTGGGAGATCATCTCTGGAATTTCTAGGAAGTCCATCAGAGCTTTGAGCAGACCTGTGTGTGAGCAGATACTGGAGAAGGTCTTTCTGTGTGAAGTAACAATAGAAGCTGTTTTGAGATGGAACAGAGAGTTGTGGAGGCTGGAAGGACCCTTGGGGTGCATGGGGGGCCCTCTCTGGAGTTCTGGTGCAAAGGAACAGATCTGCCACCTTACAAAAGTCCAACACTGTTTGCCTCTGCTTTTGCTGTACTTGGAATATTTGCAAATAAACATGTATTACAAAAATGCTATAAACATTTCCAAAGGGAACCAGAATCCTTGGAACTTCTTGCTGTCCCTGGGACGTCTCACTGCTCAGGGAAGTGGGGAACATGTAACAATGTACATGTCCTTAACATTCTGTTATACTTTATTGATCAAGAGTGGGCTTGATTCTTCATGGCTGGGGTAACATAGGAGCAGATCCAACCTCACCCAAATAGTGCTCTTGAGTGCATCCCATTGCCTTCTCCTCCATAATTGATTGGATACCACTCAGGCCTATGGGCTAACATAGAGCATCTCACTGAGAGTGAGGGAAGAGAAACACAGAGGCGTATTGAAAAGGGGATGGAAAGAGAGCTCAGGGCTTGAGGGTAGGGCGAAGAAAGAAAGCAGCAGAGGAAGCATTGCAAGGTAAGGAGAGAGCGAGAGAGCAATGGGAATATTTCCAGGATGGGATATTAGAACTGGAGTGAAAAGTGGTGGGATGAAGGAAGGGAGTGAAAACAGATGAGACCAAGGGACTTGAGCCTTTCTCTGTAGCCGTTGAATTTCAGGGCCTTTCACTAGGAGGAGGATAATATTTGCTTATGTCTATTGTGATGGGTTAAAAATTATTATTATTAACATTATTATTATTATTATTATTATTATTATTATTATTATTATTACATTTGTATCACACCCTATTATCACTGGGATATCAGGGCAATGTACAGATAAAATCAGAACAATATCAATATAAATAATTTAGACAGCTAAAAACGTATCAAATCATTAACAAATTGAAACCAGACATGGTTTAAATTGCACCGAAATGAAGCCAGTGTCGGTGCCAGTCGGGGCTTCAAGGGGAGGGCATTCCACAGTCGGGGTGCCACCACAGAGAGAGCCCTCTCCCTTGTCCCACCGTAGCATATGTTTCGTGTTGGTGGGATGCGGAGAAGGGCTCCTCCAACGGATCTTAAGTCTCAGGCAGGCATATATAAGGAGAGGCACTCCCTCAAGTATCGAGGCCCGAAAGGAAATGAGGCAGGTGGCTACCAGGAGGAGGGCCTTCTCTGCTGTGGCACCCCAGCTGTGGAATGAACTCCCTAAGGAGGTTCGCTTGGCACCTACATTATATGCTTTTAGACGCCAAGTGAAGACCTTTTTATTCTCCCTGAATTTTAACAGTCTATAAATAAATTTTAACCCTGTGTTTTAAATTTGTAATTTTGCATTGCTGCTGTTTTTATCTGGTTGAGCTTTTATAGTGTATTTTATATTATGGTTTTATACTGTTGCTTTATACTTTGAATGTTTTTAATTTTTGTGAACCGCCCAGAGAGCTCCAGCTATTGGGCGGTATAGAAATGTAATAAATAAATAAATAATAAGCCGTTTAGGGCTTTGAATGTCATTGCCAACATTATGTTCTGGGATTCCTCAGTGAGATTATTAATGATGGATGGCTTCCTGGAAAGACAGCTTGCAACACTAGTCCCACTACTCTTGTTTTCTTGTGACATGCAGCACCAGGGAAATTTTGTATGCGCACTCAGTTCACATGAAACCATGGAGAAGCCCCAGTGAGAATGGGACAGGTTCTCAAATGTGGTGTCCTCAAAGGCCTTATGGGGACAATGCAAGCAGACAATTTGATGTGCAAAGGGTTTCCTGTACATAGGATGCCTGAAAACCAACGTGTTGCTGTCTTGTTGTAAGGGTTACTAAGAGAACGTGAAATGTGTTAAGTATTATATGAGGATGGAGCTGAAACAAGGTGGGGGTGTTTCATGATATGTGCAAGGGCAGGTTTTGGTGATAATTGGTAGGTGGGGTTGCTAAATGGGATGGAAACGTTCTTCCATTCACAGCAAGGGCAAGAAAAATGCCCTCACTCAATTGGCTGTGACATACAGAGAGCTCTGGCTATGGGGGTGGTATATAAGTGTAGTAAATAAATAAATATGTTATCAAGTTGCCAAATCAGATTTGCTACATTGTGCCCATGCCATCATCCAGCTGGCTATATGATCCTTGGTCATTTAGATTATATAGCCAGAATGAAGAGGAGCCCACTTTTTATTTTATTTTTTAAAAATGCACCCCAAAAGGTACTGGGATTGTGGGAAGGGAACTGTAGCAAAATGGTTTGGAAAAGCATGGTTTGGGGAGAGTCTTCTGGAGAACGCTTTGCACACACCTCTCTCTTTTTTTCACCAAAAATGTTTTCCCCTGAACCTTCAGCTCAGTTGTAATAAGAATACTTGCAATTTATTATTATTGACATCATGAGCTTTATCAATTTCCTGTCTTATTTTCCATCTGTAATTACATCTTTCTAAACTGGATTGAATGAGAAGGTGGAAAAGAGGTCACTTCGCTGTTAGAACAAACTGATTGTGCTTCATTAAGCATAATTTATACTTCAGGTGTTCCAGCTAAACATCCACAGTAATTGGTATGTACCAGGCAACTAGGTGTATCTTTCCCTTCACACAGGAGAAGGCTTACAGCTGGAGTGGGCTGAGTTCAGTCTTGTAAGATCTACCTTAAAAAAAAAGAATCCCAGAGTCCCTGTGGTCCTTCAGTTCATGTTAAATTGGCCATGCTGGCTAGGGGTGGTCAGAGTTGTAGTCCCAAACATCTGGAGGGCACCTGGTTGGGGAAGGCTGCTCTAGAATATGTGCAACCCTCTGTAAGGAGAATGGATAGTGGGGGAAAGTGTCGGGGGAATGGATCTTGTTAAATAAGCTGCTTTTTAGGGTTGCTTGTCCACCATTCTTCTTAAGGAACCCCTGATGAGTTTCCAAAAAGCTCCAAGGGTCCATAGAACACAGCTGGTAAACCACTGCTGTAAAGCACTATTTGTTGTTTATTCGTTCAGTCGCTTCCGACTCTTCGTGACTTCATGGACCAGCCCACACCAGAGCTTTCTGTCGGCTGTTGCCACCCCCAGCTTCCCCAAGGTCAAGTCTGTCACCTCCAGAATATCATCCATCCATCTTGCCCTTGGTCGGCCCCTCTTCCTTTTGCCTTCCACTTTCCCTAGCATCAGCCTCTTCTCCAGGGTATCCTGTCTTCTCATTATGTGGCCAAAGTACTTCAGTTTTGCCTTTAATACCATTCCCTCAAGTGAGCAGTCTGGCTTTATTTCCTGGAGTATGGACTGGTTTGATCTTAGGAACATTATTTTGTAGGATGCATTGTCTACTGAAGTGAAAAGGTACGTCTCAAGGCTCTAATTCATCACACAGCTGTTGATGCCTAGGTCCCACTGAATAGTGGTTGGTTGTTGGTGGCTGTAATATAATCTAGTTTGGTGCATGCATGAATATACATCGCATCACTTTGCCTTTCCTTATATTTGCTGCATATATGACAACTGGCACTGAAATGACTCCAGTGAAAAGCATTGCATTTGCAGCAATGCAAAGTGATTATGATTGTGTTATCTGTGGTGGCTCATTCACACATTCAAATCATAGTTAATGTGCCGGTCATTAAGCAATCAGCACAAAAGTGTGAGCCAGCTTACCTCCTTTCCAGAAAGCTCCCTCAAATTCTCCAGTGTATTTTTTGAAAGTAAGGGCTCTTCCCCCAATTTTAGTTCCTGTTGTGCTAGAACACCACAGGAATCTACTCTCTTGTCATTAGCTAAATGGATTCCTTGAGAAACATGATGCAAAAGCAAAATTACATTTGGGGAATTTGCAGCTTCCCTCTGAAATAATTCTGTAACCAACAGTGAAGCCTCTAAACCCCTATTGTCATAGAAGTCAGTCTTAATAAAATAAACTTGGGCAGTGCTACCAGATGTGACCAGGAACTTGATAATCTCATTGTGCATCCTAAGTTTCCCTCATACATACTAATAGTTTCAGAAAACAAACAAAAAATGCCCCTGAGCTGATGCTCTCATTGTACCTCAGAGTGCTCCAAATATCTGCAAGTTTTGGTTTTCTGACTGAAACAAGCAATTCTGATCCCAAATAGAATTAAAATCTGTGAATATTTTACTCACCCCACCAGCCATGATGTTTCTCAGAGTTGTGTTTCCCCTAATTGCTTCTGTTTCATTGCCGTTTTCGCTCCTGAATGGCAGATGCTTCCTCATTTAAAAATTAGTCAGCTAGACAGACCCCCATGTAGTGAATGAGATGATGTCACAATATTGTCTTTGACATGATGATGTCACTAGATGGCAAATTGCAGCCCATTGAGTCTGGCTTTAAGATTGAGGGCAATTTAAATATGAAAATCTTTTTCACAAATTCTGAAAATAGGAAATCATAGAATAGTAGAGTTGGAAGGGGCCTAAAAGGCCATCGAGTCCAACCCCCTGCTCAATGCAGGAATCTGCCTTAAAGCATACTTGACAGATGGTTGTCCAGCTGCCTCTTGAATGCCTCTAGTGTGGGAGAGCCCACAACCTCCCTAGGTAACTGGTTCTATTGTCATACTGCTCTAACAGTCAGGAAGTTTTTCCTGATGTCCAGCCAGAATCTGGCTTCCTTTAACTTGAGCCCGTTATTCTGTGTCCTGCACTCTGGGATGATAAAGATGAGATCCTGGCCCTCCTCTGTGTGACAACCTTTTAAGTATTTGAAGAGTACTATCATGTCTCCCCTCAATCTTCTCTTCTCCAGGCTAAACATGCCCAGTTCTTTCAGTCTCTCTTCATAGGGCTTTGTTTCCATACCCCTGATCATCCTGGTTGCCCTCCTCTGAACATGCTCCAGCTTGTCTGCGTCCTTCTTGAATTGTCGAGCCCAGAACTGGACACAATACTCTAGATGAGTATTGGCAGTTCAGCAGGCTCCACCGGAGCAGTTTATTACTGATACAGTTGCTGGTGTTAAAGTCTCCTGCTGTGTAGTGTCTAGGATCCTAAAAACAAAAAAGGTGGATACTGCAGGATCTGTCCCAATCAGAAAGAGACAGATGTGCATGTCTAGCTCTCCCAGTGACATCAAGTGATTTACAGACACTTAACTATTACAGCCAAATTCACTTAGCTGTCCTGCAACATCATGACTCGCGTCCAGCCTGCTTGCCTTTTCCCCTAGATTTCGCTCACCTCTTAAATATGAAAAGTATTTCCCTGGCTTGTAGGGTTCATGCAATTATAAATGAATTAATACCTCTAAATGCTTAGCATCTAATGTGGTAATGACCATCAATGCATGTTAGCCTCAAGCTGAATTCATTCCACTTTCTGCTTTTTGTGTTTTAATTTTATTTGGTTTCTTTTGCTTTAAATTTCTTTTATGAATTAAGGCTATAAAATTTGATGAATTATTCATCTGAATTCCTTATGGGCTTTGCACTTGGGCATATTGTGAAGTGTTTTTTTTTTTCCCTTCTCTTGTTCATCTCTGCATTTTTAAAGATTCAGCTGCCTGGATCTGTTTGACTCCCTCATCAGAAATAGACATGGCTTTATGCTTTCGTGTTTTAATAAATGGCATCTTGGGGTACCAAGTTAACGAACAGGAGAAAGATAAAGTGCACCTTCCCATTGTGCCACTGTGCGTAAGAAATCTTGATGCATGTAGCAAGAATAGCAATCTTACAGACATCGAATTTCCCTTAACACCCTCTTTTTCTGCAGCTATACCTGTGACTATGCAGAAATCAAAATGCTACCTCCCAGTAAGGCAGATTCTGAAAGCAGAATAAACATTGCAAATCGTGTTGAAGATAGATTATCATTTGTTCTGTTAACTTTGTGCATATTGGCAAAACCAGTAACAGGTTCATTGGGTTGGATCCAGATTGTTAGTTGAACTTTGAAAGGAAAGGAACCTCTCGTGCAAGCATTACTGACTCTTGGTGGGACCCCAGCTTTCGCTGACGTTTTCTTGGCAGGCCTTATAGCGGGGTGGTTTGCCGTTGCCTTCCCCGGCCATTATCGCCTTTTCCCCAGCTAACTGGGTATTCATTTTACCGACCTCGGGAGGTTGGAAGGCTGAGTCGACCTGAGTCAGCTGCCTGAAACCAGCTTCCGCTGGGATCAAACTCAGGCCGTGGGGAGAGTTTCAGCTGCAGAAACTGCTGCTTTACCGCTCTGCGCCACACAAGGCTCATTAGTTGAACTGAGGTCCCATTGAAATCAATAGGGCAAGTTATTCATGACTTCCTGAAATATATGTTCAGTTAACTTAGTCTGGATACATCGCATTGGTACTAATTCAAATTGCACACATCCATGATAACATGGGAACCACTTTCCTGTGGTATGATACCAATCAGCTGTGGAATGCATATAAACACTAATTGCATACTTGTGTTCCACCCAGCAGTTCCCTTATGGTGAGGAAAGCTGTTGATTGGGTGAGAGAGACCTTTCCAGTTTATCCTATCCACATGTTTGACATTCACAAACATACCAAAGCTGTGTAGGATTGCACCCCAGGGGAATGATCCCACGCCTCTTCTAGGTCCATGTGAAGGGCCTCAAACATTCAGCTGCAAAAGTGGGAAACGGGAAATATCTATTGGGATGGTGGGGGGAGTTTGGTTTGCATTTTTAGGTGAACCTGTCTAATTTGCAGTTCCTAAACTAATATAGAAACTGATATGTAGTTAGCATTCAAGAGGCAGCTGGACAACCATCTGTCAGGGATGCTTTAGGGTGGATTCCTGCATTGAGCAGGGGGTGGGACTCAATGGCCTTATAGGCCCCTTCCAACTCTATGAGTCTATGATCCTTCAGTATTCATACTTCTCTGAATTTTGCAATGCAATTCTCCATTTTTAAAAAACAAAACAAAAACAAAATGTGCCTATTAGGGAAAAGTGCACGCAAGAACCTATACATTAGTGAAAGTAATGTACAAAAATGTATTGTATTATGCAAAATGGCATAATATACACAAAAAGGCATGTATTGGGGGCGGGAAGAGAATGATAGTGCATGCAGTTTTTCATGCAGACTTTTAAAAATGCAGACTGATGTAGAACCAGGGTGAAACAAAGTTAACAGTGGGGAAAAAATAAGCTGAAAGAAATCAAAACTGTCCATCTCTATTCATGGTGTATGGGCAGGTAGTAGGTGGATGAGGGAAGAGAAATGGGAACAGTGATCTCTTTTTTCTTTTTTCTTTTTTATTAATAATTTTTTATTTTTAAGAATACAACAATATAATACTGATTAAAACACATAAATCAACATATAACATAACATAAGCGCTCCCATCCACCCTTCGGGATCTATTCCTGCTTCCAAAATCTCATGGAACAGTGATCTCTTAAGGGATCATCTACACCAGACAGGATATTCCACTATGAAAGCGGTATGAAAGTGGTATATAAAAGGCAGGAGCTTTATAGCGGTATTGAAGTGCATTGCAGGATTTATGCTACTGCTTTAAAGTGGTACTGAAGTGCACTGACAACTGTTGGGGCCATGATACATCTACACCAAGCAGGATATAACACCATGAAAGTGGTATGAAAGCAGTATATGATATGTGTCAATGGGCCCCAACAGTTGTCAGTGCACTTCAGCACCACTATAAAGCAGCAGTGTGGCTCCTACCTCTTATATACCGCTTTCATAGTGGAATATCCTGCTTGGTGTAGATGAGCTCTAAGTATATTTTGAGCGGGTGGAGTTGAGTAGGGTGACCCTATGAAAAGGAGCACAGGGCTCCTGTATCTTTAACAGTTGTATTGAAAAGGGAATTTCAGCAGGTATTTGTATATATGGGGAACCTGGTGAAATTCCCTCTTCCTCACACCAGTTAAAACTGCAGGTGCCCTGCCCTCTTTTAAATCTGGTCACTCTAGTATAGCTCCTGCTGCTTTAACTGTGGTGGTGAAGAGGGAATTTCACCAGGTTCTCCATATATACAAATGACACCTGCTGAAATTCCCTTTTCTATGCAACTGTTAAAGATACAGAAGCCCTGTCCTCCTTTTCATATGGTCACCCTAGAGTTGAGAAGTTCTCAGAACCCTTTCATCATAGCAGCTCCATTGTGATTTCCTCTTGTCTCTGCCCCCCTTTTTTTGCACACATTGCTTTCATTTTAAAATCTTATCTCCTTAATCCATTGGATTATATATGTGCCTGAAAGGGGGGGATGGCCATTGTATACCGCAAATGGATACAGAAGGCAGAGGCTATTTTATTGCTGAGGAAATTCATGAAATGTTTCAAACAGCACAGCTCTTCCTCAGGAAAAAATTAATTGTGCAAGCAGTCTTTCAGTCTGATCTTTATTCGCTTCCAAATTCCACCAGTGCTGATAACATGGTTCAGTAATAAAGCAGGTACAAGAATAGCACTCTCCTATCTTTTTGTTATTTATGTAGAAGCATCGTCCTTTAAACAAGTGGAGAATTTGCTTGGCAATGAAACATTGTCTATCCCTGTTGGTTTCTGCATTGATTAGAGACCTGGCCCGCAATCGAACTCTTCCTTTGAAATCGGTGGGACTTTAAAGTGCTTATTTATTCTTGAACTGTCTTCAAGTTCTTTTTAAATAATACATACCAGCACAAAAGCTGGAATTTCCAGCAATGAGCAGGATGCTCTGCAATCCACTTTACTTATTTATTTGCTTGCTTACTCGGGGTGCAATCCTATTGCAATGAACGTAAGCCCCAAAACTCAGAAGCTTACTGTCATCCTATGCAGGATAGGAAGAACAGTGGAGGCGATCTTTACCTCCTCGTCCTCCCACCCTGCATTTTCACTAAAAAGGCTTTTTCCCAGTGGAAGGGGAGGAGTCTGGAGAGGTCTCAGGATAGCTTGTATCCTGGCATCTCCAGTTTCTACCACTCCCTGCCCACCAAAATGCCCCCTTTCCTCATCCTCCAAGGTGATGTTCCTTGCAGATGGCGCAAGTCACAGCTCCAGGTCTCAGTTCTGAGGTCAGAGTGCCCTGACTTCCTGTCTGGGGTCTCATCTACACCAAGCAGGATATTCCACTATGAAAACAGTATGAAAGTGATATATAAAAGGCAGGAGCCACACCACTGCTTTGTAGCGGTATTGAAGTGCACTGACAACCGTTGGGACCCATGACACATACCATATACCGCTTTCATAGTGCTATATCCTGCTTGGTGTAGATGCATCATGGGCCCCAACAGTTGTCAGTGCACTTCAGTACCACTCTAAAGCAGTAGTGTAGATGCTGCAGTGCACTGCAATACCGCTATAAAGCAGTAGCGTGGCTCCTGCCTTTTATGTACCACTTTCATAGTGGAATATATAGTGTAGATGAGCCCTGGGTCTTTGAACTATTCTGTGACTCCACAAACACTATGATGATGATGATGATGATGATGATGATGATGATGATGATGATGATGATGATAGAATTAAAGCCTTTAAAATCAGATTATACCAGTAAAATTGTGGCTGGTTATTGTTTAAATAAAAAAGTTTTCAGTATGCACTGAAAATGAAACAATGTTTGTGCCTGTCTAACATCAACTTACAGGGAGTTCCATCAATAGGGAGCCAGTACACTAAAGGCTATTCTCTGAGTGGACTCCAAGTAGACTGAAGCTCAGGTGCAATAGTTTGCAGTAAGGCTGCCATGATGAAAGTTAATTGGTGTCCCTAACTATGAAACATTCAATAAAATCAGTTTCTTCAGAACTAACTACAGGCCTTAGAGAGCCGGAAATTCAAAGCAAAAATATCATTTGTGTCAAAAGGGTGTGTGACTGTTTTCCATTCATTCATTGCAGTCTTGTTCTTCGTCCTTTTGCAAAGTGAGGCTGAAATGCTGGAGAGGAGGAGGATTATGTACGCCGCCTTGGGTTCCTTGGGAGAAAAAAGGCAGGATATAAATGCTGTAATAAATAAGTTGAATGCTTTCCTATAGCAAATAAAGGAGGTGATGTTGGATTTTCCTAGGAGTTCCCTGCTAATGCAATAGATCTGCTGATGCACTATGAGATAAGACAACAGTTTCTAGTATCTTCTTTCTTATTGAATACACTCTCTGCGTCCAATGAAGCGCTTATGCCCCCAGCAATTTTTTTCCACCCCGCAGATTCTGTTGTGCAGGTAATCGTAGGTCCCACCGACTCCATTGCGCAAGTGGGACTCACCGCTTCCGCAACGGAGATTTAACGCTTCCCAGAGGAAGCCCAAAACAAGAAAAAAAGGTGGTTTCTGGATTGGCTCAGGTCAGCAGAGCTCCGTTATGTGAGCTCTACCATCCTGTCCCATTCTAGAAAGGAGTGTTTTCACTCATTTCTGGTTGCCCTCAAAAGCACTAAATCTCCATTCCACAAGCAGTGGGTGCCACTCGCTGATAGGTGTTGGCAGGGTGCAAGACGATAAGCACCTTGTTGGAGTCTGCCCTACATTTATAATCAGGTACTTAAGTGTCACTTCCATTCACTTCTTCCCATAGAAGAAGAAGAGGAGAAGGAGAAGGAGAAGATAAATTCTTACCCACGTCTCCCTTTGGATCGAGGCGGGGAACAACATTAGTACAGCAATACAATATAAATCAAATACATAAAATTAATTAAAAGAGCATATCAAACCAATACAATATCAAAATAACAATTAGGGCATCTTAAAAAATAGAATGGCTTCTATTGACCCAATTTGGGGTGGGTGGGGAATGATGGGCTGTCATTGCAAATACAGTTAAGGGGGAGGTAAAGCTTGATGCCTCCCCAGACACCGGTAAACCTAGTATCACAGCAAGATTATAAGCCTTTTTGATTACAGCTGTACCAATCAATGAGAAATTCTGAACTGGTGCTTAGGAATGTAGTCCTTATAAGAATATCGGTTTAGCAATATTACATTACAGTACTGTCTGTTCATCACTCCAGTATGGTGTAGTGGCTAAAGTGTTGGACTGGGAGTCAGGAGATCCAGGTTCTAGTCCCCAGACAGCCATGGAAACCCACAGGGTGACTTTGGGCCAGTCACAGACTCTCAGCCCAACCTACCTCACTGGGTTGTTGTTGTGAGGATAAAATGGAGAGGAGGAAAAAAGGTGGGATATAAATTAGGGCTGTGCACAGGGCCCCCGAACCACTTTGGATCTGGATTGGGCCCGAACCACTTCAGGTCGATCTGGACCTCCCCTGATCCGCTCCGGAGCGAGATCCGGAGGTCAGGATCGACATTCGGCGCCCATTTTGCTCCCCCTTCCCCACAGTTGAAGCCGCTGCCCGGACCACGACAGACCAAGGTAAGCCCCCTCCCCCAGTAAGCCCCTTTCCCCCACTTCCTGGCTCCATCACGGTTGGGGTGGGGGCTTCAACTGATGCCCAGGCTTCAATTGACGCCCAGGTAAGCCCCCCTCCCCACTTACCTGGCTCCAAAGCTTCGGGACAGTGAACCGCTTCAGGCTGATCCAGACCTCCCCCAATTCAGAACCGGAACCGCTTCAGGCTGATCCAGACCTCCCCCAATTCAGAACCGGGCCTCAGAGGTCCGGATCGGCCCGCTCTGCTTCGGTTCCAGGGATCCGTAACAGAGCGGAGCACACCCCTAATATAAATACAATAATAAAAATAAATAAAATACTTGATCTAATATACCATACTATGGGATCCTATGGGATTGCAGCCTGTTAGATGGAAGCCTCTGAGCTCAGAGGCTTCCATAAATCCCATGCTATGCCACCAGGCTGTTGCCAGCAGTGCAAGAGGGGGATGGAAGTGATTTTGCCTCCCATTCCTCCAAAAATAAAAACAAATTCAGTTGGATGGCACTGGAGTCCATCCTGCTTACTTACCAGTGGACACATGATAGAAAGGCTATGGGATACTTTGGATCTCAACCATTTCTCTCCCCACTCAGTGTCCTGCACCCTTTTCACCCTCCCCAAAGTCATTTGAGTGTCTACGACCTTCAGAGGGAGACTCCGAAATATATCCTACAGTCCCTGGGATGCTGTCCCAGGTCCAGAGGATTGCTCTCTAAAAGGCAGAGCTTAATAAAGTGAATGAGGCCCACAGATATATCCATTTGTATTATGATTTAAACAAAATATAGTTTAAGAACAACAGTAATGTCTGCTATATTTAAATTAAAATAAATCACTCTTTCATTTTCAAATGCCAGAAGCAGATGTTGTTTTTTGGGAACAGATGGAGATCCCACATATGGCCTGATTTAATAAATTGCTGTTTTGAAATAGTGTTCATTTTTCACCAAATGATTTTTAATGAACTGAAGTGAGTGCCTTATGAACAATGTATACGAACAGGCAGATGATACGAATGTAAGAGGAGCTCATGTTTGTGCCTCTGAGTCCTTGGTAGTCCACAAATGCTGTGTGTTTGAACAATAAAGAGAACAAGCGAAGACTCTTAAGATGTCACCTTCCGTCCCAAGGCCTAGGGACCCACTTTGGTTCATGAAGAATAAGGACTTGTCTTCACCAACCATTTATCCAAGGATCATCCCTGTGCATCCAAATGACACACAGGGGATCCTGGGAGCAGGCAGGGATGACCCCTCCATTTTCCTGGGATAACCCTTCGGTGTAGAAAGGGCCTAAGCTTCCTGAGTGGCCAACTCTTGATTGCAATGGCTTGAAGTCCAAAAAGCGTTACTTCATCCACACTACTATCAATATATCTAGTCTTTCTTCACTACTTCTCCCCCTTCGAAGTATTCAAAATAAACACAATCAATTCATCCTTTCTTCCCTCCCGGAATAGCATTAAAAAAACAAACCCACAAAACCTACTCCCAGAAGTCTTTCTCTCATTTATTGGACCCACTGCTCTTTTATGTGCTGCATTCCTAACAAACTGAAAATGGTGTCAGCTACTCCAACCATTTCCCCCTCTCTCACACCAAACTTTCAGCCAGGGAAAATGTGACTGCTAGGGACTCTACGTCTCTAAGCTGATCCTCAGAAACTGAAGAAAACAGATACCAGAACTTCCACCTCTATGGGCTTCATCAGGGGAAATGACTGTAGACTGTGGATTGGAAACTAAACATGGAACAGTCCAAGTCAGGAATAGGCAACTTGGTCCCCTCCAGATGTTTTGGACTACAACTCCCATAGTCCCTGAACACTGGCAATGCAGGCCATGGATCTGGGAGTTGCAGTAGAAAGTATCTGGAGGACATCAGATTGCCAGCCTCTACTCCAGGTTAACAAGCATCCCAAATTAAGGAAGGCTATTCCCCATTCCCTAAAATTTGTAACTCCACACTTTTATAAAGTATCAACAGCTCACTTGGGAGAGGGATCAGTTACTAAACCCAAGGGCTGGTTTTGCTTCTTGTGCCATAGTAAAGATTGTGGAATATAGCAGAGCACAGAGCCTCTTCTCTCTGTTACATGGGAAATATTCACTCTCTTGGCACTGCCAGCAGAGTTTCAGGTTTCTCTCTACAACTAAAAGGTTTTATGAGCTTGCATTATTACTTCTGAAAGAGATCTGTGACTAAAATTATAGATTTCACAGGAATGTTTCAGGCCAGTAATGTGATCATCAGATTAGTCGTCTTCAGCCACCTTATCCCATCAATGCATTGGGAGACAAAAGGTGCCCACTATTTGCCATATACCACAGTAAATTCTTCACATTCTTTCAGTTTGTCATGATGCTATGGTATGTTCTGATATTCTGTAGTGCTACAAGGCTTTGACAAAAGCATGGTTTCAGTCATTTAAAGTACTACAGGTCATTGAATTTTGTTCTGATGTATTCTTTTTTGATAGGGTCCTTAATGCTCTTTTTCCATTTATTTACTACCCTGAGCTTCCAGTATGGGTTGATTCATACATTTAAGAGCTACTGTTGAGTAGCAGTGCAATGACAAAGCTGTGAGCCAGAACATCCACAACTCAAATCACACCTCATGCATGAACTCGCTGGTAGCCTTAGTCAAGCCAATATCAGTCAGCCTCGGGTCCCCATTTGTAATATGGGTGTAATATTTTTACAGAGTTCTTACACAGAATTATGCAGATAATGCATATGAAGCTGACAACCTAGGAAAAAAACATATTTGCCTATTAATTAGTAGCAGTATAAATGTTATTAAATACATGATAATGTGGTTTCCCCCGTCAGTGGTGGCACCAAAATCAATTCCCACTGAAAAGCAGTGTTCTGTTGGCAGTTTCACTTAGGACAGTGTTTGAGAACTACTTGCCGAAGTCTTTTTAGAGGGATAGTGGTGTAAGCTACAAAAGCGTGTGCCACAGAAAATGTATGATAGCATTAGGGTGCTATAAGACTCATCGTTGTTTGAGCTTAACTGTGCATCCTGCCAGCACTTAGCTTAGAATGCTGTGAGCAGCGCCATTTTGAAACTTCCAACTTAATGCCCAAAGAACGGACTGTTACTGCTGCCACCTCATCCATCTGCTGTGCAGGGCTGTGATTGCCACGTCCTCCTTAACCACGAGCTTTATGGCCCAGCAGCCCCTCAAGAAAACTATCCGGTTCCTTTCTCACTTCTATGTAATTGAAGAGTTGACTCAACAACTCTTTGTGAACTGCCCAGAGAGCTCCGGCTATTGGACAAGACAGAAATGCAATGAATAAATAATAATTAAATAAATAAATAAGCAAATCTGAGTTGGAACATATTTTTTCAATATAAAATTCATAGTAATCCCCTATTCCAACACTTCACTAGTGCTATGCAGTTTGTAAGATGAGAATCAGCCCATCACACTCAAAAGAGGGGAAATCACTTAAGAGCTCTGATTAAAGTTAAAAAAAAATGGCCCAAAGAGGTTTTTTGCATCTTAATTTCCCTACTTATTGGAGTAATAAAATTTACATATAAAGTGCTTTCCTTCCCCCGCCCTTGCCATATCAAGGGTAATTTGTGGCATCCAATTGTAATCTATGTGACATTCTGGACAGCAAAGAACCTAGGGTAGCATAGAAATGAACCAGGCTGTGAGCATAATTGTATAATGTGATAGGTTTGGCAAAAGCATTGACAGAAGCAGAACTATGGAAGAAAAACACATTTAGTTTCCAAGCTGGTACCGTGACTCCCAAACCCCCAACTTCATACTGTTTTTGTTTACAGCACACTGTGTTCCCTTAAGACAATCCTAGTTTAAAGATGGAGCGCTCAGCAAGTTGAAAGCAAGACCAGAGGGAGTAATTTGGCAGAACCTGTGTTTTTCTTAGAGCTGAGCTACACAATCAGCAGGATCATATGGTGCAGTTCTTACTGGACTGACCTACTACTGCATGGTTGAAAAGGAAAGGAAATCTCCAGCACAAAGAAAAATACATGCCATTTTCCACGACATGCAAATTTTCTTCTGTCTTCTGTGAATGTTCTTGTTTTTAATAGGACGTATTCAAAAATGTTGTTTTCCCCACCTTCAATCTTAAATTGTCCAGCAAAACCACACCACGTGCTTCCATTGATCGCATTCTTTTCTTTACGTCGGCAGAGTTTCAGTCACATTTTGCACAGACAATAGCATTTCAGAGACTTTGATCTGTCATTGTAGAGTCAACTTTGCCCATGGTAGGCACGTCCAGTTTTTTTTCAATCCCACCAAAATCTCTAGTAAAGCGTTTTTGCAGGATTTTGTTGCTCTTCTGGCTAAACCTTGAAAAAGCCAAAACTTGCTCCCAGAAGAAATACTCATATGTTTTTGTCTGATTCATTGGCATCACCACGACAAGCTTGTACTAATATTATAGGCACAGTGAATGGACTTGGGATCACCTGATACTGTAGCATTCTTGAAGCTAAGTAGGTACGTATATTGGGTTGTCTCAGATTCATTTCAGTTGGTCTACTCAAAGTAGGATTAGCATTGGATACAACTCATTATTAGTGCCTGGATGAAAACCACTGGGATTCCCCATGTAAGCTACTTTGAATGTTGTAAAAGAAGAGAGGGAGATAAGTACAATAAGAAAATATAGATAAATATTCTGACAGATAGACAAGTTTATATGTTTTTTTTAAAAAAATATTAAGCGACATGGTGGCAGCAATAATGGATTGTTAACATTTGTTTTGTCATTTCTTTTTTTGCAGCAATTACAGCGCGTTGTTAGGTGTGTGGATCTATGGGTTTTTTGTTGTGGTCTTGCTGGTATTGGACTTTTTGTATTATTCCTCAATGAACTACGATATTTGCAAACTATATCTAGCAAGATGGGGAATCCAGGGGAAATGGATGAAACCGGAACCAAGCCGGTGGATTAAGCCTGCTCAGGACCCAAGACAAGTACAGACTCAGACGCAACCTCAGACTACGCCTCAAACATCGCAGGCAGTACATCCATTAAAAGGAGAAGCTTTAAATCCACCACTGATGTCTTTTCCAAGTTCAACTGCCTGGTAAGTTTTTAAGGGCATGGTGCCTCGTTTTTTCATATCATAACCCTTTTAGTTGAATATGGTCACGGAAAGTGGATCATTCATGACAATTAGACCAAAGTGGTTTTGTTATCAACTTTAGCATCTGAAAAGAAAGAGAGAGACTGACGTAGGCCAGATCTATGCAAGTGTCAAGAACTGATGCAAGAATCCTGAGAGAGAGTTGATTATACCACTTCAGACAGGGGATACTATTTTTGAATGAATCCCCATACAAATGGCTCTCTAGAGCAGTAGCACATCTCTGGGATTATCTTCCATCAAGGGTTCATCAGCCCCTTTCCTTCCAGGTCTTCAAGAAAGCCCTGAAGATCTGTCTGTTTTTTCTGGCCTTTCTGTAGTTCTTGGGCTGCTGGTTTTATTGGTAACTTCCATTTTTATTGCCTATGTATTTATTGATTATTATTTTTATTGTATTTGTTTCGTAAACATAATTTTAATTAAATTCTGCTGATATGTAAGTTATTAGTGATCTCAGGGTATTTGAAGAAACCTCAAGCTTGTCTTCTGTCCGCTCCTATGAGTATAACCTTGAGCCTGCAAAACTGGGACTGAGCACAATGATCTCTGTTCAGCGGTAGATAGCACGAGGGTTGGGGTCAGCAGGAGAGTTGCAGCGGGCAGCAAAGGAAGGAGCAAGGAGTGCATTGTATGTGCGTGGATATTAAATAGCTGTTTTGTATGGAACAGAAAACTGGGTTCAAAGGAGTAATTGGGCCTGTTCAGACAACACGCTAAGCCATGGTTAGGCCGCTAAACCTTTTGCAGTAAATGGTTAGTGAGCATGTTTAAACCATGGTTATGTAGCCACCATGGTTAGGAATGGTTCACACAACACACTAAGCCTTAATGGTTAGCTCAAGATTTTAACCATTGTGGCTTAGCGTGTCATCTGAGCAGGCTTGTTGTCTGAACAGGGACTCAATTCCCACTCTTCTTTCTTGGATTCTATTTCTTGGACTGGTTGCCTGTCTTCTAGCTCCACCAGTTCACCTTCTGTGAAGTAGGTGCTTTGGGACTAGCCATGTCCACCACCACAGCTATTTTATGAATAGCCCCCATGGCATTATTCCAAATGTGCCTACTGCCCTAAAAAGGTCCAGGACCTCTGGTATAAGGTCTTGAGTAGCTGGAATTTCTTCCCACACCATGATGATCATTTTCATGTTTTTAAATGGTTCTCCAGCTTTAGATAATAAATAATAATAATAATAAGTTAATAATAATTTTCACACTATGTTTGGTTTGAGAAGCATACAATAAGCTTTTTCTGAACTTACATATACTGATTTATATGAAACTTACAACTTGGTTTGGTGTATATTTCTATCAAACTTCATACATTTTGCTTGGAGCTCTAGAAACGTGGCTGTGTGTTCACTCTATTGTGGAGTGCAACAGGATTTATTGGTTAACCAGGGTCATTTTTTTGTCATATGTGTCAAGGATCAAAGGGCCAGTTTGTACATTACCTACCATGAGACATAGCATTTCAACTTTGAGAGTAGAGATGTCTAGCTTCAAAAGCACGTGTGGTGTTCCACATTTGGAAAGAGGCCATGGCTTGCACCTATAGAAGATTCCGGCTTAAATTCGTGCCTTCACCAGCTAAAGGCTCTCCTCTGTTACCCTGCTTATATGAGTGGTGTATGAATGTGAGCTCCTATATGTACAAGTCCACCCCAGTAATTTGCATGTGGTCTTGTGGTTTCCAGGTGTTGGAAGGATCAGAGTTGTAATGATAGCAGGTGCCAAGCAGAAATCTGCTTTCAGTCTTTTCTTCCTGCCATCTGGCAAAGTCCTCACCTGTCCATTGTCAAAAAGGAGACGGAGACTTGTAAAAGTCTGGTCTTTAGAGGAATTAGAAAGGGAGGAAGGGGACACCTAGTGGTAAAGTGTCACTCTCTTTCTATTTCCCTCACCTATACAATATTCTGCTTTACACTCCAATTTTTTAAAAAGGTGACAAGTAGTACACTCTACTACACATTGCGATATGAATGTAAACATGACCACACCTGAGAACTTTAAGAAGAACAATTTTCAGAGGTAATTCCTCAAATGAACCAAAATCATTTTTAACACCATTGTTTGTAAAAAAAAAAAGGGGGGGGAGTTCTTTGGGGCATCTTACAAATATATTTTAGATTAGCCTTACCCAACCTTGCACCCTCCAGATGTGTTGGACTTCGACTCCCATCACTGCTAGCCACCAGCTGGGTTGTGATGAGGATGGTTGGATTTGTAGTCTTAACACATTTGGAGGGGCACAGGTTGGGGATGTCTGTTGCAGGTTGAGCTTTCATAGGTTTTGCCCCTTCCATAGTGGCCAGTGAAGATGGAGATGGGTGAGTCAGGTGCAAGGGATTTCTTCTTCTTACAAATAAAGATTAAAATATAATGTAAATGCTAAATATCAGTGATGTTCTGCTTCCAAGGTGAAAACAAGCAGCAAGTTTGCAAACATTTTATTTGGATCATTGAAAATGGCAACTTAAACTATGCAGTTGTGATACATAACAATGATGAGAGCCAGTGTGGTGTAGCGGCTAGAGCAGTGGTTCCCAAACTTTTTCTGGTAACTGCCCCCTTGGTTCCACAAACTCATGCCCAGTGCCCCCTGCGCGTGGCCCCTTTAAATGGGAAGCACCTGCCACAGGCTTGCCGAGGGAGGGAGGGAAAAGAGAGCGAACGCCTCTGTTTTGCAACCAGTGTGGCGGGGCCCACCAAGCAGGGTATGTCTCTTCATTAGTGTTTTGGTGCTTTTGAAACATTTCAATTCACCGTTAAAAGGACTCTTCTTAAACGGTATTAATACATGTGTAGATTCTTCCCCTATATGGCTTGGGACCTTCTCCCATAAAAATGTCCCTGGGTTTTAAGACCTTCTGGACAGGTGCTTCTCGGAAAAGACCACCTTGAGTCCCCCACTGCCGCCCCCTTGCCTCTTAACGCCCCCCTATGCAATCCCACCGCCCCCAAGGGGGCAGTACCGCCCACTTTGGGAACCACTGGGCTAGAGTGTCGGACCGAGAGTCAGGAGATCTGGGTTCTAGACTGAGATCTGGGTGAGCTTCCGTAGCCACTCGGCCATGGAAACCCACTGGGTGACTTTGGGCCAGCCACAGACTCTCAGCTCAGCCCACCTCAGAGGGTTGTTGTTGCGAGGATTATGTTTGCTGCCTTGGGTTCCTTGGAAGGAAAAAAAAGGCATGATCTAACTGTAATAGTAAATAAATAAAATAATAAAACAATTCAGACCTGCGTTATAGTGCTGGGTTTTGAGTGGGGAACATTGATGAGACAAATTTCCATGCAATGCGCAGTGATGATTTGTATACTGCTGTCTGTGTTTTGGCATTAAAAAATATAATGTACAATTAAATCTGCTACAACTACTAATGTGTGTACGATGCACAAAAATGTTGTGGATCTGTATTGCACTATTGTCATAATTTGTTCAACAGGGAACATGATACACAATTAAGTCTTCGGAGGATACTAAATGGGATTTTTTGCACAATCAAAATAAGCCACCATGGCTTATTTGATTGTGTTTATTTAGCTGTGGCTTATTTAAGCCACCCTGGCTTATTCAAATCATAGGATGTGCCAGGCACAGGTGGCATGGGTTGTTTGGAGGGGAAAATAAGCCATGGGCTGTTGTAGGGTTATTGGAGGGTTGTTTCCCCCTCCAACAAGCCATACCATCCAGGTTTGGACAACACAACAAGCCATGCCTGTGTGGTGACAAGGGAAATCGCACCACCATTTAAATAAGCCACCATGGCGTATTTTGATCATGCAAGCCAGGTCATTGCATGCAGTGTGCAGCAACGATTTGTATCCACCTTGCAAAAAAGTTATTTGAAAGACCGTATTCTCCCTTATGAGCCTGCCCGTGCTTTGAGATCTTCTGGAGAGGCCTTTCTTTCAGTCCCACCATCTTCACAGGAGCGCTTGGTGGGAATATGGGAGAGGGCCTTCTCGGTGGCTGCTCCGGTGCTCTGGAACTCTCTTCCTGGGGAAGCTAGGCTGGCTCCCTCCTTGATGGGCTTACGGAAGCAGGCAAAAACTTTTTTGTTCCAGCAGCCCTTTGGGGAATAGTCTGGCCCCCCATCTATGTTAATGTCTTCTAATTTTGTTGTGTATTTTAAACGTTTATGGTTTTGTCCCCCCCCCCCATGTATGTTTTAAACTTTGTAAGGCCGCCTTGAGGCCCAGCATTGGGCAAAAGGCGGGATACAAGTAATAATAATAATAATAATAATAATAATAATAATAATAATAATAATTTTAAAAATCCTGCATGCCTGTTTTTGCGGATAAGTGTCCGAAACATGTGATGTGATCATGCAGTAAGGTGAAAATATCCACAAAAATAAAGGACAAGTTTCAAGTATCCCTTATGAAAAGAACGAATTCCATTCTGATAGCAGAGAAACTGTGCATATCATAGAATAGCAGAGTTGGAAGGGGCCTACAAGGCCATCGAGTTCAACCCCCTGCTCAATGCAGGAATCCACCCTAAAGCATCCCTGGCAGATGGTTGTCCAGCTGCCTCTTGAAGGCCTCTAGTGTGGGAGAGACCACAACCTCACCAGGCAACTGATTCCATTGTCGTACTGCTCTAACAGTCAGGACGTTTTTCCTGATGTCCACCTGGAATCTGGCTTCCCTTAACTTGAGCCTGTTATTCCGTGTCCTGCACTCTGGGAGGATCGAGAAGAGATCCTGGCCGTCCTCTGTGTGACAACCTTTTAAGTATTTGAAGAGTGCTATCATGTCTCCCCTGAATCTTCTCTTTTCCAGGCTCAACATGCCCAGTTCTTTCAGTATCTCTCTTCGTAGGGCTTTGTTTCCAGACCCCTGATCACCCTGGTTGCCCTCCTCTGAACATGCTCCAGCTTGTCTGCGTCCTTCTTGAATTGTGGAGCCCAGAACTGGACGCAATACTCTAGATGAGGCCTAACCAGGGCCGAATAGAGAGGAACCAGTACCTCATGTGATTTGGAAGCTATACTTCTATTAGTGCAGCCCAAAATAGCATTTGCCTTTCATGCAGGCATATCGCACTGTTGGCTCATATTCAGCTTGCGATCTACAACTAAAGAGGTCATCATTTTACGTGACTAGCTTGCTCCTCACATGTCTATCAGCTACCATTTTGAGAACCAATCCTTTCGCTGGTTGTTGTCAAACGACATGAGCAGGGCCATGACGACCGTCCGCTGGTGCTCTGTGCCTTTTAAAAGCTAAGCCATGAAATCCGCAATACCTTTGCTGATCAAAAGAATCATGATAACCACAACATGATCAGTTGCCTAAAAAATTACGACGGAATGTTTTCCCAGAAGACAAATTAGTGCTGTCTGTTCAGAGGAACTGAGAAAACATGCTGCACTGTGGCTCAAAGTATGGTACCACTGTCTCTGGACCTGGAGCATCCTGTGCATGGTTAATTATTAATGCCATGTGCCAGTGACTGTCTCTAATTGAAGAAAGTTTTCTGGCATGTGTAGCAAACAATTAGCCTGTTTCCAGGGTTCAAAAGAACATGGAAACACTAAATGTTCAGCATACAAATGCACAGAAGTGGAGAACCGTCAGAACCAGCCAACTGGAAGTGATGTGAAAACTTGCATTTTAGTCTGCTTTCTTACTGATGTGTTCGTGCATGTTATAGTGATGGGCGAACATATACAAAGATTTTAACTGAATGAAAAGTGTGATGGTTCATACTTCAAGATTTGCTATACTTCTCATTATTTTGGACCAAATAACCTGTATTCTTGCATAAATGCCTCTTAAGACATTGTATATAGCAGTGAAGTTGTCACTGGAAACCTCAAAAGCAACCTTTTAAACAGCAGTGGATTCATAACATTTTGGAGAGACATTAGCCCTATTTCAGCATTCTGAATCATATGAGGAAGGAGAGCGGGGATAAGCGTGTCAGTTCTGCCATAGTTTTTGGAGCCCTCCACACGGGGAGAGGAACTTTCTATGGGGGAGAGCCTCTGCAGAACCCTGATTTTCCTCTACACATGGAGAATGGTAAAATTGTAAATGGGCATGTCTAGACCATGCCTTATCCCAGGGATCGCCCCGGGATCATCCCTGTGTGTCCACATGAAGCACAGGGGATCCTGGGGGCAGGGAAGGATGATCCCTCCATTTCCCTGGGAAAACTGGGACAGACTTTAGCTCGATTTTTCTCTTGGTCTCAGGATCGTTCTGAGACCGCAGGAGGTGTGGGCGGCTGTCCCAGTTTCGTCCTGGCTCCTCGCGAGTAAACGCGAGGTGCCAGGAACCGGGCACTGAGCTCTTCAGGCGCTCCGTGCCTGTCAGGAGTGGGAGGGGGGAGCACGATCAGTTTTTTTAAAAAAACCCAATTACTTTCCCATTGGAGCACTCATGCACTCATCTGTAAAAAAAAAATTTTTAAAAAATGGTGGCCGCAACATCCCTCGTTCCTCCCGGGATGTCGTACGCGCCGTCTGTCCAAAGGCGAGCAGAATACCGCGAGATCCTCCCCCATCCCTCCTGGAATGCCGGGAGGTGTAGACAGGTGGATTCCTGCATTGAGCAGGGGATTGGACTCGACAGCCTTGTAGGTCCCTTCCAACTCTGCTATTCTATGATTCTATGCCCAACGTATGCATTCTTGCACAGTCTTCCCCCAACTCTCTCTTCTCTCACGTTTACCTTACACAATTTAGAATGCCTGCATAGAGCTCATGATTATGTACAAACCAACCCAGCAAGCGCAGAATTCCACTTTAAAGACAAAAGCTGATATTGCACCGTAGTTCCTGTTTTTCTTTTGTAGCAGCTCTCAGACTTCTTATTGTAAGTTTATAAAGGGGTGGATGTGGTGGTGGGGTTTTAACTATCAGCTCTGCTGCCTCTTGCAGGAGCAGAGCGACGGTCATCAGCCCGGATCATGCTGCCATTCCCCTCAGTGCCCCAAAATCTACAGCTGTACAAAAAGAATGGGCCAACACCCATGATGAGTTCCTACTTATTATGGACAAAGCTCCCAAAATCAGAGCAATTCAAAAATAATTGCACATGGGTGGCAGCCTTCATGGCTAGTAGAAATACAGGGGCAGGTTAAAAAAAATACTGCTGAAGACGTGTGGTTTTTAAGAAGAAGATGATGATGATGATGATGATGATGATGATGATATACCACCCCATAGCTGAAGCTCTCTGGGCAGTTTACAAAAGAGTAAAGCATTAAACATTAAAAATCGATACATAAAATTTAAAACCAAAGAAAATGTAAAACAGACAGCGTACGAAAACAACATGCATTTAAAAACAACTTTGAGCTGTCAGCCAGACCTAAAGATGGTTCTGGGCTAGACTCAACATATGCTGCTACACGCCTGGGAGAAGAGGACAGTCTTGACCTGGCACTGAAAAGATAACAGTGTTGGTGCCAAGTGGGCCTTGTCGGGGAGATCATTCCAGATAATGAAGGCTTGTATCTTGAAATGCTTTGCCTTAAATTTCTGGTGTGCCAAGCATCCCAAAACTCATCCCTTACTTCAAAGAGAGAGAAAGGCTGGAGAAAATCGCTCAGCGGATTAGGTCATCTGTACAAGCGTTATTCTATATTGGGTGGGGGCCCCAAGGTTTCTACAGCTTTGTTGCAGCTCAGGCTGTTTTTGCAAACAAAAGATACAGTTCAACTAAACAAAAACAGCCCTTTTTTTCCTTTGGCAGGGTTTATACTCCTGCCTCAATTCCTTCCCTACTAGTTTATTCCAACTCACCACTCTGCATTGTATTGGGTCATGTCAAGGCCCACCAGGGCCAGTGTGGAAACCTGGAACTTCAGGAAAGATTGCTGATCAAAGACTAGCCATCTGTCTGCTGGAGTTGTTTCCTGATACACTTTCCCCTGCTGCCAGCTCAGTCCATTCCGACATGTTCCACCCATCCTGTGGAAGGGAAGAGATTTCATCCTCATTAACTCTATGTACCTTAGTTACACTCAGCTTTTCTGCTGCTGTTGCCCTGTCCTTGATGAGAAAAGCAGCCGTCGCTGCTGCATAGCTACACAACCAAAGGTCTGAGCTCTCTTTCCCCTTTCCCCAAGGTAGGTAGGTGCCTGCTTTCTGGGTTTTTCATACTTATCACCTAGGGTGACCATAGGGCTCCTGTATCTTTAACGGTTGTATTGAAAAGAAAATTTCAACAAGTGTCATTTGCATATATGGGGAACCTGGTGAAATTTCCTCTTCATCACAGCAGAGTGCCCTGCCCTCTTTTAAATCTGGTCATTCTAGTATAGCTCCTGCTGCTTTCACTGTTGTGATGAAGGGGGAATTTCACCAGGTTCTCCATATATACAAACGACACCTGCTGAAATTCCCTTTTCAATGCAACTGTTAGAGATACAGAAGCCCTGTCCTCCTTTTCATATGGTCACCCTATTATCACCACCTTATTTAAGCCAAGGTGAGAGGGGACATTTTGAATATTCAACCCCTGATAACCCTTCAGCCCTTTTGGATGGAAGGTTTGGAAATATACCCTACCAAGAACAGGTATGTCCTTGTGAGATGGGTAAAGTGGAAACAGTAGGCCATGTTCTGCTGTATTGTTCCTTTTATCAAGATTTGCGCCAAACATTTATAACCTCTATCTTGCAGCAAACTCCCGGTAGATCAGATGAATATTACATAAAACATATTCTATCGGATCAGAATCCTCAGGTTACTCTAAAAGTGGTCAGTTTTTGTGCGGCTGCCATAAGCCAACGGAAATTGATGTTGAAGAATTTTATTGTACCTTAGACTTAGGCTGAGACTGCCGTGTTTTTTGTATTTTATGTATGTATTTTATTGTATGTTGGGGTTTTTTAATATTATTGTGATGATGTTTTCTGCTGTGCTGGTCTATGACCGAAATAAATAAACAAACAAACCCCTGATAGAGCGTTGCCATTGTTTGTCACATCATCTGAACCCGGGCAGCAGGGGTTGTTTGAGGGTTAAACAACCCTAAAATAACCCTACACTTGACTCTGTTACATTTTCTGTTTCCTTTTTATGAGGTGGCTACAAAAATGTAATATCAACAGCAAACCCATGGTACGTATAGTTCTGCATGTGTGAACATGTGACTTGCAGTTATTTCTAAATAAGTGTATTGTTATGAACTATGAATTCGTTTAGTATTAGAGAAAAGGCGAAGAATACAGAGTCTTGGAAACAACAGAAAGAACTCTGCTCCAAAAATAGGCTGTATAGTAATCTTCCCCAACCTGGCACTTGGCTCATAATAATAATAATAATAATAATGCCTGTAGCTGGTATGCCATTCCTTCTAATTTTTATTGACTTTTTCTGCTAAAATTACAAACTTTGTCACTAAAATAAAAGTCTTCCCACATCGTGTTTCTCTACAATGTATATTCCAGTTAAGTAATAAATGGAATCAATACTTTTGTGGAACATGAAGTCAATACTTTTTTCATGCAATGTTTTTGAATTTGTCTGTTTCGACAACGGACAAGATTTTCTTCAATTATTCTGAGGTAGTCAGTTACCAGCTAAAATGCCATTCCTGAATATTTACTTGGAAACTTAGTTGGAAATAAAATCCAATTACCCATCACCTGACTGATGCAGTTGCTGCCCACTTCAGCGTTCAGGTGAAAAGGAAGGGGGATGGATGGTAGCTTGGAAACCTGGAAAGCCAGATTCGTTTATTTTTATTTTAAGAAGTAGCTTGGCTTATTCTCCAAGCTGCTCTGACAAGCTCAAGGGAATTCAGCAATTTCTAATTTTATATGACGTGTTCCTTTGATTGGAGGAGAATCCAAGCAGAAACCTTTGTTCTGAAATATTCTATTGTGTTTGCTCTTTTTTAGAGTCGATTTGAATCTGAAAAATGGGCTTTGTCCTTCAAATTTCCTAAATGTAAATTCCAGATAGAAACATCTTTGACCTTTTGGATGTCCTGAATCTGTATCTGGGTGTTAGAGCTGTCTCATTAGGAAACAAAGATGGTGATTTTCTTTTTGTTTTTAAACTGCTAATGTTAGATTAACCTGTGTGAGAGATTTTCACTCCGCACGTCAGAAGTTTGCTTATTTTTCTCTCTCAATATATACCTTGCAGTTTCTCCTGGATGTGGTCATGTTCTTCACATGAATTGCTGCATGATGTACTTGTTTGTAGTTTAAACAGTTGCTCTTTCTATTTGAGTGGTGCGCATCACATGGTCACTTCTGTAATGTACAAAGCCATATAGTGTGTGTGAGTCAGCTTTGCCTGGAATAAATTCTTCATGGTCTCGGGAAGAGTTCTTTCCCAACCCTGGAGCCAGTGTGGTGTAGTGGCTAAGATGTTGGACAGGGAGACGGGAGATCCGGGTTCTAGTCCCCAGTCATCTATGGAAACCCACTGGGTGACTTTGGGCAAGTCACCTACTCTCAGCCCAACCCACCTCACAGGGTTGTTGTTGTGAGGATAACAAGCTGAGGAGGAGGATTATGTACGCCGCCTTGGGTTCCTTGGAGGAAAAAAGCTGGGGAGCTTTTTAATTCAAGGTGCTGAGGGTTAAACCTGGGACCTTCCACACACAAAGCATGTGCTCTGTCACTGAGTGATGGGCCCTACCCCATAGGGGCAGATTATCATGGATCGGTTTGTGGGTGAGATCGTTGAGTCCCACTTTGCAGCTTACTGCAGAAAAGGCAACTTATTCATGACACTTCTTTTCATTCTTCTCTGTAATGCGTGAATTAGCTATAGTTGAGCATGACCAAGAAACAGAACTCAGAACTTGTTCTTGATGGGAACTTGATGGGTCCCATCAAATTCAATGGACAAAATAAGTGAGCTGCTGCAGTTTGGGACACAGATGAGATGTGGCAAAATCTGGTATTTACCCCAGACACTGAGATTACCAAGATAATACACAAGTTTACCCACCATTCCAGTGATGTCTTTGGCACATTTTTACTTTCTTCCATATAGCATAGATGCAGTTATGGACACGCTCTCCATCTACATATACACCATCACCCTTTCACGAGTTCCGTCATTTGTCATACTGCAGTGTCTTACTCTAGCCTGACTATGCAAATAGGGACACAATGAGTTCTTAGAGGCTTCTGTTACCGTGTCTCTGATGCCATACGAGTTGGACTGGTGAGTTGTAGTGTTCTGCTCCCCTAACCCCCACCCCCAACTACAATAATGACAGGCCTATATGAGAAATAAAATCATTGAAGTTCTAGGAGTTCTAGACATACAAATTATGATGTAAGGGATATTTAGGGATGGATGAGAAATTAGTTGGTTTCACATTTTAATGCGAGAATACCCAATTCTCACCCTCCAAGACTAAACACAGAACAAATGTCACTGAGGAAATACGTATTTTTCCAAGACTTTCAGGAGGGAAAATGCATTAAACACCACCACCCCATCATACATTTGAAATGTGTGCACAAAAGATGCCTACATTTGAGAAATGTAGATAGAACACTTTTCACAATGGTAAAATGCATATTACGAATGTGTACATTTAAGACCTGCACAAATTATGTGTACATTTTGGAAAATGAATTAAAAGAAAAGAAGTTAAGGATATGATTATAAATTTAAAATTTTAATACAAATGAAGTTAACTTATTAATATTTCCAAAGAGCACTCTTCGGCATTTACAGATAAAGTAATAAAATAAAAGCAGTGCTCAATTGACTCTGCCCATACACGTTTCGACGAGAACTATTTTTTCAAAAAGGGGGTGACTTAGGTATTCCCAAAATTAGGGATTTTTATATGACACTCATAGAACCATAGAATAGCAGAGTTGGAAGAGGCCTACAAGGCCATCGAGTCCAACCCCCTGCTCAATGCAGGAATCCACCCTAAAGCATCCCTGACAGATGGTTGTCCAGCTGCCTCTTGAAGGCCTCTAGTGTGGGAGAGCCCACAACCTCCCTAGGTAACTGATTCCATTGTCGTACTGCTCTAACAGTCAGGACGTTTTTCCTGATGTCCAGCTGGAATCTGGCTTCCTTTAACTTGAGCCCGTTATTCTGTGTCCTGCACTCTGGGACGATCGAGAAGAGATCCTGGCCCTCCTCTGTGTGACAACCTTTTAAATATTTTAAGAGTGCTATCATGTCTCCCCTCAATCTTCTCTTCTCCAGGTTAAACATGCCCAGTTCTTTCAGTATCTCTCTTCATAGGGCTTTGTTTCCAGACCCCTGATCACCCTGGTTGCCCTCCTCTGAACATGCTCCAGCTTGTCTGCGTCCTTCTTGAATTGTGGAGCCCAGAACTGGACGCAGTACTCTAGATGAGGCCTAACCAGGGCCGAATAGAGAGGAACCAGTACCTTACGTGATTTGGAAGCTATACTTCTATTAATGCAGCCCAAGGTAGAGTGCACCAGGGATGCTGGTTTTAGTACTCTGCAGTTTAGTGATTGGGCCACTAACGAAGACAAAAGTTGAAACGCATATGGGCAGAGTCAACTTTATCTGTAAATGTATAAGTGTTCTTTGGAAGTATTAATAATTCAACTTCATTTGTATTAAATTTTAATTTATAATTATATCCTTAACTTCTTTTCTTTTAATTGTCTGTTTTTGGTTAAGGTTAGCACCTTGTTTTTTGTGCTTACGTTTTGGAAAACGTACATGGAAATACATGTGAATTTCTGGGGTGGGGGTGGGGGCGGAGTCCCATAATCCAATGTGGACCTGAGTCAGAATGAGCTTGGCAGTGAGAAAATGAGAAACTCTGCAAGTTCGAGCTTGACAGATTCACCCATCCTTAGGCATATTTCATGACCTAACCTCTCTAAGGGCTCTCTCACAGGTCTGTTCTGTTCCAGGTAGGAAAAGAAGGTCAAAATCCGGTACACACCGCAACATGCAAGAAATACATGCCTGTTTATTTTACAGTCATTAGGCATTTTGGGAAAGAAACTGCTGCTTTTCTTCTATTCAGAGATGTTTTCCCCCATGTTGGAATAATGTCATGGATGCACTGCCTGGCATTAGTGATGGGTGATCTCCCCCCCCCCCCCCTCAGCGCAACTCAGAAGCATCTCAGCTTTCTTGGAGAACTCTCAAAGGAAAAAGCTTGTTGTTTCTCTGGAATTCTTTCACGGCTTGCAGCGTTGGCTGTATCTTTTTACTGATTTCAGCTGCCCTACAGAATTTCATCTATTATTTGTTGCAGTCCTGGACTTTAATCACAGTTTGGATGTATCTGTTTAGAAGCCCCTAAAGAATGATGTTTAAGGCTTCAGGGAATGGTACACTGCCTGAGCTATCGGCCCAGAGGGCATCACCTCTGTAAAGCCTTGGAGAGGGGTGCGGCGGAGAAGTTATGCACTTCCTGAGCTTGCTAACCAGACTTGGGGAAGTTCCCCAACCCAAACGAACTGCAATTTAGGCAGAGGCTTTGGGGAAACCTCTCCCCTGCCTCTATTTTTCTTGATATTTTTTGGCAAACTTAGGGTGACTTTACTGCTTGATCTGTGTTGGCTCCTGGTGTGTTTCTAAGCCCAATTCAAAGTGCTGGTTAACATCTTTACAGTTACGATATTGAAGGACCCCCTGCTCCCACTGAATCCTGTTTGCTCCTTTCACATTCCAAAGGCTAATAGACAGTCTTATTTAGATGGGCCTTTAATTTGGTTGGAGATATTTCCCTAGGGAGTTGATTTTATCTGGCTCTCCTGGTTTTGTTTTTACTGAATTCTTGCAGGGTTTTTAAATGATGCTTTCGCTGCGTTTTTCATGTTAATGCAGTTGCTTTCAAACTGTTCACAGAATTGTACCCTTCCTGTGGATTTGTGTGTGTGTGTGCTGCAGCGGCTGCTGTCTTTGGAATTCTTTTAATGTTGTTACAGTGTTGATGCGATGAGACTGGCAGAGCTGACTAGATTTCCAGCAATGAAAGAAGTGTGAGAGCAGCCATCTTGGGTGGACCTTAGAACAAAGCCTCCCATCTACAAAATTTATAGACAGACTGGGTTCGGTTGCTAGACTGCCTTCTCCATGTGTACCCATGTGTGCTGAACACAGGTCTGCCATTTTTATTATTCCCCACGCTGTAGCGCAGGTTGGCATAGAACAGCGGTCCCCAACCCCCGGTCCGCGGACTGGTACCGGTCCGTGGCCTGTTAGGAACCAGGCCTCACAGATGAGCTGCTTTCACCCACTCACCCCCACCCCAGCATACCTGGGCATGGGGCACCACCTCACCTGCCCAGCCAAAGCGAAGCTAGGACGCTGGGGTGGGGGTGGGCGGCTTCAATATAGCGCGCCCGACTGGAAGCCACTCCGGGAGAGCAACTTCGGGGCGCGCCGTTCCGAAGCCGCTCGCCAACGCCAGCGTCCTAGCTTCGGTTTGGCTGGGCACCCATCCAGCCAAAGCAAAGCCACGCACGCACGCCCCACTCCAGCAGCTCTCAGACCTGCTGTGGGAGAGCGACTTCCGGGTGCGGCGGCAGGGGTGGGGAGGCTGCCGCAGCTCTGCTTCTCCCTCTCAGGGACCAGGCTGGCGCGACCCTGGCTGCCGCCGCCACTTGCAGGCAGGAGCGGGCCTTGCGCATGGATGGGCTGGAGGCACACGGCGCTGTCGGCACTCCGAATGCAGAGTAGGTTGCAGCTTGGGCTGATGCTTGGTGGGAGGAGGGAGGGAGGGTGACTGCGGCTGGCAAGGAAAGGGGCGGCCCACCCCTTGGCGCCTCCCTAACCCCTCAAACCCACCCACCCCCGATCTGTGGAAAAATGGTCTTCCACGAAACCGGTCCCTGGTGCCAAAAAGGTTGGGGACCACTGGCATAGAACACAGAATGGAGGGAGGGGTCATATCCATCCTACAACCCACAACACACAGTAGAGGTTGTTGGTTGGGTACATAGCTGCCGCCACCATGCCGCATGCCAGGTTCGACTGACACACCAGCCCTCACTGCAGCATAGGGAATAATGCACATGGCAGTCACATGCACGGGGTGCAAGGAGAGAAGCCATGATGGCTTCCTCCCCTGCCACGATTGCCCAAACATGCCAACAGGTCCCAGTATTCAATCTCCGCAGGGCACCATCTTGTCCCCAATGTTATTTAACATCTATATGAAGCCGTTGGGAGCGGTCATTAGGCGATTTGGAGCTAAATGCCATCAATATGCTGATGACACACAACTCTATCTCCCTGTGACAACTGAATCAGGTGAGGCTGTGCAGGTCCTGGACCAGTGCCTAGACTCAGTAATGGGCTGGATGAGGGCCAATAAACTGAGACGGAATCCTGGCAAGACAGAAGCCCTGTGGGTGAGTGGTTCCCGAGTCTGGGAGACGGGCTCATTGCCTGTTCTGGATGGGGTTGCACTGCCTCTGAAAGAACAGGTTCGTAGTTTGGGGGCACTCTTAGACCCATTTCTGTCGTTGGAGGCTCAAGTAGCCGCCACGGCTCAGAGTGCCTTTTGCCATCTTCGGTTGGTTCGCCAACTACGGCCTCTCCTGGACAGGGATAGCTTGACCACGGTGGTACAGGCATTGGTAACCTCAAGATTGGATTACTGCAATGCGCTCTATGTGGGGCTGCCCTTGAAGCTGCTTCGGAAGCTGGAGCTAGTGCAGAACGCTGCAGCTCGGCTGTTGTCTGGAGCTCCTTACCAGCATGTAACTCCTCTGCTGAGGGAACTGCACTGGCTGCCTATTCGCTACCGGGCCAGGTTTAAGGTTCTTGTACTTGTGTACAAAGCCCTAAACAACTTGGGACCAGGTTACCTGAGAGAGCGCCTTCTCCCTTACCGACCTGCCCGGTCACTGAGGTCATCCGAGGGCCTGCTCCTGGTGGTCCCACATAGATCCATCCTCCGATTGGAATCCACCAGGGGAAGAGCCTTCAGCGTGGTGGCGCCCCTCCTGTGGAATTCCCTGCCTCTGGAGGTCAGGCAGGCGCCAACCTTGTACTCCTTTCGGCACCTCCTGAAAACATCTTTATTCCAAGAAGCCTTTCCTTAATATGCAGCCTTGGATCTCGTTTTCTGCTTCTTTTAAATTTTGTTTTAACTGTTTTATTCTGTTTTTATTTTCATTTTATCTTGTACACTGCTCCGAAATTTTTCAATGGGGAGCAGTATATAAATATTCTAAATAAAGAAATAAAGAAATAATCTTAATTTAGCTTGGACAAGAAAAAGAATTCAGGATAGAGCTATGCAGATGCACGTTTGATTCTCAGTGCTCGGAATCACCAGGGGCAGTGGAACGGTTAAGGGCACCTTTTTAATATTCAATCCTTCAGGGCAGCAGGATGAGATAGGTGCTGCTTTGGGGTACACTTTTTTCAGGAAGCCAAGCTCTGCCCTGTACTTCAGACTCTGGTTGTTCTGGCTTCTTTGACTCAGATCCAGCATGCACAGCCCAAGAATTTGCAGTCCACACACTTCGCCTGTCATAATGATGGGTGTTCTGTTTGCATGGAGGATTGATTGACCTGCCACTGTTTTTATTGGTGTTCTGTTTTTGGAGGGGGAAAATATTGTTTTGTTTTCTATATATTTTAATATGTTGTTGTTGTATTTTATTGTTCACTGCTCCAGGATCTGTTTAGATGCAGAGTAGTATATAAATGTTGTAAATAAAATAATGGAGGAATAACTGCCTGCTGTCTTCGAATTTGAGCCAGCTTAAATTTAGTTTTTATTATAATTTACAATAAGTCAACATTGGTCATTTTTAAACTAAGTACATGTTCTGAATGCTGCAGTCTGCCTGGGTGTTGAGTTCTAACAATCACTTCCAGGGAAGATGAGAGCTCTCTGATTTATCAGAATTATACTTGAAGGAAATGTGCATTCTTCTTCGTGGCCTCTGTGCATCACACAGACACAGAGCCACGGCTCAGAACATCTATAGCTAAGAGCGCTGTTTGGGGCGGGAACCCTCCCCCACCATCCTACTGGGCATGACTAGAGGACTACTCACCTGGAAGGTAGCTTTCCTCATAGCTATCTCGATAACCAGGAAAGCAAGCAAACTGCACCCTCCACATCGATGCACCATTCCTCATCTTCCACAAGGATAAGGTCGTCCTCCATCCGGACATATCCTTCCTTCCAAAAGTCTTAATGGAGTTCCACGTCAATCAAGACATCATTTTACCTATCTTCTTTTTCTCCCCTTCTTCACCACTGGAAAGAACTATTCACATTCTCAATGTTAGAACTGCCTTGGCCTTCTACAAACATTGAACATCAGATTTCCGTAGTTTCTCGTATGCTACAGAGGGGCGAAAAAGCCAGTCTCATCCCAACGATTTGCCTCCGGGATAGTCCATATTATCAAGTTAGCCTACCAGCTGGCAGACTTAGAGCTCCCCAGCCCAGTTACAGCTCATTCTACACAGGCTGTGTCGACATCAACTGCCTTCGCACATGGAGTACCCTTGCCTGAACTACGTCAAGTTGCCACATGGTCGAAGCAATTGACATTCATAACCCATTACTGCCTTGACAGCAGGGCACGGCAGGACTACAACTTCGGGTGTGCAGTCCTATCTTCCATACTGTACTAACTTTTAAGCGACACCAACCCTCCTCTGGTAAGTCAGCTTGCTAATCTCCCATAATGTGTGATGCACAGAGACCACGAAGAAGAAAGACAGGTTGCTTACCTGTAACTGTAGTTCTTCAGGTGGTCATCTGTGCATTCACACAACGCCCCCCCCCCCCCGACTCCAATTCAGTGTCTACTTACCTTGCCGTCATCGATTGAGGTCCTCCTCAGCCTCAAAGCCAGCAAGATGATCTCCAGGAACTGAGGAGATGTGCGGGAATTCCTCTAGTCATGCACAGTAGAATAGTGTGGGTGGGTTCCTGCCACAACACAGGCTCTTCACAACAGGCCTGTCCGCGGACACTCCCTGCTCAAGCTAAGCGCCACCACTTTATGTGCCTGAGGTGAGGGACAAACACCACCTTTCTACAAACTATGTGGAGAAAGGGGTTAAACAGGAATGGTTTCAGGAATAAAATAACGCGCTGTGAATTATATGTGCTGATGGTGAGTTAATGTCAGAACGGGGGTTATATGTATATAACTGCAGGTGATAAATGCCAAGGAGATACATGGGATTTTTGTGGTAGTAAAACAAACTGAATAAAAATTTATTTAGATGTTCACAAACTTTGTTTCATAATAAAACTTTTCAGACCCTTGTCAAAACCTCTCATCCAATCCTGTCTCTCTTCTCACACACGCTTTCCTTTCTCTCACACCTTCACTCTTGAACTTTCCTTATTATCAGGATTGTTTAATCTACACCCACTACACTCAAAAGACAACCCTCTTTACCCTGATCCTCTAATTCTCCCCTCGAACCAAAGTACTTTAAAAACCCTTCCCCTTATCACTTCAGTCATTCCCATATATATATCCTCCTCCCCCCCTCCTAAGATATTCAACCTCCACCCACTCAGGTCAACATTCTAAACACAATAGACTTACAAATCTTAGACAAACATTAGGGAACTGACTTGTGGAGTGTAACGCCACAGTTCCCACCAAAAACAGTGCTCTTAGCTATAGAAGTTCTGAGTCGTGGCTCCGTGCAGGCACAAAACCCATAATGTGTGAATGCACAGATGACCACTCAAAGAACTACAGTTACAGGTAAGCAACCTGTCTTTCTTACTATTGCAGATTAACTCTGTTCAGATGTGGCTTTAACAGTGTAGAGCAGTTCTCCAACTGTAATCCATAAGTTTCATTCGTGGTCTATTTTGTCCAGGACCAGATTATCCAATATTGTAACAAGACTCTAGCGTAGGGTCCATGATTTTCATACTATAGCATAGGTGCAACCTACTAGTTATTTTCTAGACATTTTCCAGCTAAAGTGGCCTTTCTCAGCAGACTAGCATAGGGCCTGTGCTTTGATTTGTAGGGGAAAAAATGTTTTTATTGAGACTGCCTGCAACTTTCAAGGGGCCTGGGATTGGGTGCGGAAGTTTTATAACCACTTTATATAGCGCTTGCTCATAAAGGAGCCATATTTTGCCCATCCTGCATCTTCCAGCCTTCCCAAGAGGAGTAACAATTGTACAGATTGGATCCACAAATGTTGGACTATATGTATAGAGGACTCCGTTCCACTAGAATGTTCAGTATATAGAGAAGTGAACCTGGAAAGGGGGGATGAAGCATCAGAGGGCACAATTCTGCCCACGTCATACATAGGCGCTACACAGTCATGGCCGAACAGGCTTATATTTATTCCCCACGCTGGGTGTGGTATCAAGCATGATCCTTTTTTATTAGTCTTAAAAAGAAAAGAAAAATTGTATGAAAAGGATGAATACTGTGTTGCATTGTTCACTCATTTTTGTGATTTTTTTTTTCTTATTTGCCTTCTGAAGCATTAAACGAGGAACCTATGTTAGGATCAGGTGAGCGTATCCCACACACTTGATACAGTTGTAATCATAACTGTGATGGGACACCCCCTCAACTTGTTTTTTTCCCCCATCGTTCCTTCCCCAGCTACTCCTTTTGTTTAAGAATCCCCAGCAAATTAAAGAATTAACATAGATAGATTTCCTTTCCCATGTGATCCTCTTGTTCCTTCTTCTTCCCAATATATTTTATCAAGAAAGACACTGCAAGCCAAGCAAAGTTTTTCTACTCACCCCATTGATGGCAGTGCCCAGTTTCTCTTGACAAGCACAACCCAGCCATAGTTAATCACTTTTAAGTCATAGTGATGTCAGTGGTAGAGGTTTAACTGTCCCATTGAAATGACTGGGGCTTAAAAGTGCTAAACTCTGCTCAGTTGTGCCCATACTGTCCACGGGGACAACAAAAATTCCTTCATTGCTCCTTAACCAAATGTTATCCTTGCTGCCATAGCCTTTTCCAATTTTTCCTTTTCCAACATGCCCAATTCTCTGCTTTCATGTGTAAAAATTATTACTCAGGATGGAACCCCCTAACCATAGTTTAACAGAAATGTAAACATACTTAAGCCCATTTAAATCAACAAGGGTGAATGCAACTAAAAAATCTTAGTTTTGATGTGCGATTTTTCAACTAATATGAAGAATATTGGAAATGTATTTTAACACTAATTTTATTGTTTCAAATATGTAAATAAGTTTCACCATCAAGCTATGCACGTTCATGAAACATCTGCAGTGCCACTGTGCGCGTGCGCACACACACGCACACACACACAAGTATAACTGTATGCAAAGGGCTTCCCTCCAATGTTGGGTTGGAGTGGAGCCTGCTGACAAAATGCTATACCCCCTTCACCTGTAGTTATTGTACACAGTTAAATGGTTGCAAAGAGCTAGGATCATGGTTTAATTTGCTATCCCTGTTCAAAAAAGGCAGCTTTTATGTCTATTTCTCTAGCTGTAATCTTTGGACTCATCTACACCAAGCAGGATATTCCGTTATGAAAGCGGTATATAAAAGGCAGGAGCCACACTACTGCTTTATAGTGATATTGAAGTGTACTGACAACTGTTGGGGCCCATGACACATACCATATCCCGCTTTCATACCACCTTAGTACTGTTATATCCTGCTTGGTGTAGATGTGTCAAGGGCCCCAACAGTTTTCAGTGCACTTCAGTACCACTATAAAGCAGTAGTGTGGCTCCTGAAGTGCACTTCAGTACCACTATAAAGCAGTAGTGTGGCTCCTGCCTTTTATATACCACTTTCATAGTGGAATATCTGCTTGGTATAGATGAGCCCTTTGATTCTATGAAATATTTCAAGTTGAGATACTGCTCCTACCTTGAAAAGTAAGTTATTTTCTATTGTACGTGTCAGCTTACAGTCTGATTTGAGTAAGAACTCAATTCACATTTAATCAACAGCAGACACTGAGCATAAAATATTCAGGAAAATCTGGACAATGCCATCTCCTAAATTCAACACCAAATTATTGAGCAAACAAATCATTCTCTCTTAACAATTTCATAGGTTAATGCTTTTTGTTCTTTTATTTAAAGCAGTGTCTTACTACTTAACATAGTTTCTGATTATGGACTTGCTCTGTTTTCTCTCAACAGTAATAAAGCTTCCTATGCAAATGTTAAAAACAGCTCATTCATCACTGACCAAAAAAAAAACCCACCTCCGTGCACAGCAGCAGTTTTTTCCATAGCCAAATGAGAAGAGCTTATACATTTCCACCAAGTTATTGGTGGAACTGTAAAAGGATACTAATTCACTGCAATGATTATTTCATTCCCAAACAGTCAGGGTTTTTAAAATCTGCCTAGTCTCCTATTAGGGCCTTGTGCTGGCCAAGTGGAATTTGTGACTTACCTCTCTTTGAATAGCTGATTCCCTTGCCATATCACAAACAGCTTTTGAGACTCTCCTCTGTGAAGAAACTCTGTATTTTTACCTGTTCGCTTATGTTTTGTTGTGTTTATACACATTGTGTGATCTGTATGATGCTAAAATGTAGCTGAGTAGGGCCAGAGGCCTAGCTTTTTTACTGTGTATTCAGCTTAAACAGTTGTGGTTGCCTTGGTCCTGGGTGACACAAGAAGTCCTGAACCCTGTGAGAGGTTTGGCTTCTCCCCACGGCAGAGCCACCCCTTAGGAAAGTGGATGTGGGTTGATGCTGCCGTGGGAAAGAGCCACTGTGTGAACTCTTCCCATGTGGCTTGGAGCTTCTAACGTTATCCCAACAGCATGGCAAGGAGCAACTTCCATGCCTCCACCATAATGTGAGAACTCTGTCTCCTGTTTTCACGCGCAAGTCGCCCATGTTAGAATAGCACAGAAAGCAAGTCAAAGGGGAACACGCTCCACCCTTAAGCCAAAGCATAGACCACCTATGAAACTTTAATAACTAAGCCCTGGACTACACATTTTCCGTGTAGTGAGCATCTTTCTCACCTTCCACACCTACTTGCCATTTCATTATTTCAAAACTCACAGCATGAATCAGGTCCGTGCCACATACGGCCTTCTTCGCATCGTTGGCAGCTGTTGGAAGAAGAGTAGGGGGAATGTGTTACGTAATGGCTCTGATTGGCTTATGCCCTTGATAAGTGTAGCAAGTTGCCCAAACTTCAGATTAATTCAGAAACTGTTGAGATCCTTCTGGATAAATAAGGACACATATACTCTGCTATTACTTAATTTTTAACAGTCACATTTATTTCTTGGCCCAGGCCAAATCTTTAGAAGTCGAAGAGCATTTTTACACGTGAAAGCACCTTTGAGCGTCTTTAGACCTATGCTTGTACTAAGGCCATAGCTAGATGGGGCTTTATCGTGGGGTGATCCCCGGGATCTTCCCTGTGCGTCCACATGACGCACAGGGGATCCCGGGATCAGGGAGGGATGATCCCTCCCTTGCTTTGGGTTCTCACCCTCCCCTTTGGCCCCATTTTTTCCATGGTCCCGGGCTAAGCCCAAGAACACAGAACGTGTAGCTGGGCGCCACAGGTTGACCCGGCTCCGTGCGATTCCTCGCGAGGAGCCAGGAGCCGCATATGGGGCGCAGCACTCCTCAGGAGCGCTACGCCCATTGGAGGTGGGGGGGGAGCGGGGAAAGTAATTTAAATTTTAAAAACCACTTACCTTATGCCATGGGTTCTCAACAAGGGGGAATTCCTCCCCGGGGGTGGATTTTAGGGTTCCAGGGGAGGAATTGGGACCATTATTCAGTAAAGTATGATGTCCTGTAGATTATGTCTTCCTACACATATTATTAAAAACATCCCAGAAAAGTGTCATGTCGTCTGCAAAAGCCAGGCCTTTGCTCTCTTTTCCCTCCCTCCCTCGCAATCCTAGAAGTTTCAATCTTTCCATTTAAAGGGGCAATGCAAAGCATGGGAGCTGAGAATGTAAAAGGGGCCATGCTTTGCATTGCCCCTTTAAATGGGACTAATATAGGGGGGGAAAAGATTTTCAATATTATATGCATATTATTTGGCATGCACCTTTTGAGTTAGACTATCTTGGGAAGGGGGGAATTATATTCTGAACAATGGTGAAAGGGGGAATGGAGCAAAAAAGGTTGAGAACCGCTGCCTTATGTGCGCTGCTGGCCCTTTAATTAAAAAAATGGCAGGTGTGACGCATCTCCTTCTGAGGTCGTCACGTGTAAACAGAGGAGGGATCTCGCATTAAACACAACACGAGATCTTCCCTCCTCTGTCGCAGGCTAACAGGTAGGTCCAGCTAAGGCCTGTGAGAGGCATTTGAATGACTCTTCTGCAAATGTGGGTCTTATATTCATATGACAAATTCAATTGAAGTAAGAGCCACTTTAAGCCTTGCGTATGGAAACTTCTTTCATTTTTCATTCCATGCTCTGCAGATATGAAATGGCGCCTTGAAAGGAAGAGAACACGCCTCTCTTCTTTTTCCCCTCCAAAAATATTATTATAGCCAGAGGAGTCTGGGATCTGTCACACATTCTCGGCTGCTCAGTACTAGACTTAGAGTTTTATAGAGGAAGAGGAAAGAATAATTAAGTTCAGCACCCATAACTTTGACTTTGATGCTACACCATCGTTCTAGCAGCAAGTGGGTTCACTCACTAATTACAGAATTTCTTTCTCTTTAGTCTGGAAACCATCTGAGAGCTGTGTGATGTGAATCAAGATTCTGTTAGACATGCATCCACAACATAAACAAAACACCATCACACTTGGCATCAGTCTTAGAATGAGAGGTCTGCGACTGAATAAGATTGTTTCTGCTTCAGCCATCAGCAAGATCATGAGTTCACCACATCCCGCCAGCTGTTGAAGCCTAAGGGGAGCTAATTTCTAGAAGGGAGTTAGACCAGAATTTTGAACATGCCACTTTTAGACAATAATCCAACAGACCAAAGGGAGGCTTTAATGGGCTGGAATTTTAACTGAAAAGGCTGAGTACAGCTTTCTGTTTCGAGGGCCTTGTTTGCTGTTAAAGCATCTGCTTTCCCCAGGAGCTTTAGGACAAAGCAAATGAGGACAGAACAAATTCGGTATTGCAAATGGGGGCAAGAGGATGCTAGATGCCAGGACCATGTGTTTGTGGCAAATCCCTTTTGCCCAGGGGTGTAGGAGATGCAAATGAAGTAAGTGCTCTCAAGTCACAATTGGAGGAAGGAAACTCCCTTTGGAGATGCTACAGGCAGACGGTGTGTGTGTGTGTGTGTGAGAGAGAGAGAGAGAGAGAGAGAGAGAGAACATGGCACATGCGGGCTGACAGAGCATAGAAGGTGAATTTACTCTTTGCCAACGGTTCTCTTTAGGTTGCATAAGAAATGCTCTCTGTTTGTGGAGCAAATCAGTGGAACTAGAATTGCTTTCCTCTGTGGGAGGAGAACTGACAAGCTGGCCGGTCACAAGGCCTACTATTTTGAGAAGTCTTTCACACGTCTTTACTTTTGCTTCTGGAGACGTCGGGGAGGACAAATAATCTAACCGCACGCTGTTGAAGATATAAAGGTTTCTGTAATGCCCATATGCTCATCATATCAATTCATGTTGCCCATAAATAAATATGAAGTTATTTTTGGTTTATATATTCCTTTGTTTGCTCCATACAGAACAGCAGCTAGTTGCTGCTGCTGAGATGGCTCATTAATCTTGCAAAATCATTGGCTTAGAACACAGATGGGCAACTCACTGCCGGGGGGGGGGGGGCTGCACCCACTTTCTCTGCTGCCCAGCTGATGAACTATTAGCTGGGTGTTGGGGAACAAATTGGTTTTTCCCCTCAGCTAATTGCAGTGGGTAAACTGCAATCTTCATCATGATCGCTGGGCAATTTTGGGGTGCAGGGAGAAGAGATTTAAACCTCATCCCTGTGGGCTGATAAGGGTGGGTGGGGAACAGCATCTGTGTGTGTGTGTGTGTAGTGAGTGTAAATTTATACTCCTGTAAATTGTGACTCTCTCTGATTTTCAAATGGTATTGGTATATGATTAATGTATACCTTCTTTTAGTTTAAGTCCTTAGTCATCATTTATCACCACAACCACCATTCATGTGATCCTAATACAGTCCAGGCAGGAACAATTTAACTGTGGTTGTCTTAGTTATTAATTCAAGATGGCCTTCAAGATGCAGCTGGAGAGCCATCTGTCAGGGATGCTTTAAGGTGGATTCCTGCATTGAGCAGGAGCTGGACTCGATGGCCTTATAGGCCCCTTCCACCTCTACTATTCTATGATTTCATAGGGCTGCTTCACATGCTCATCACATGACAACCACAACATCAATGAATTACTTCCATACAAGAATGATCTATCACAGATCTAATGCCGCTACAGGTAGAAATTTCATCTCTTTGATCTCAGACAAAGTCATTCCCATTGGAGTCAGTGCACACATGCATCTGGGAGTCATCAAGTGTTGGAAAATCACATGCATTTATGAACTAGCTTGTAGTTGTCTTGCCTTCAAGAAGTATTCAGGGTTTAAGAGGACTTCAGCGAAGCTGCATTTGAAAACTTCAGGCCTCTGCTACTGCTTTTAATCTCTCCTTTTATCTTCCAATGCCATATTACAAAGTGTTGGTCATTACCTTTAAAGTCCTAAATGGTTTGGGTCCAGGTTACCTGCGGGATCGCCTTCTCCCATATAGTCCGCCCCGCACACTCCGGTCCTCTGCGGTGAACTTACTTCAGTCAGCTAAAACTAGGCTGACATCAGTTTCCCAGAGGACCTTTTCTTCTGTTGCCCCCAGATTGTGGAACGGCCTGCCGGAGGAAATTTGTAAAATTAACTCTCTGTGTGATTTTAAGGCAACTTTAAAGACTAGCCTTTTCCAGCAGGCCTATCCAGATCAATGTAAAATCAAGAATTTTTAAGATGTAGTGATTCCTGTTCTAATCCAAAGGGAGAGGTGGGTAAGAAATAAATCATAGAATCATGGAATAGCAGAGTTGGAAGGGGCCTACAAGGCCATCGAGCCCAACCCCCTGCTCAATGCAGGAATCCACCCTAAAGCATCCCTGACAGATGGTTGTCAGCTTCCTCTTGAAGGCCTCTAGTGTGGGAGAGCCCACAACCTCCCTAGGTAACTGGTTCCATTATCGTACTGCTCTAACAGTCAGGAAGTTTTTCCTGATGTCCAGCTGGAACCTGGCTTCCTGTAACTTCAACCCGTTATTCCGTGTCCTGCACTCTGGGAGGATCGAGAAGAGATCCCGGCCCTCCTCTGCGTGACCACCTTTTAAGTATTTGAAGAGTGCTATCATGTCTCCCCTCAATCTTCTCTTCTCCAGGCTAAACATGCCCAGTTCTTTCAGTCTCTCTTCATAGGGCTTTATTTCCAGATCCCTGATCATCCTGGTTGCCATTATTATTATTATTATTATTATTATTGAATGGAAAGGTAAGAAGTTCTTAAGGATTCTGAACTAATGTCAGCGGTGTGTGGGTGTTGAAGCAGAACAGAATTGTCTTCTCCAGAAATAGGAAGGATGGAGGTAGACACTAGGGATTCTGAACTGGGCCCCTTGAGCAGCCCAATGAAAAATTGAAACCCCTTGAGGTGAGGGTTGATTTTCAGAAGAAAAGCTGAATGTCCCAATTCCTCATCCTGCTCCCCATGGGGGAAAAAGCTTCTCTCGAAGGCTCCATTGTGGAACAGGAGGCAGCTCCTGCATCAGAACTGAAGATGGGGAAGGCACATTGGCCTCTTCTTTACTGCTTTCATGATTGAAAAAGACATCTGCCGCCTGGGTTCATGGAGTTGAACTACAAGTGCTATCATCCCTGGCAGAAAAAATGCCAATGTCATTTTTTTCTGCTGGGGATGATGGGGTCTGTAGTTCAGCTCCCCATAACTTCAGATAGAAAAAGACGTGGCTCGGACACCTGGTTATAAAAAATACCAATAGGAACCCTATCACCAGTCCTGATGTCAGATTGTTATCATACATCTGACAGCTTGGATTAGGGTGTTCACAACAGAGCCCACAGAGCACTTCAGATTTTACAGTTTTACAGAATTTTCCTATTATTAACCTTAGGCTAATCACTTCTGTGATTGTGATTACAAATTGTTTCCCATCTTCTGGGCTGACAGTTTAATTTATTTTTACTCTCAGTGTGTTGGGTTCATTTGCATTGGTGACATTACCCCAAAGCACTCTGGATGGCTTAATAAAAAAATGATTTTTGTGAAAGAAAACAAGACAGCTGGCTCAGATTTCCCAGTTTTATGAAAAGTGGGGGGAGGGGGGTGTTGACGTGTGTCTTGCAATAGCTGCCTAATAAAAAGTGTCAGAAAAATCAATGCAAAAAAGAGATCTCTGTTTGCTTATTCTGTCTTCATCCAAAAGCAATCTGGCTATTGAAATGGACAGGCCTACCATGATAATTCTGAAGTCATCTTATGAGACTGCTGAACGAAGCGTTGAATTTGGGCTTGTGCAAGAGCAAATCCCAAATCAGCTCAGAGTTGATTGTGGATGACTTTGAGCAAACTGCTGTTTCGTCTGTGAAATGTTATATGAATATCCTACTTCAGATGGCTGATAAAAGATTTGTACAGCTCTTTCGATATCCAAGGCACTATAAAATTGGTTTTAATCCAGTGCACAATTACACATTCTTAGTCAAAATCAGTGGTACTTGTGAGCGCATAACTCTGTAGTAAACGTTAACTAGAAACAGCTCTCCTGGCTTCAACATTTGGTCACACCCCATTCCGCTGGTTCATTGTGCCTCCTGACCTCTATGAGATATGTGCATACAAACAAACAAAATCTTATGTCCTCCATTGTTCCTTACTGAAGTCATACTGTTGTCACCATCCCAAAGACATGGACCCCATTAAGAGAAACATCTTCTCAGCCTCCCCACATGCATTTCATAGACACTTGCCTAACTGATAGCAACCAGAAAACAAGATTACAGCTCCCAAGAAAAGGCCTGCCTGTCCCCCATCGCTGCCTGCCTTTAGCTGCGCAGTGAAGAATGTTTTATTGACGTGTGCGTTTTTCAAATGTTACTTTTACTTTAAATCGTCTGTTTTAACTTGTAATATTTGTTCTTGTGGATGTTTTATGTAATATTGTATATTGTTTTATTACTGAAGGCTGGTTTGAGTATCTGATTGAAAGGTAGGCTAGAAATTCTTGTGATAAATAAATAAACAAGTGTTCATGACTATTTCTTATATAAGGGTGTGCCGCCTTTCTCATCATGATCTAGAGTATGGGTATGAATGCAGTGAGTCTGTCTCTTCTTCTTCTCCAAGCAGGCACTAATGCTATAGCATTTCGTAAAGTAGCGATGGTTGAAATGTGCCCATCTTGATTCCACACAACCTGGATCTTCTGAGTCCTTTGGGGAATGCTTGGGTTTTCCCTGAGAATTCTCCCAAAGTTCTGAAAGTCTCAGCGCGGGGCAATGCTTCTACTTTTGACAACTTTTTGTCTAAGGCCATAGCTAGATGGGGCGATCCCCAGAATCCCGGGAGCAGGGAGGTATTATCCCTCCCTTTCCCCAAGGTATGGCCCTACCCTTTGAGCCCACTTTTTCCATGGTCTCAGGCTGATCTTGAGACTGCGGGATGTGTGGGCAGGCGTCGTGGTTTGTCTCGGCTCCTCGCACGGGGGGAAGAGCTCCTCATTGGGGGTGGGGTGGGGAAGCGGGGGAAATGCTTAAGGGGAAAAAACACAAAATGGCAAGCGCAACGTCCTCTCCCTCCGAGGTCATTGTGTGTAAACAGAGGGAGAGATTTCGCGATAAAAATATCGCAAGATCCTCACCCCTCCGTCACACTAGACCCAATAGGCCTAGCTGAGGCCTAAGAGTTTCCTCCCTCACCTACCTACCTCAGCCACCTCCTTTCCCATACTTTCTCAGACTTACAAGTTGCAGGACGGGGGTGGAGAGCAAATTCATCAGCTGAGAGAGCTTTTGGAAAAGCTGAAGGCTCTCCCTAAGGGCCAAAGTAGACATTACTTTAAATCTGTATCTAGCAGCCATGTCTTTATTTTTTCATTTTTACTTTAAGTTGCAGGAGCCTAGCGTAGGGGGCAGGGGGGCTTTTTATGATCTGGATAGTGTCCCCTGAATCTATTGTAGATTAAAAATGAAAAAGATGTACCTGCTTGACATGGGTTTAAAGTAATGTCTGTCTTCTGTTTTGGGTCTCGTTTTCTTGCTTTCTGCAATGAAGGTTTCTCAGCTTGCTCAAATCTTCCAGTGGTTCACAACTTGGTAGGTTTGTGAAGGGGGAAACAGAACAGAAGAGGGGGGAAAGCAGGTATGGGAAGTGTTGACATGGCAAAAATTGTGAAACGGGGACTTAGCTCATAATGGCCTGGGGATTTTTGCATGGAGAGAAATTCATGCTGAACTTACATGTGCGGTTTCTGAAGTTCTTCAGCTCACAGCAGAAACCTCATGTGGGAACATAAGCTTTTGAAAGCGTAGATGGGGGGCTTGCAGCTTTTGTTAGTGACAAAGTCTACTTGCATAAGTACTTGTGCATACACACCTTGGTATATAATGGCAGTTCAGCATCTTAGTTCACCATCTAGAAAGCTATGCACCAGGGACTGTGTGTGAATCAGATTTCAGCCCCCTGTGTGCTAAAGTCGGTGAAGTCAACTTTGGCATGTTGGCAGAGATCAGGTTAATGCAATTCTCTTTGCAGAAAAAAAATACCCTTGTTACATGAGTATTTTAATGTGTAACTCACATATGATCTCCGCTTCCCTTCTGCGAACTGGAAAATCACAAGCTGCAATTTTCCAGTTCCCAGAAAGGGAGCCATGAACTCATGCAAGTTTGTCATTCCCACTTTATGGTGTTCACATGAGCAATTTGTCTGCAAGTAGCTTTCTTTTGATTACAAAAACAACTCTCTATCAGAGGAAGGGTTGTAGCTCCATGGCAGAGGACACACTTCTCATGCAAAGTTCTATCAGGAGTTCTATCCCCAGGTAGAGCTAGGAAAGACTCTACCAATCAGGGCAGACAATACTGAGCTAGGTGGCCCAATGGTCTAACTCTGGGCATGTCTAGATCTGGCTTTCCGGGAGGGAGGGGGGAGAATCTCGCGATATTATGCTCGCAAGATCCACTCCCTCAGTCTACACATGGCGTGCGATGTCCCGCCCACCATTTTGTTTTATTTATTTATTTTAATGAAGATGAGCTCTCAAGCATAAAGACAAGGTTTGTTTGTTTTTTTTAAAAAAAAAATCCCGCTCACCCCACCCCACCCCCGATGGGCACAGAGCTCCTAAAGAGCTCTGTGCCCAGGTCCTTGCAGTTACTCGCAAGGAGCTGGGACGAAACAGCGATGGCGGGCCATACCTCCAGCGGTCTCAGGATCATCCCGAGACCCTGGGAAAAAATGTGATTAAAGGGTAGGGCAATATCCCGGGGAAAGGAAGGGATCATCCCTCTCTGCTCCCGGGATCCCCTGTGCGTCATGTTGATGCTCAGGGGCGATCCCGGGGGCGATCCCCAGGATATCACCCCGTGTAGACATGCCCTCTGTGTAAGGCAGCCTCTGATGTTCCTGTGCTTAGCCTCTGTGCAATTTATGTAAGTAAAGCCAGCACAATGGATGACTAGCTGAATGCAACTCATCAGCCATGTCTAATAATTGACAGCCAAGTCACCTTGTAGCCGTCACTGGAAGCCAAAACAAGAGCTTTACCGTGAAGCCTGATGGGCTGTGCTCAGTTGGGCAGATCACAGGTAATTCAGACCTGATGAAAATAATTAATTTCATGCTGTAATCTTCCTTCTACTATGTTTTTCCATTATTAAATTAAGGTAAATATCAAAACATGCTAAGCACTTTTATTGCTTTTGTGGTAACAGGAATCCTCAGAAAATAAGATAAATTCATGATTAAATACGATCTTCCTAAACATTCATTTAGGCTGCTTTGATATAAAATGCAAAGGGACATGTTGTTTTTGGACAGAGAAATAGGGTTCAGTCAATGCTGTGTTTTTTTAAAGTACTGTGTTCACTGTCTGTCCTTGGCATATATTGTCTGCCTCTAGGTATTTGTGATTTCATTGTGTGATAAATATTCCTACATTGGATTCAGAGTGCCTCCCCCGGCCACTCGATAACCACAGACAATCCATAGGCATCAGGGGAATGAGGACTGTACATGCAGGGGGCCTATTGGATTGCCAGTAGGGTTGCCATACGTCCCAGAAAACTGGGAATGTCCCGATTTCCAGGAGATTCTGAAATGACCCGACCGGCTGGGCAAGAATCACGGATTCCTGGTCCAGCTGGCCGGAGAAATTCTGACCTCCAAAATGGTGCCTTGAGCCTGCTCAGTGGAGTGGCAGCAGCAGAGAAAAAGATGCATCAATCTGGCGCCTTTTCCAGAGCATCACTGCTCCTCCACAGGCTCACCTGAGTCACTCACTGTGACTCACCTCACTGAGCTTGCAGATGCGTAGAAGAACAACAACAGCGAGGAAGGGCGCACATGCTCTCCTCAGGCTACCTGAGTCCCATGCAATGCAAAGGAGTTTGGTGAGCTTGGCGGGTTGTGGTCAGACCTGTAGGGTAAGCGTGGGGCGGAGTTGCTGGGTTATTTGTGGAGGAAGAAAGAGAGTTTTGTGTGGGATGGGAGGGAGCGAGTGAAGGATGAGGGGGTCAAGGAGAGAGGGGAGAAAGGAAAGGAAAGTCACTCCCCCAAAAATCGCCTTCAATAATCCACCTCCTTGGATTTGGGTTGCAATATGAAGATATAGTGGTCTACCTTAAAGGGCTGTTGTATGAATTATTGAGATAATGTATGTGAACTTCTTGCAACATTTTTTGAACTGAATTACAAACATTAAGTATTAAATATTTGAGCCCTTGTATCAATTAAGCAGTTGAAGTTAGGTCTTCACAGGGCCGCTACAAGGTAGCACAATACTCCCTATGTGGTAGTATAGAAGTTGGGTACAGGTCAGTCTGGACCTTTGTAAGGCTCAAAGGAAGGGAGTACATTCTGTTGTTAGCTTTCTATTTCAGCAAAGAGTAAGGAACATTGCTCCTTTGGTCAGATGGGTGTTTCCGGCCACCTTTCATACTATGCAGCAATATCCTGAAAGCCTGAGGTATACTAGTTTGTTTGTTTTTAATGCCAACTAAATATCTCTACCTATAAAACTGAAAGTATGTGTGTGGGATGTATGACCAGAAATGTTTACCCACTTCCAGATGAGTTAGAAACGTGAAATTTGGCACACTGATAGGTCTGGCTGTACAATGTACCAGAAAAATATAAAAACATGAATTTTGGCGGTTTACGTATTTTTAAAGAATTTAATAAAAAAAACTAATGCCTACAACACAACTCCCAGCATTCCTTGGGCAAAACTCCCAGCATGCCTTGGGTGGGAGGCCAGACTCACCGGTCTTTAGTGGCCATTGTGAGTGCACGGACAGGTAGCCGCTGTATGACTTTCACAACCCAGACTCATAAGTTTGTTCTCGAGTAGTCAACCCGTTTCCATTTGCGGTGCCTCCCACCCGCCGTGCATGGTTTTAAAATCATAACTAGATACAACAGTGTGACTTTGAGAGGCCTAACTCTGGGCAATTTCAAAAGCACCCCCTTCTGATATTGTTTTTTCAGAATCTGGGGGAAGTGTGCGTGTGGCCTTTGCCTTTAAGAGGGAGAGAGGGGAGGCACTTTGTGCATGCCCAGAAACAGGCTTGATGAAGGGGGGCAAGTGCCCGGGCCAGCCCCGGCTCTTCGGTACAGGCTCCTGATAGAGCCCTTGGTGGTCAGAAGCACAGACTGAGGAAGTCCCAGCAGGACTTGGCAGGAGCTGGGCACTTCCATTGACAGCTGCTTACCTCTCTTCCTTGGCAATGCTGCTCCTCAACACTCTATCGAGGAGGAGCATTGGCAATGAGAGGCAGATGCAGGCACCTGAGGGCCACCAAAGGCATGTCAGGATGTGTAGTACTAGCATGTAGAGTGGCTGATTTTAAATAAAGCATGGGTTAGCAAATCAGATCGCTATGTGTGAACCAGGTCACTATCTCTCAGTCCTAACTCAGCCCCCACTTTCCTGACATCTCACTGTCTTTGTTCTCCTTCTACCTGATTTTCTCCAACAACCTCTGACCCCACCCACCATTTCATTCTAGCCCCAGCTAACAGTCTTTCCTCCATTCGTTCTTCTGTGTCAATGGTATAGTCAGGCTTTTATATAAAAATCATAACCTTTGTTCAGTAATTCCTGCATCTGTCTTGGAATATTGTGGTTTAGTTATAATGGGGGGTGGGGTGGGGGGACGCAGCATAAACAATCTCATCAAATTAAAAGGCCTTGGAAAATTGAAAGAAAAAAATCACTTGGCACTGGGAAGCCATTATTGCAGTCGCTAAACAAGCCTGCCTGGGAAAAAGAAATCCATAAGCAGGGTGCCACAACTAAGAAGGCCCGCTCTCCAGTTGTCTCCCACCACATCTCAGATGGTGTTCAAAGGTTAACACGTTATTCAGGGATCTAGGCTTATGCCTACAACTCCCAGCATGCCTTGGGTGGGAGGAAAGACTTTTTGGGCTTTGGCAGCCATTATCTGGAAGTGGCTCGCCATCCTGGCCCTGAAGGGAAAGCACCTAGGCTGGCTGCCTCGCTCACTAGGCCCCATCAGGAGCAGAAGGGAAGGAGAGTGCAGTTCTGGGCCTGTCGCCAATTTATTTATTTATTTATTTAGAATATTTTTATCCTGCACCTCAGCCAAAAAGGCTCTCGGAGCGGCTTACAATTGATCAGTAAAGAAGGCTTACATTCTAAAAAAAAAAAAAAAGACATGACACACAAGGAAAAGGGGATGGGGAGGGAAGAGGGAGAAAATAAGAAGAAATTAAGGAGACTGTTCAGGCTGGTGGGAAGGCCCTGCTCCGTCCTCTCATCTCCCAATGGAGGGGCAGATCAACAGCTCCTTCTTCTTCCCCATAGGGTGAAGATGACAGTTAGCCCTGGGAGTGGGGGGGGGGGGTTTCCAACTGAAGCAGGCTCTGGCTAACCATCAGTCAGCCAGCCACCTCCCTTAAGACCTACGTAAGGGCACCGATATTTGGCCAGACTTCACTTCCCATGAGCCTCAGCGGCAGGACTCCCATTGGGCAAGTCGGGCACTGCAGCGGAAGGCATGCTGGGAGTTGTAGTTTTTGTTTTCCGCAGGGACAAGGAAAATCATGGCAACGACCCTGGCCATGCAGTGAGGGTGAGAGAGAGAAAGGAAAAAAGAAACTAATTTGTTTTAAAGTTGCCTCACAGGCCTAGGACCAACCTACTATTTATTTATTTATTTATTACATTTTTATACTGCCCAATAGCCAAAGCTCTCTGGGCGGTTCACAAAAATTAAAACCATAATAAAACAACCAACAGGTTAAAAGCACAAATACAAAATACAGTATAAAAAGCACAACCAGGATAAAAACCACGCAACAAAATTGATATAAAATTAAAATACAGAGTTAAAACAGTAAAATTTAAATTTAAGTTAAAATTACGTGTTATAATACTGAGAGAATAAAAAGGTCTTCAGCTGGCGACGAAAGGAGTCAGCCAGGCGGACCTCTATTTTAAGAAGATTACCTCACAAACGTATATCTTAGGGGGGCCGAGCAACGCCAGGTATATCAGCCAGTTAGCAATAAAATAAAGGATAATAGGATGGATGGTGAATTGCTCAGTGCATTCAAAGCCCTGTTCAGCCGTGAAGCTCTCTGGGTGGCCTTGGCCAAAGGCACCATCTCTCAGCCAGACCTACCTCACAGTTCTTTTGCGAGGTTAGAATGAGATAGCTCTTACCTTGAACTTCTTAAAATATGACCAGGATACAAATGTGATAAATGAAATCTAAAGCTTAATACATTCAAGAATATTACTATTTTAAAAAATTGCAAGTTAGAGCAGCCTGGTTCCCCTCCAGATGTGGTGCAGTGGCTAAAGTTTTTGTGATTAGTTTTTGTGAACCGCCCAGGGAGCTTCGGCTATTGGGCGGTATAGAAATGCAATAAATAAAATAAATAAAGTGTCAGACTGGGAGTCAGGAGATCCGGGTTCTAGTCCCCACCCAACCTTGGAAATCCACTGGGTGACTTTGGGCCAGTCACACTCTAAGCCCCACCTACCTCACAGGGTTGTTGTTGTGAGATTAAAATGGAGAGGAGGAGGATTATGTATGCCGCCTTGGGTTCCTTGGAGGAAAAAAGGCGGGATGTAAATGCAATAATAAATAAATAAATATGAGTTGGCCACAGATGGCTGGGGGATGCTGCAGTTGTAGTCCAGAAGGCACCAGGTTGGAAAGGGCTGTTTCAGAGCATACATTGTTGGTTTCATTTTCTTAGCTAAACCCTACCATAGGCTAGACATTATTGTGTTACTAGAATTTTTTTTTCACTGAGTCATATACTTGGGATAATAAGGATCAAACTACATGTGACGCATATCATGTCTAAGATTCTCCTCTTTGTTTAAAATGTTAAACTAAAAGGAGTTTGAGAGGAGGAATGATCAAACTCTTCCCCCCCCCCCATGTCATTTTCCCACTGAAAATGCCTCCTGCAGCAGGGTGGGGAGTAATTTTCAGTGGGAAAAGGGCTTGAACTCTCCTGTCCTCTCCATATCTGTCCTAACTCACTAGGGTGGAGAGAGTTGCAGCTGCTGGGGTTAAAAAGAGGCGGGCACGGGGGGGGGGGGGGGAGAATCCTAATCCTAGAATTCAAAGACACATTTAGTGCCACATATATTTTGTCCCGTAGATTCACCTCCATCACATTTTCTGAGGCACCTGAACAACTGATGTTCCACTGCAACAACAAAAAACTGGGCACTGTTTAAAAGCTGTTGTCTTGTTTTGTTTCCATTCTTTTGATAGTAAATGTGGAAACCCTCGCTGCAATTTTCTGAAGCGTTCTGTAACAACTGAATTTCAAAAGGAAAACATTAGTCTTCTGCCCTTCCCTCTCAAAGGCTCTTCAAAGATGGCTGGATTGGTTAATTTCAGTTTCACTTTGCATTTGAAAAGGTGAAGCAGAAGCTGTTGCTCTTAATTTAAATGTATAAATGCAAATGAAACTGGCGCTCCGCCTGGTTGCCTTCTGAAGAACTGTTGGAGTGTTGTGACAGTTGGTGCCCTCGAGTGTCAAAATGACTGTCCCCCAGACCTTGTTTGAATTCACCTTAAGGTTCGGAAAAGACCAAAACCTAATGGCTTGGAAATTCCCTTTTCATTGTTGAAAGTGAGATTATAAACTCCTCAGGACAAAAACCTGCTTTTTTTTCTTAAGTTTCTTTATCAAACATTATGCACATTTGATGATACTCTGTACATTTATAATATGAAACAGTACCAATAAGAAAAAGTAATATTTTCACCTCTGCTTTTATTAGGGAAAACATCATTCCTGGGGTAGTGGCAGTCACGTTCAGCGGGTGTTCCAGCAGCATTTCTCACAGTAAAAACATGAAGTTTGAACATAGAATCATAAAATAGCAGAGTTGGAAGGGGCCTACAAGGCCATCGATTCCAACCCCCTGCTCAGTGCAGGAATCTCATCTGCCTCCTCGTCTTATCTGCCTCCGCTTTCCCCGACTGCAAAACGCCCTGTGAATGCGTGAACACTTAGGGGGACATGCTGGGAAGCAACGAACTTTCTACACACTACATTGCATCTTTTGCATATGTCCTGTGAGAACCATTGCTGGAGCATGGCTGCCGAATAAAGTGAAGAGGTCCTGAGTTGCTTCTTAGGGGTCCATCACACCTACTTTTTTCCCCAGGTACGATCCACGGTTTCCACCTCTGTTTCATTAGCACGTCAAGCGCTGGTCCCTTTCGCATGCCTTCCTGGTATCGCCATTGTAGCGGTGAAATCTCTTTTCACTTGTTCGCTCTTCTGCTTCCCCCTCTTCTCCTTCCCCCTCTAGTTCATTTGTTCTAGTGATTGATGGACATTGTGATGTGCCGGGCACCTTCCCCCCTCTAGTTTCGTTGTCTAGCATTTTAGCGATTTAGCGTTTCATCGGCTGGGCACTGTTTCTGCCTTTAGAGGTGAGATGATGCTCCCTTCTGTGCAGGGTCTTTGTGCACCTTCTCTCCCTCCCTAGCCTGAGGTGTTTGATTACTGGAGGAGAACCGCCCCCACCCTCCTTTTTCATCAGCAAGACCGCCCTTCAACATACATGCCCCCCAAGAAGGGACTTTCTGAGACATAGCATGAGGACAGCAATACACGGGGATGGAAGGGTGGTTTTATCCCACATGGAGAGGAAAAAACACTTTCCCCGCCCCAGAAAAACATGGAAAATAGAGGGGAAGCAGTGAGATGACTGCAGGACAGCGACGTCACGTGAGGATCGCGGGCAAACGGTAAACAAGGCAGGATGGAAGTGCGATAAAACGCTGGTGTGATGGAGCTCTTAAGCACTGTTTAAAATTGCAACGGCAAGCAGCAATATACTCCGAAAGGAAAACATCTCACAGATTGAGTAGATGAAGTAATGTAGTCCAAATACAATCTGAGGCGTTTTTTCCTTTTTTGTGTGATTGAGAAATTTGATTGATTGATTGATTGCCTGTTTTTATTTCCAAATCAGCCTTAACATGTGGGAGCAGAGCCTCTTTCATCCCAAGGCCTGAATTCCATTTCAGAGAAGTTTAGGGGGGGGGGTGCACATTCCAATGGTGGGTGGGGCCAAAGAGAAAAGGGGCAGGACCAAAGGTTCCAGCACAGTTTATCTTAAAGCTCTTCCACCAGTAAATAAGCCTTCCGTGAGTCATTTCAGCATAGGTGTGGGGAGAACTGCACAAAACCCAGGAAACCACACAACACTTGGTGGTTGGGCAAAGGGGTGTGGCCATGGGGATCTGGATTATGACTCCTAGGTAAGAGAAGAACCACTGAACTACAAAGTGCCTAATAGACATCCCGCATAGATCATCCAGGAGGATACCATCATTGATCATATCAAAAGCCAAGAGAGATCAAGTAAGAAGAGCAAGATTGCAACTCTTCCTATCCCTGTCTCAATAAAAGTCATCCAACAGACGGACCAAATCTGATGCAGTCCCAAAGCCAGGCCTGCAGCCAGACTGGAATAGGTCTAGAGAATCCAATGATGTCTAATAGGTGTCAGTAGATACAATCCCAACCAATCAGATTTGCTGAAGTCACTGTGAACAGTTGGCAGTAGAGGCAATTTTAAATGGATTGGTAGTTCTTTTTCCAAGCTGTGCCAAAATCAGCACCCCAAATGTCGCCTTTTTAAACTCACGATTGAAAATTAGTGAGCAGGTTTGGTTTGATCCTAGCAATAAGGCCAAAGCCAGACCTTATCAACTTTGACATCTGCAATTTAATAGGTCAGATATGGGTGAATTCGGGGCAGCCAGCCAGTGCGTAGATTGAGTTTTACTTTGCAAACTGTAATTATTCTGAAGCTTAGATGAACTACAACTCACAAGTACATTTCACCATAAAAAAGCTATAACTGTAAACATCATAGGATTTTATTTCTACTTATGTTTTTCAAATGTCATCTGGCTGAACTCTCCAGTCCATTCCCAAAAGCACATAAGCTGAGGTCTTGCGTTGACATGGGACAGTTTTTAGAAATAAAAACTAAGCAGTAGTCGCTTATAGTCTTGTCTGGATTGGGACATTCACAGGGAACTAGAAACCTTTGGACCTTGATTTAGAGAAGGCAACAATTTAGCCTGCGGTGTTTGCTTACACACACACACACACACACACACACACACACACACACATATATATATATATATATATATATATATATATATATATATATATGTAGGCCTTTACTCAGCATTTTTAAAACTAGCCCAAAATAAGTAGGGAAGTCAGATCTCCATTACATAAATGATGTCTCTTAATTTGGGCCATTTACCTGGCTAACTACTCTTCATAGGATGAAGAAGGACCAGATGCTCCTTGTGAAGGCCCATATGCTCATTAGCCTGATTTATGTAATTTTTCATTGCCTTTTTTAAGAAATAGTTCCACAGTTCAGGACTCCACATGCATCCCTGCATCACACATCCTCCAGTACCTTCCAACAGAATCAGCTTTATCACCTCAAAGAGAGTTTCATATTACAAAACAAATTTTCAAAAAGTTGGCTCACATACTTCTGAAATCCCTCTTTGTGTGGTGGTGGAGGGGGGTGATAGCACCTTTTCTCCACATAAGAAAAGGATTTCAGGTGCAAAAACGTCCCCTGATGAGCAGGAGTAGCTTTTTAGGGGTGCAAGAACATGCCACAGAAAGGGAACAGGGAAATCCCCAGTATGTATATGGAAGACTGAATGCTTCTCTGGTCCAAGTGTTTGACCAGTAGACAGAAGGTAGGTCTGGATTTATTGTAGATCTCTGGGTGATTTGCAGTAGATCAGAAAGAATTTCTGACTCGGAATTATTTAACCAAAGGCAGAAACAAAATCAATCGCATACATACCATGAATTATACTGTAGGACGAAGAAGGCATTAGAATGTAAGCCTATGCGGCAGGGTCTTGCTATTTACTGTTTTACTCTGTACAGCACCATGTACATTGATGGTGCTATATAAATAAATAATAATAATAATAATTGAGGAACTGAAAGTGGGCTTTTTATGTGGAAGGACTGTAAGCTCCATTCTGTTTTGGCATGCCACTCAAAACAAATTCTTGGGCTCAGAATTATTTAATTCTCAGTACATATCTTCTAGACCAAGCTCCAGTTGGTGGATCTCAGGATTCTAGTTAAAAACAAAGATCCCACAAGCCTGAAGTTTGACCACTTCCTTTGATGTCCTTCTAAGTCATGTAGAGCAGTAATAATAAGAGCTGATTTACATATTCAGAGAAAAATACAATTACAGCCATTGTTGCACTCTACCGCTTCAGATTGCTGGTAAGGTTGGCAATGGGAATATTTTGCATTCTTATTTGCTAGGCTTGCTCCTTTTGATGGGAAATTATGTCAAAAGTATGAAAGAGAAGAACATGGTTTTGTCATAGTGTAGAGAAATACTATGCTGTAGCGTAATCTGAAAAACTGGGTCCCCTGCTCATAATGGATGCAAAGAGCTATTATTCACACAGAAAGATAAGGTTTTCAACCTTTTTTCACAACCATATAGCCAAGCAAGTGGGAATATTCTGTATCACCTTTGCACAGAGATTAACAGAGTATTGGAGAATAAGATTGTTACTTATGAAAGCTTAAAATTGCAGCCTATTTGGTAGTACACCCAAGTTGAACTTCTTTTTGAATAGCCTATGTAATCTATGAGGTTCCCCAGGGCATGATTGGCTAAAGATAAGCTAATTTCAGTTCTATTAATTTGAATGAAAAGGATTTAAGCCTGCATTTGTCACTCCCATTAAAATCAATGAGATTTAAAAGAAGTATTTTCGGCTGCATCAATGCATACATAGAGCACAGATCTAATCTGGAAATGCACTGCATTGCCAGCACAAGATGACAGTGCCTGTTCCAAAACTGGAGACAGGGAGATGTGAAATCTAGAGATTTATAAAGAACATATGATAAAACTTTAAATTCAGAAATAAAAACTAGAACATTGCAAGTGAGACCTAGCTGTAATAAAATGTCCCGTCCCCCACCCAGGCCTGCTGAAACCTCTGTCTTGTATGCGGAGGGTACCATTTTAGCTACATAAGTACCATTCACTTGACGAATGAGTTCATTGTTAGTATATAGGGCTTCTCAGAATGCATTTAAAATAGGTGGCATGGTCCCCCAAACGCCAAATTAAAGGAATGGGTTGGTTTGTTCTGTAAGTAGGATCAGGTGAAACTGCTCAGGTAGCTGACATTGCCTTCCCCCCCAAAAAAAATCTTTCTTCAGTTAACATCAAAGCCTGGATTTGGTACTGCGGGGAAGAGTGGCATCACTTAATGAGCAGACTAGCTAAGAGTCCACAAGAAGGCCTTTTTACTCACCAGTACTACACAGAACAGCATGCTCTGCTGCTATTCCAACATAGTATGTGCTGATTTAATTGGTTTCTCCATGTGAACTCCAAATCTGGCATAAAAGCACTCCACAAATGCCGAAAGGACACCTGCTTTTGCAGGTTCCTCAGAAAAAGCAGAATCTGAAAGTTCGTAGCAATAATCACCACCCTTCAGAACCAGTGGATAATTTTGATATTAATTTAATAACATTCAGAGGCCTCCTGGGATAGTTGGCATCAAGAACTGACTTCCTGCCAGACCAGGGTCTAGTCATCATTTCAGTTTTGAATCTTTCTGGGTTGTGCCACTTTTCACTACAGGTTCACATGATCCAAATGCCCAGGGCTGGGCAGAGGGGCCAGTTGGCATGGGACTATGATTTTGAGGACGCCTACTCTGAGACCCCTGGGCAAAGTTGCTTGGTTTTTCTGTTGTTGTTGATGAATTTGCCCAAAGAAGAGCACGTAAAGCATTTCTGAATGTGAAGAAGTGATGTCTTATATACATCTTGAATAAAAGTGCTTGCCATTATGTTTTTTTATAAATCATTCTAGAAATAAACCTCAGGAATAAGGCTTCTAGTCTAACACACTCGCTGTGGTGTTCATTTTCACTGTGTAGGATTTTTATTTTTGTTTTCAATGGAAAAGCATCCAGTCATGTGAACCCACACCTGCAATCTGAAAAGGTCTAGTCCAATTCTGAAAGTCAGTATGAGTTATCAGGATCGCGGAAGGGGGGGGGGGGGGACGACCAGATCAAATACACAAGATGCATACACAGATACAGCCCAGACAAAAATTTATACTACTTCAGCAAGAATTTTGTCAAGATGTGAGAAATAGACATGGAAATGTGTGTGTGTTTCCATGGAACAACTGGTTTGGTGGGTGAGCCAGGAACTAGGTCTGCTTCCTATGGCGCCCTGTTTGCAGAATCAGAAGGCCAAAATTATATGCAATTGCTTTACCTCGCCTTTACATCTTTTTAAATTATAAAGAGGGGGTCTTATTTTTCAGCATAAGCAGAATTACATTGATAAATTCAGAATTTGGTAATATGCACTGCGCCCATTAGTTTATCAAAAACTGCCTTTAAAACACACACACAAAAGAATTAGTTTTAGCCCTTGTTGTTTACATGTGTCAACTTTTTAAAAAATGATGTAATTTGTTAAGTCCTCTGAAATTTCCGGGAGGTCCTTCCCATGGTTGGGATAAATTGCTCTAGAAGAGAACAGTGAGCCACGGCAGACAACTTCCTGGCTCATTGCTATTTCTGTCTTCATACTAGAAAAATTCAAGGCCTTAATTGGACCAAAATACATTCCTAGAAAATCAAAATGGTTTCCACTTGCAAATCCAAGACGCAGTGTGGAACTCTTCAAGGCAGGGTGGAGGCTGGAGACAGTTTCGGAATGGATGAGGGCAAACAACCTAAATTAATCCAGAAAAGCAGGTGCCATGGCTAGAAAACTGGCTGAACTGGGTAGAAGGGTGCAAACACTCCTGGATGGGGTTGTACTCCCCCTGAAAGGCCAAGGTTGCAGTTTGGTTTTTACTGGGTTTAGCACTGTCAGCCTTTTACCAGATTAGGGTCCACAGAGAGCACATTACAGTAGCCTAGTCTTAACGTAACTAGTGCATGCATGACTGAGAGTAGACCCACTTTTTCTAGATAGGGTTGTAGATGGTGTATCAGCCTAAGCTGGTAAAAGGCTGATCAGCTGCAAACCTAGTTGTGCATGTACTAGTTACATCAACACTAGACTACCGTAACATGTTCTATCTGGGGCCACCTTTGAAGATTACCTGAAACGTTTAGCTGCTGCACAATGTGGCCACTTGTGTGCTCTTTGAAGTCAAGCAATCAGAACATATTACACAGATTCTGTATCAACTGCACTAGTTATTGATACATTTGGGGCCCCAATCCAAAGTGTTGATTCCAAAGTGATGCTATCACTTCAAATAATCTGCCCCCTAAATAGTTTGGGGCCAGATTATTTGAAGGCTTGCCTGTCTGTATACGGACTTGCCTGTGCTTCCACATCGGTGCCAGAAGCCCTACTTAGAATCATAGAATAGTAGAGTTGGAAGGGGCCTACAAGGCCATCGAGTCCAACCCCCTAAAGCATCCCTGACAGATGGTTGTCCAGCTGCCTCTTGAATGCCTCTAGTGTGGGAGAGCCCACCACCTCCCTAGGTAACTGGTTCCATTGTCGTACTGCTCTAACAGTCAGGAAGTTTTTCCTGATGTCCAGCCGGAATCTGGCTTGTTGGCCTTACCTTTCAGATCAGTTAGATTGGTGGACTCCAGTGGCCCCTACTTTATGGAAATTGCAAGGAATGTGTGTTTGGCTTCCCTGATTAAAAAACCCACCTGTCTCAAATGGCTTTTAATTGATATTCTGCTGTTTTACTTGTGCTTTATTGCTGTGAAAATGTTTTTAGAGTAGTTGAATTGTAATTTTATATATTATTTTGCTTGTATTTTGTATGTTAAAGTTTTGTTATAGCTTTTATTATATTATCGTATTGCTGCTTTCATATTTGTGTTTTCTTTTTTTCCCCATGGATGGATTTGATCCAGAATGGAGGCAAATAAATAAATAAATAACCAATGGGAACTAAGCTAGTTGTAACTAACTCATTCTATTGATTTACGTGGGACTCAGGCTGTTGCTAGATGAGGGTTTAGCCCGGTGCGAGTCCCGGGCTCCCTGCTGTGCATGCAGATGATGCACAGGGGATCCTGGGGTCAGGCCGGGCTAAACCCTCCCTTGACCCAGGGCTGCGGAAGGTCTAGCTAGTTCCGTGGCTTTTCCCGGCTGCTCGCTTACTCGCGAGTAACCGGGAGAAGCCACGCTCTGGGCACAGAGCACAGCGCACTGGGCACAGCCATAGGAGCGCTGTGCCCATCAGGCCTGGGGGGGGAGATCATGGACGGGGTGGAGGGGGCATCAGACATGGCGAGCAGGTGAGCGTGGGTGTGGACATGGATGCCACGACACAGACTCTGAACACCAAGCCTGGCCGCGGCTACTCCCTGCTCAAGCCAAGCACCACCGCTTGATATACCTGAGGCAAGGGATAAAAACCACCTTCCTCCAAACTATGTAGAGAAAGGTGTTAAATGGAGAAGGATTTCAATATATAAAATAAAACACTGTGAGTTATATGTGCTGAGGTGAATTATTGTCAGAGTGGGTGCTAAATGAGTAAACTTCAGATGATAAATGCCAAACAGACACGTGGGATTTTTGTGGTAGTTAAAAACAAAATAATTAAAATTTATTTTTAAAAGTTCACAAGTTTTGTTTCAAATAAAACATTTAAAAACTTTTGAAACCTTTCATCCAATCCTTCCACTCATTCACATATGCGCTTTCCTTTCTCTCACACAATCACTCTTGAGCTTTCTTTATTATCTGTATTGATTAATATACATCAACTATATGCACACCACACTCCAAAGACACCACTCTCTACTCTGAACCTCAAATTTCCCAGAACTTAAGTACTCTAAACACAGAGAGCCCTAAAGACTCTAAGAGTACCTCAAAAGTCCCCCCCCCAATCTCCTCAGTCCTTCCCTTATATATCACTCCTCCCCCCTCCTCAGACATTCTAACTCCACCCACTCAGGCCAACATTCTAAAAACCACAGACTTCCAAATTTCAGACATACATTTGGGAACTGACTTGTGAGGTGTAACGCCACAATAGCGAGCGGGGGGGCGGACATGGCGAGCGAGCGAGGGGGCAGGCGAGTGGGGGCATCAGACATTGTGGAGGGGAAATCGGGGGCAGGGGGTGCGGGGAGCGCTTTTTTTTTAAAAAAAAAACTACCTTCTTGTTGGTGCGCTCCTGCGCACATGGCCCTTTAATTAAAAAAAATGGAGGACGCGATGGGGCTTTCCCTTACCCCGTCGCATGTTATGTCTAGCTAGGGGTGACGGCCCACGCTAGCTGCAGCGCAGCGTCACCCCTCCTCCCCACCAGATTATCAGGTAGGTCTAGCAAGGCCCTCAGTCAAGCCTAGCTTTAGCTGGATTTCTGCCATGGCAGGGAAGCTGCTAGAATACATGGACGGTATTCTAGAACAGTACCATATTTTTCATGGATATTAGATCACAGCCAGATCTTTGTTACAATAATTATTGTCTGGGATCAACAGGGCTTTGCACCATGCACACAAACCCTTCCCAGTGAAGTCCCTTCTGCCCTCAAAAAAACTGCACCTGAAGTTAGAACATCCAAATGTGGGATTTAACTCAGCTCAAGTGAACCCAAGCAAACCTGCTGCATTCACAGCAGTGCTTTTTACTCGTGCACAGGATGTTTTAGATCTTGGCTTCTGCTTATCAGCTTACTCATTCTTTTCTAAAACTATGCCTACTTCTTCAGGAGGCCAAACCCGTGTTTGATCCTCACTCCCCAAAGCCAGCCATTTTTGTCAGACTGGAATCATTTATCCCACATTTTGAGAAACCTGATTGATCTAATTTAAAGGTTTCCTATAAATCATTATGTTTGTACAGCAAAATGCCTTCCCAGTCAACAGAATGTTAAACTCGCTGGCAGCCCACGCTGTCCAAGGAATTAAAAAGAGCAGCTTTTCTTTCCAAACTGGAATGAATTTGGACAAGTGATAAGCTTCCTGGATTTACAAGTTTCCCAACTATTCATTTCCTATTTCATTTCCCTTCACTCTTGCTACACTTCTATATTTTTCATTTGCAGAACAGAGTTTCATTCAGGTTTTGTAATTCAGGTAGAGACAATTTTATTTGGCCTTCAGCTCACGGTCTAAAATTTTATTAGAAAATAATACAAGGATATCAATAAGACTTGAAAGAATTGGCCCAGAGATCCCTCAAAATGTGACAACTGGAAAATAAAACAGCAGATGAAATTCATTGTTGATGAGGATAAATAGCTATTCAGAAATGTAAAGTTATATTTACATATTGTAGGCCTTTATCTTAACTGTAAAGAAAGAAACATTGGAGTCAGGGTCACAAGAATGTACGGAAGCAGCCTCCCCAAAAGGCAAATAAAACATATTATTTCTGTGTCCCTTTTCTGTATCTCTTCTCCAAATTCCTTCCTTTGTCTTTCCCCCCATTCTTTTCCATGTTGTCTTAATCAGTTTATAAGCCTTCTGGCACTGCCTGTTTTCATTTTTGTACTGTGTTTGTTTTAAGGACCTGATTAATAAGTGGATGAAATCCAATGTTGTGGAACTGGACTTAGAGCTCTATCACACCAGCGTTATACTGTGCAATCACTGTGAATTGCATACAAAGGACTCCCATGTTTTCTACATTATAATCTGCTGTTACAGCGAAGTACTCTCATGTGTCCTGCTTTGACTGCGCTTTTTCCTGGAAAACTGCGAGGTATTTTGGACCGTGGAAAGAGTGATTCTTTTGCTCTCCAAGCAGCCACTGGGGGTGCGGAAGGATGATGAGGAGCAGAGCTGCCCCCAAACGAGTGCCATAGAGCCCTTCTTTTCTTCAGCCCAGAGCAGACCCAGCCCTCCTGGGGGAGAGGGCACAGAGCATGGAGATGAGCTGCCCGCCCGCCTCCCTCAGCAGCCGAGATTTCCTTCAACAAATCTAGGCAGGAAGACAGATGGGGCGAGAAACACCCAGCAGAGGAAGCGTCTGTCTCTCTTTTTAGCTCCGTTACCCACATCTTTCACATCTCGCTCTGTAGCACCTCTCGCCCCCCTCCCCTCTGCAATGCTAAGCTTACTTATTTGGAGAGAAGTTTCCCAAAAATCTGTTGGACTCGCTTCCAAGTAAACACGATGCCCAGGATGGAGCTGTAACTTTGCCTGCCTGCCTACCTCTGCGTCTGCCCATCAGTCCGGCTCCATTCCTCCTCCATCCAGGCTGCTGGCAAGCGGAGTCCACCCCACCTCTCAAATCGGCCCTTCGCAAGGGCATCTTGTCTCTCCCCGCAAAGCTTCCCGCTTCGTTTTGCTCAAGAGACTCTCCCTTCATTCTGAGCTTCGGAGGAGGAGAGTCTGTGAGGTTCCCAACAGGGTTTTAGGCATGTGATCTCTTGCTTCTTCCCTGTGCCCTCTCTTAGCCAAACACTTTCTTCTCCGTAGCAATGGGGGGTGTACGACCGGGGTGTGTGTGTCTTTATAATACATCCAATCACCCAGTTGACAAGGGGGGGGGCGGGCAGAGGCGCCTGGTGTGATGGGGCTCACAACAACAACAACAACAGCTTTCATATGCTATGGAGATAATTCGAGGGAAAATGGGTAGGTGTGGTGAAGCTTTCATACTCATGCAGTGGCACTTCCCCTTCCTCTTGGACAGGGCTGCAGGTGGAGGGGAATACATCCTGCTGTTCGCAGATGGACTCCATCGGAAACAACTTGTTGTTGTTATCATCGTTGTCATCATTACAATTTGGGAAGGGAAAGTAAACCATGGGGTATTGTTTTGTTGTTTCATAGGGTGTTTGAGAGAATGGACATCACATAGATTTGATTGAATAACTTCTTGGCCCTATTCTTGGATTCCATTCATTTTCATTTGTATGACTGATGTGGAAGAATGACAGCTGTGGTCCCATGTAGAACCGCAGCACTGACATGTGAGCTTCACCCATGGTCCACTTCTCCCACGTGATTCTGTCATTCAGACATGACGACTTCAGTTGGTGGCATGCAACCCTGGGACAGTGGGAACCGTGCCACTCCAGTAACCTATGAATCAAGCCTACTGAGGTTATTTTGTACATTTGTAACCCAAGACATTCAAAATGGCATGTGGCGGGTGTCCTGTTTTATCATAAAAACAACTCTGTGAGGTAAGAGGATGAATGATAGTGACCAATTCAAATTCCTTCACTGAGCATCATGGTTGAGAGAACATTTGAAATGACATTTTCCCACTCAAAAGCCAACACTTTCAGTCAAACTTTTTACTCAGAGCTAAACGAGAACAGCAGAACAATTCCATCTGTATAAATTACACAGAGCACATTTGCATAATTTGTCATTTTGTATAATTTATGCCACTACTGTCAGTCATGAGGAGGGGCAAAGGACTGTTCACGGCACTGAAGTCCCATTCGCCAAGCACTGTAAATCTTATTCAGCAACCCATCAGGCTTTTGAAATATCCACAACAATTCCTACATGCAGCTCAAATGCTAGATAGGTGCTGTTGGTTTTGTTTTAGGAAGGAAGGAAGGAAGGAGATTCCAAGAAAATGTGTTTAGACTTCCAGCTGCCCTTTGACCACGGGAAATGCCTGAAGGAGTTGCTACTGAATTCATGAACTTACATGCACACCAAGGGCCTCATTTTGGAGAGACAGCCTCACAGATTAATCCTCCAACTATGTTTTGAGAGATGCTATGCTGTGTACTTACTAGAAATTGAAGAAATGTCATTCAGTTACCATGAGAGCTTGCTGAATTAACACTTCCAAATTCACACCAATAAAGCTTCTGTGCCATTTTTGTTTAAAGCCCTGCTTCCGCAGCTGTTCTGGTGCTCTGTCTTCGATCTAGCTGCATGCTCCCATTCGCCCAGAACTTTTCTAGCCAGCAAGGGCTGATAAAAGTAATGACGCCATGATCAATCTCTTGGCTGAAAGGATAAACCTGCACCTGGGCTGAACCATTTCAGATGACAGGGGAGGGCCCACATGATTGAATACTCCTGCATGCAAAAACAAAAAGAAAGACATCCTCCACGTAGAAAACTAGCATGATTGAGAGAAGCTAGCCTGGAACCCATCTCGCCCACATGCTAGTTTTCTATGTGGAAGGACATATTTTGTTTGAGTAAGCATTTCATCATGTGGCTCCCCCACCTGCAGTTTGAAGTGGTACAAGCCCAGATCAACCTTTATCTGGTCAGGGAGAACTTGGTTTCCTGCCTGGGGGTCCCCAATTCCCCCGCATATTTTGAATGTTTCTATTGAAATTAAAAGAACAAGAATATTTAATATTGGCCTGCTGTCTTGGGAGTCAACCTTCCATTTACCCAGTCCCTCCAATGCAAGCAAGCACATCTTCTGATCCACCAGGCCAAGCAGTTTACTATCCATGTGTTGTGCCTGCTAGGTGGTTGTCTGTTTAGCTTGGAAAAAAGGAGACTGAGGGGAGATCCAATAGAAGTGTTCAGAATTGTGCATGGTGCAGAGAATGTGGATAGGGAGACATTTTTCCCCCTCTCTCAAAATACCAGAACCCAAAGGGGTCATCCCATGAAGCTGATTGGTGGGAGATCCAGGACAAATAAAAGGAAGTATTTCTTCACCCAGCACAGAGTTAAATTATGGAACTCACTACCACAAGATGTAGTGATGGACACCAATTTGGATGGCTTTAAAAGGGGGTTGGATAAGTTCTTGGAGGCAAAGGCTATCCATGGCTACTAGCCCTGATGGTTGTGTGCTATCTCCAGTATTCGAGGCAGTAAGCCTGTGTGCACCAGTTGCTGGGGAACATGGGTGAGAGGGTGCTGTTGCACCATGTCCTGCTTGTTCATCCCTGGCAAATGGGATGTGAACAGAATGCTGGACTAGATGGACCCTTGGTCTGATCCAGCAGGGCACTTCTTATGTTCTTACGTCCCTGGTGGGCCTCCATAAATAGGTGGTAGGCTGCATTTGAGTTGATGGTTCAGAAGGTGGGCAGCTCTAGTTTAGTATTTCCCTATAAAAGTCCTTCATCAGAGGGCAGAGTTCATCTTGACCTGGACAGGCCTAAAGAGCGATTGAGCTGTCCATGCCATGGTGCTGAAAGTTGGCCGCTGGGACTCAGAATCTCCAAACAGCAACCATTACTGTGCTGCACTGTGCTATACAGCAGGGGGAGAAACCTAGTGTCCTCCAGATGTTTTGGACTACAACTCCCATAAGCCCCACCCAGCATGGCCAGTGGTCAGGAATTATGGGAGTTATAGTCCAAAGCATCTGAAGGGTACCTGCTATACAGAGTATGAATCTTGCATGTAGTTAGGATTCATATTAAATCTGAACTTTGGGAGGGAATCTCATCTGTATATTCTGTTTTATTTTGAAATTATTTGTTTTATGTGATGTGATTCTAGAATACTTGCTTAGGTTTAGAAAATAAATTATATAGACAATGTATTATTTCTAGCTCTGCTACTTCCATAGTACCTTATGTCTGGTTGAGCTACTGGTTAGGTTTAAACCTCTTTTCGGAGATCTGTTAAAACCGAGGAACGTAGGCAAATGCTCCGAGCTTAAATTCTGACCTGTACAGTTTGCTGTATGTTTGTATGTTTGCTCGGAAATAATGCCCACCAAGTTCAATGGAGCTTATTCCCAAGTGAGTGTGACTAGCAGTTCAGCTTTAGAGCATGAGATAGTGCTTCTTTGGTTTTGTTCTCAGATTTCCATCATTCTCAGGGGTTGAAATATTTCACTTAATGTTTCCTCATCAAGAGGGTAATGCAGACAGCTGACAGTGTTACCAAAATATCATGAAGTATCAGTTTTGGGCGTGCAGAACATGTTATTCACCAAGCTGAACAGAGTCTGCAATCCATGTGCTGAGTACTTGACAACCTGTTTCTTTGTGCCAGGTAAATAACTATCACATGTTTATGAAGATCCTGGTGATTTGTTGGGTTACAAATTACACTTTTGTACGACTGTACGAAATGTACCATCCTGAAGTGGTATAATTAGCTCTGCCGCTGAGTGTTTGCCAGTACATACACTGCAGTTAGGAACATAATAGGTGTACTGACATTCACTCAATAATGGGAATTGTAGTTCCAAAATTTCAATTTGTTAATGTGTCTATAAAACAGAAATCACATGTCTCAGTTTAGGAAAAATACGTTGGAAGAATTCTTTGTTTTTGGTGGGTGGGTGTGTTTGTTTTAGCATACAGGATGTGAAAAATTGCTTACAGTGATGTTTTCTATATATATTTTCCAGAAAAATATTTTGATGTGCCTCAAGATGGGAGAGGTAAGATTACAGTCCAAGGAGGTGAGTTTCCTCTGAAGAGGGTGGGGAAATGACTGAACGATTAAGGAAAACCTCAAAGGAGATGGTGATTAGTCTAGTCACGTGGAGAGAACCACCAGTGTGGCACTTGGCGATACGAAGAGCTCTCGGTGAGAAAATGGTACGCAAGCAATACCTTTGAGATAGAAAACATCGGTTGTGAAAGAAGACAAACGAATTTGAGGGAATACTTATTGCAGTGAAAAATAAGTTGCTCCAATGGGAATCCAAGCTGAGAGCGGACATATGCCACAGTATGAACCTTTGGTAGATATCCTTACTTTGCGTCCCCCATCCTTTAAATTGCCATTTGAGCCTACTCTTAAGTGTCAAAACAACGAATGCGGCTTTTTTCCAAAGTTCTCTAGTGAATATTGTCACAATAGGGTAGATATAGATCAGCCAAAACGATTTTCATTCTTTTCTTTTTCCTTTTTCTCACACAAGTACGCCCTCTTTTGGAACTGGAAGGAAGGACAGTTATCATTTTAGATTATGTAATCTTACCATTTTTATACATGACAAGATGGCAGGCTTCAATTTCATGTTCCTGAGCACACCGAAGTGGCCTCTATTGCCTGTGCATATGGGGAATTAAAGGGAGAGCACCTCTTCCATTTTGACCCCAACTGGGGAGAAAACAAAGAAAATACTTGTGATAATATAAAGCAATAAAATAGTTGCCCTCTGTTACATGAGGCCATAGTCCAATTTCCTTATTGTAAGGTACCATTTGCCCATTAACTGGCCTTAATAATTACCTCCCCCTCAGGAACTTGATGACATCCTTGCAAAGCAGGACAAGAGCAATTCTCTTGCTTAAGGTTTGTGGCAGTGGGCGACTATTGTGCATTCTGAAGCAGCTTGAGGTTTTTCATGGAAGGGGAGATGATTTTGAAGGGATCGCTCTTCCAAAATTCCACGAAGAACCACGACTTACGTAGAGCAAAGCACGCAATGTTGCAAGTTGACAAATCAATATCAGAAAAGCACTCTATGTTCAGTTATTGTTAGGTCTCCTCTGGAAATTCCTTTGTGTCAATAAATGCATCTCACTGTTTGGCTTTTATGTTGGAAAAAACCACTGATCGTTCCTCTTCAGAAATATAGTAGATTATGGAAGAAGGATACAGAACCAGTGATATGAGAGAGAGAGAGAGAGGAGAGAGAGAGAGAGAGAGATGTGGATGTACACTGTGTGTGTTACCTGTATAATAGAAGTTGGCCCAGAATATGGTGCATAAAGAACTGCCTCATGCTGAATCAGAGTAGTGGTCCACCTAGCACAAGAGTCCCACGTAGTGTTCAATTGGACACAGAGGCCTGTAGCCAAACAGTTGGCTGATTCTTTCCCATCAGTATCTGATTCCTCACCTCTGGAGCTTCTAGCCACGTGCACCTCTCTTCTCTCTCATATCTCTCTCCTAGCTCTTCCGCTGGTCCACTCCGTCTCCCAGTCCCAAACTTCACTTCCAAAGCCCTCCTCTACTACACTAAGGCTACTGTCCTCTCAGTCCAATGGGTCCAGCTTGCCCAGATCCATGCTACTTCTGCTCTACATTTTCTATGCCTTTCTGGCTGCCTCGCCTCTCTTAATAGTCAGGCAGCTCAGCCCATGACTGCCCAGAGTTTCCCCACCACATTCTTTACTACATGACAATGTAGGTATCAGGGACTGAACTTGAAACATTATACCTGGAGTTGTCTAGCCAGAGTCCTACCCTACAGGGCCCCGTTCCCAAAAAGGCAAGACCATAAACCTTGGTCTGGTTCTCCAGTCTTTGCAGGGCATCTCCTAGGGAAGCCTATGTTTTAACAGGAGATCCTGCATCCTCTAGCATTCCTAGAGGTACCACATCTGTTGTTGCTCTGTTCATGTAGCAGCTCTGACATGAGCAATGCTCCTGCGTACTCCCCCCTTTAAGGGGGCATGATTTTGTAGTTTCTTAGTACAGCCTTTGCAACGGGATGTTTTCTTCACATAGCAGTAAATGTAGCATTCTGATGAATAGAGCCAACACATTTTCTAATCATTAGCTTGTTTCAGCTTCTGAGTTTTCTGTTTTCTAGAAAGGGTATTCCTTTCTGTCTTCTAGAAAGAGTATTTAGCAACATTGGAAGCACTTTAATACAAAGTGGGAGAAAAAAGAAAAGCCCATTATCCAAAAAAAAGTATAAATATTGTAAGCACTGGCATACGCAAACAATGTTTGGGCAAGAATGTACTCTAAATTGAGATTCTGTGGCCTGGTTTACCTTGGTACTTCTTCCTGCATTCTATTGGGCATGAAGGTGAAATACCTCTGCTTTTGGTCACATCACTGGAGCAGTTAACTGAGTTCTTCCACTTACAAAGCATCTCTACATACGATGGAATAGGCCAGGCCTGTGACCCACCATGCCAAATGTAGCCTTTCAGGTATGGATTTTGGCATGCCAGGTGCCAGAAAAATTCCCCTGATGACAAACACCAGAACAGGATTTTTATCAAGCTCCTGATGGGATATTGGAGGAATTCATTTTGTGGGAGGAGCTTGGTGAGTTATCACCAGCTCGCCCCTCCCACCCCGGACACCAGCTCACAAATCCCTGAGTTGGCTCAACTCAGCACACGCCTGCTTTTTTATTATTTGTCAAATCCCAATTTGTAGATATCGGGATTTGATCAAAATCATGCCCAGGAATATTTATGGGAATTGGGTTTGTGCTCCTTTTACGCCTGCAATTTACACTAATTGCACTATTTACAGCCGTGGCTTTGCGCAAATCCCAATTTCCGTAAACATTTCCAGCTGTGATTTTGTACAAATCATGGCTCATGGACACACAAAAAAGTCATGAGCGCCTGCAGACCATTGGACAACTCGCCCCACATGCACGGTGGCAGGCAGGAGTCCAGCAAGCAGAACACGAACAAGAAGAGGGGGAGTTCACCCATCCCTCGCCACCATCCATGGTTGGTGGGTTACACATTCTGCTGGCCTAGCCTGAATTGGGGATATACAGTTACCATTTGTCAGTTAGTGTTACTTCAGAACTCCCAACTAATTTGAGTAGTAATTAACTGAGTGTTGTATAATTAACCCATTCCATGAAATCCTGTAGTATTCATCCTTCTGGAAAACACAGCATTGGGCAAAGGAGTGGGGCTGAGGAAGATGCTCCCCATACAGCTGCAGTTGCAGACATAACCATGGGCACCCATAGATGCATATTAAAACCCTAGCTGCATTCTACACTCCCCACTGGGATCACACACACCCCTGTGCTAGCTTTCACAAGCCCCTTCCCCCACTGGCCACATTGTTTAGCAGTGGTGCATGGATCGGAACCCATATATAGTGAGTTTCCTTGCTACCACTCCACATCAGTGGCAACCATTGGCAGCAGCAGAGGAACTATGACTGTGAAGAAATGCTTGGAAGCACGTAGGGAATGCCTGCAGATATCTCAGAAGCTGGGGGAATAATTGAAAAAGCACTGTGTAGCTCACAGGGGGTGAGGGGGAAGGTGAATTCAGTACGCTGTTTCAGGGATTGCCACACCCCATAACTGGAGAAACCAGAATAAATTGTGTGAAATAGTAAAATAGTTGGTAAATTTGTTCAACTTACATCATTTGAGCTGGTCACAGAATTGCAATTTCCTAGAAATATATTATAGCGCTAGTACATACAGACCTAAACATGAAGCCTAATCAGGATCACAGAGAAATAGAGCCAGAGAGGAAGATTCATCAGGCAATATTACATTTCAATTTAAGCAACGTTTTCAGCAAATTTCTAATGAACGAGTTATTTTCTGTACATACTCATTCATCTGGGGTTTTTTTTCCCTCTCTCTCCAAAGTAATGTTTTAGAATTGTGTGGGATTTTCTTTAATGATCTACTTTCATTGTGAAGTTGAAATTGTCACAGAGATCTTTGTAAAAAGCTTGTGTTTATGAAGGAATTTGTATTAGATAATGGTTTGTGTGACTCACTGTATTTTGTAAAGGGTTTATTTCCCTTTGGGAATTGTGTGTATTTAACGAGCAGTTTTATGCTTCTAGTTCATGTATGTTGTAACTGATGTGTTTTTGACTCTCCGTAAGGAATAGATTGATATTCAATAGATAATAACTGGTTGAGATTTTCATATTGCCTAAAATATTTGCATAAAAGTATTGATAAAATCCATATTGTAATAGAACAGTGTGCCAATGCTCAGTAATAATAAAACAAAATAGCCCTTTATTTTAGCTGAATATTGGATCATGACTGAGATTAATAACTAACCTGGCCTTAAATTTAATGTTGTATTTCAAAAGTGATTCATCATCTCACATCATTTGCTGTTTGTAATGTTTCAGACTAACCATCAATAAAAAAAATATCAAAAGCTCCAGCATTATAATATAGGACTCAAAATCCAACTCTCAGAGAGTTCCTACAATATGGATCTATTTCCTAGCACACATTTTCACTATTGCAATTAAAGGCATCAGAGCTGGGAGCTACATATCAGTAAAGCCACTCCACAAATATACTGGTTTACATTCCAAACATAGTGAGTTATGGATCTTATTATTATTCATCATTTAAATTTTCAGAACTCCAATCATGGATCAATTCTCTGGAATAGGACCACTGATTTCAGTTCACCTATTAAAAGCAAAGTTTTGAAAACTCTGCAGGAAGTGTTGATTTACTGCAGATCACTGTAAAGTTTAAAGCATATATCGGATATGATACAAATTCTTCTAATATATATAAAAAGAAAAGGCAGTAATATCTGGTCAGATTTAGCAAGACGACAAAGAAAATTAAAAGCTTGTTGTACAATCAACATCTGTCATTAAGACATTATACAGCATTCAAGATCGCCTACCTAATTCTTAGAATCCACTTCTCATGTCTAGGGTTAGAGTTACGTTTTGTTTGGTAAAGTTCAGCTGTGTAACTTCAGCGTGTAATTGGTGCAAGGCAACGCTATAGAAAGAAACACACACAGTGCTATTTCTTAGGGTGACCCTATGAAAAGGAGGACAGGGCTCCTGTATCTTTAACAGTTGTATTAAAAAGGGAATTTCAGCAGGTCTCATTTGTATATATGGAGAACCTGGTGAAATTCCCTCTTCATCACAACAGTTAAAGCTGCAGGTGACCTGCCCTCTTTTAAATCTGGTCACAGTGTAGCTGCAGTTTAGCTCCTGCAGCTTTAACTGTTGTGATAAAGAGGGAATTTCACCAGGTTCTCCATATATACAAATGACACCTGCAGAAATTCCCTTTTCTATGCAACTGTTAAAGATACAGGAGCCCTGTCCTCTTTTTCATATGGTCACCCTACTATTTCTAGTTAAAATATAGCACTAAAGAATGTTCCAACTATCGGACAGTGGCACTTATTTCACATGCCAGCAAGGTAATGCTCAAGATCCTGCAAGGTAGACTCCAGCAATTCATGGAGCGAGAATTGCCAGATGTACAAGCTGGGTTTAGAAAAGGCAGAGGAACTAGAGACCAAATTGCCAATATCCGCTGGATAATGGAGAAAGCCAGGGAGTTCCAGAAAAACATCTATTTCTGTTTTATTGACTATTCTAAAGCCTTTGACTGTGTGGATCATAACAAACTGTGGCAAGTTCTTGGTGGTATGGGGATACCAAGTCATCTTGTCTGCCTCCTGAGGAATCTGTATAACGAACAAGTAGCAACGGTAAGAACAGACCACGGAACAACGGACTGGTTTAAGATTGGGAAAGGAGTACGGCAGGGTTGTATACTCTCACCTTACCTATTCGACTTGTATGCAGAACACATCATGCGACGTGCTGGGCTTGACGAATCCAAGGCTGGAGTTAAAATCGCAGGAAGAAACATTAACAATCTCAGATATGCAGATGACATCACATTGATGGCTGAAAGCGAGGAGGAGCTGAGGAGCCTTATGACAAAGGTGAAAGAAGAAAGTGCAAAAGCTGGGTTGCAGTTAAACCTCAAAAAAACCAAGATTATGGCAACCAGCTTGATTGATAACTGGCAAATAGAGGGAGAAAATGTGGAGGCAGTGACAGACTTTGTATTTCTGGGCGCAAAGATTACTGCAGACGCTGACTGCAGCCAGGAAATCAGAGACGTTTACTTCTTGGGAGGAGAGCAATGACAAATCTTGATAAAATAGTTAAGAGCAGAGACACCACACTGACAACAAAGGTCTGCATAGTTAAAGCAATGGTATTCCCCGTAGTAACCTATGGCTGCGAGAGCTGGACCATAAGGAAAGCTGAGCGAAGGAAGATAGATGCTTTTGAACTGTGGTGTTGGAGGAAAATTCTGAGAGTGCCTTGGACTGCAAGAAGATCAAACCAGTCCATACTCCAGGAAATAAAGCCAGACTGCTCACTTGAGGGAATGGTATTAAAGGCAAAACTGAAGTACTTTGGCCACAAAATGAGAAGACAGGATACCCTGGAGAAGAGGCTGATGCTAGGGAAAGTGGAAGGCAAAAGGAAGAGGGGCCGACCAAGGGCAAGATGGATGGATGATATTCTGGAGGTGACAGACTTGACCTTGGGGGAGCTGGGGGTGGCGACAGCTGACAGAAAGCTCTGGCGTGGGCTGGTCCATGAAGTCACGAAGAGTCGGAAACGACTGAACGAATAAACAACAACAAACAAAGAGCTATAGCTCCTGGGAAAACAAACGTGGTTTCAGAGAGAGTTGAGTGCAGCCATTAACTGAGAAGAAGGAGGAAGGAAGTGAAGCCTAAGAACTGCAATCTACATCAACAAGTAGTTACAAGAAGGAACTAGTGAAGGAAGAAAACAGGTTCCCTTTCTCTCTATCGCTAAACGTTGCTCCACTCCAACACTTATGCTCACTGCTAAAGAGCACGTCTTGGAAGTATATTCCATTGAAATCCATGACACATGGGTGCGGTTCACTCGAACAGCAGATGAGATAATAAAGAAGTAGTTTGCATTACCGTATTTCTTCGATTCTAAGACGCACTTTTTCCCCTAAATAAACAGCTCTAAAAATGGAGTGTGTCTTAGAATTGATGATGTCTTAGAATCAAAGCAATACGGTAAGAGGAAAAGAGGAAGCTCCTGCAGCAGCCTCAAGCCATGCGAGCGAGGAGGAGCTGGTTGGGTAAGCGCCTGGTTTTTTGTTAGTCAAATTTATTCGTAAGTCCCATCGATTTCCATGGGACTTACTCGCGTGTCGTCGTCCCCTGGTGCACAGACAAGTAAAGAGTGGGACTGGAGAGTTAAGCGTTTTAGCTCCTTAATTGCATCTTCTCCTCTCTCTCCCAGCCTGAAAATATTGTTTACTCTTTGTTTCAATGCCCCTTCCCCCTTCTTCCCGCGCAAACAGCAGTTTCTTCTCTCACAGAGGGAAAAAAGAAAAGGACACAACCATTAGAACAAAGCGCGGAGGGGGTGGAGGAGGTTGGCTGGGCGGTGAGGGAAGTATTTCTTCGATTCTAAGATGCCCTTTTTTCCCAAATAAACATCTCTAAAAATGGGGTGCGTCTTAGAATCGATGGCGTCTTAGAATCGAAGAAATACGGTATTGACTGCTTCTCCATAAATTAAAAGAAACCCTTGCACATAGAAACTGAACATGCAATGGTGAAAAAGTCTCACCAGACCTTTTCCCCAGTATGTGCAGGGACACTTTTGCCATAGGAAAGCATTTCGCTGTGCAGTTCCCTCATGTGCAATCTGAATTGGTACAATATAGAAACAATTAAAACCCTGCTATCTGCTGTTTATATGATCTAGGCTTTAAAATCTCTTCAGACACTATAAAATGTACACTTCCTGTTTGTGTACTTCCTGTGCAACGTCTGAAGTAGAACGCACGCATCCTCCAACTGTGAGATGCACGAAATGTGGAGACCACTTAAGCATCTCACTGTGGGAGATTAGGGTGACCATATGAAAAGGAGGACAGGGCTCCTGTACCTTTAACGGTTGCATAGAAAAGGGAATTTCAGCAGGTGTCCTTTGTATATATGGGGAACCTGGTGAAATTCCTTCTTCATCACAACAATTAAAGCTGCAGGAGCTATACTAGAGCAACCAGATTTAAAAGAGGGCAGGTCACCTGCAGCTTTAACTGGTGTGATGAAGAGGGAAATTCACCAGGTTCCCCATGTATACAAATGACACCTGCTGAAATTTCCTTTTCAATACAACTGTTAAAGATACTGGAGCTCTGTTCTCCTTTTCATATGGTCACCCTATGGGAGACGGGAAAGGTAAAACATGCCAACTTTCCTTTTGGTCATTATAATAGAAGGAAGTTACTGGTGCCTGTTTTTCTCCAACTCCCATAAGTTCTGAAGTTGCCCTCCACTCTAAATAACTACTAGCATTTGAAAACTTTGTCATTGGCCACTGTCTATGTGTGCTACCCTCCGGTAAAATAAGAGAGCATGTGTTTGCATGTGAGATGGCTCTGTCTCACTGAAATCTCTGCACCAAAGCTTAGGTGAGAATAGACCAACAGCCACAGCATATGGATCCCAGGTGAAAGCACTTCGGCTGCTAATATGGAGGTCTTTATGTGAAATGTGCGTAATGTTGAATAAAGTTAAAATCAAATTTTACATCATCAGCAGCAATATGTCATCTGCAATATCTGTGCAGTTTGTTAACTAATATCTATTGTGTTGTTCTAAAAGGTATGGAATATAATACCTCATTATAGAAGTCAGAAAATGGGGAAAGGGGAGACGTGTCTGAAAAAATCTTGCTGATCATCTCAACCCAAATGACATCTTCCACCCCAACCCAAATCCCTAGACTACCAGGCGATCTGTGATAGGGTTCCCTTACCACTAATAAGAGTAATACGTATAGAGTATTTTTGGTGGTAGTAATCAAATCCAAGGTGGCAGCAATTGCAGCCTGCCTTTTCATAGCCAAATCCAAAATGGTGATGCAACAAGTCCACAAAACCTACGTTAAGTCCTTTGTGTTCTTGAAGTTAAAAAAAGAAGAAGGCGGCAAAGGAAGCACCTCCTGAGGGATGGGACCTACCTTGAGGCTATTCTTAATCATCATCGGTAAACAGGCATGTGGCTCTTTACAAACCTAGGTGATACGCAACATTTCCTAAAGGTACCACATATTTGACTTAGTTGCCCATGTACAGTACAATCACCACACATGCATCAAAATATTGAAAACTACAGACTGGCAGAGTAGAATTCCCCTGTTTATTTCTCTTACAATTTGAGTACTGTTTTGTTAGAATAATCTAATATTATTCAGTTCCAACACACAAACTAGTGACCAAAATATTCAGAGCACAACCTGGAGCCCTTTCCCTTCAGGCATCTGGCAAACTTCAAGTGTATCTGATTCATAACAAGTAAAATACATTACTAATAAGGTGTTGTAGCTTTGAATTCGTAGCAAAATAGCCTACTACAGTGAAATCCTCGGTTCTCTAATTACCAAACTAGAGATTCCTGTGCCATTTGTTTGTTTGTTTTCACATCATGTTGAAAATGAGATTATCTTCAATTTAACAGCTGATCTTCAATAATAACCAGGTATATATTCTATTTTGTTAGTTATAACTCCCCACCTCTGCCCCTTTAATGTCCTGTATTACATTGTGGTGCCTTCCCAAACAAACCAAGAAAACAATATAAGGATTGGCTGGCACAATAAAATAATGTAAGAATTGCCTTGAGTAAGAATTGTCTGCTGAAACAGATCGAGAGTCTTGAGTTTTTCAACATGAGGCTGTGAATAGGCTATTAATCTGCTGTATCGACTTTCGGGGCATGTCTACACTGGAGGGGGAGGATCTCACGATACGGTGATCGTGAGATCCTACCCCTCAGACTACATGCGGTGTGCGACATTCCAGGAGGACGGAGGACATTGTGGCCACCATTTTGTTTTTTAATTGAAGATGAGCGTAGGAGCGCTCCTTCAAAAAGGTATTTTTTTAAAAAAAACTCCCCCCCCCCCGATGGGCACAGAGCTTCTGAAGAGCTCCGTGCCCCATGCCCAGTCCCAGCTCCTTGCGTTTACTCGCAAGGAGCCAGGAACAAACCAGGATGGCTGCCCATACGTCCCGCAGGAAAAGCTGGGATAAAAGCCATCCTGGCCCTGCCCCTGGGAACCCCAGTGCATCATGTGGATGCACAGGGATGATCCTGGGGCAATCCCCAGAATATCGTCCCATCTAGCCATGCCCTCAGTTTCATCATGGAATTGAGATGGGAGCACTACATGAACAGTGTTTCCTTTCCTGCTTTTCTGCTACATAACCTCTAGGTGGCACTCTGGTATAGTGGAATAGCACAAGTACACATGAAAAAAACTTTTTCTTTTGCTTTCACAATTAAACGCAGGATTTTCCATGCTCTGAAAAAGCTTGCCAATAGTACTGGTTAAAAACAGAAACGATGATGTCTAAGGAACCCATAAACAACCATGAGTAGGAAATCACGAGAGCATGATAAATGCCACGTGTAGAAAAGCCCTCTATCCAGCTTAGTATTGGGCCTTCCAACAGTGGACACCCAAGTGCTCCTGGAAGCTCACAAACATTGTGAAAGTGGAAACCCACTGTTTGTCCTCAACATTTGGTTATCTTGAGGGTTCAAAGAGGAAAGGAGGCTGAAGTACTTCACTGCTTCTTTTTTTTCTGCATAATCCACTTAATGAAGATATATTTAGTGTTTAATGTGTAACGTTACATCTCACTACTAAATTTTCCATTAGTGCTCCAAAACATATTGTGATCATTTTTAACAGCTCTGATGTTCCTTTAGTAAATTTGGAGAAAGTTTCCTTTCCGTTATCTGTTTCTTTTCTCCAATAGCATTTCACCTTTTCGTTATTATTTATCCTCTCTTTAGTCCACCCAATAACAAAACATCTGGGCAGAAGAAATTTGTGCATTGACCAAACCGTTAATAAGTTTATTGAAACAAGGAAGGTTCAAGCTTAGTTAAGTGAATGCGGCAGGATCTCGCTATTTACTGTTTTACTCTGTACAGCACCATGTACATTGATGGTGCTATATAAATAAATAATAATAATAATAAAAGAAAGTTAAGCAATAAAATCAGCACTGATAATACACAACAGGCAAAGAGCAAGATCATTCCATGGCGCACACACACACGCAACGTTAGGAAGAGAACCAGGGGATGATTAATAATAATAATAATAATAATAATAATAATTCTTACCCGCCTCTCCATCTGGATTGAGACGGGGAACAAGTATAAAATACATAAAACTGAATTAAAAACATAGTATACATTATTACTCAGCACTTTGCCCTGGGCTTGCACATGCAGGAGAATGGATCAAACCACTTCTGATTAAAAGCAAGGGGACAATAGGATGTCAGAGACACTATTGATAGGTGGTTCCTTTGACCAGGTCAAAGCCGTTCTGGATGTGATTGCATTCTGCCAAAGAACCCAGCTGACACCAAAACAACAAATTTCTTAGCTGGTTAAACTGCTACACTTCGGGCCAAAGTAAAAGAATCATCTTTCTCTGTTAAGAATAATGTAACGAAAAGAGGGGTTTTTTTCTAAACCATTTTTCAAATGACACATATAAAAGCAACAACCTTTTAATGTCATCAGAAACATTCCTGATCTTCATCTTGAATAACTGCAGGTTTTAACTAAGGACTCAAAGGTTAAGCTCCACCTCTACTGAATATTTCCCAGTGCTGCTGAAAGCAAGTCAGGTCTCCTCTGGTAGGGGAAAAGGTCATTCGACTTTTCATCCCTCGAGGATAACGTAATAACCAGAGTGAACTACCTTTTGCCTTCAGAAATCAAACTTTTATGACAAAAAAGGAGGGGGAATTATTGCAGACATCAAGCAGTGCCTTGATTTAAAAGAGAGGAGGAGGAGGAGGAGGAATGAAAGATACTTGCTATGCAAACATAAGAATTATCTTGCTAGATCAGAGCAGTCAGTTCCCAACACTATCTGGTCAGATGCTTCTGGGCACTCACAAACAAGGGATGTCTGTTGTTTGACCCGAGCATCAGGGTATTCTGACTCTGTGCATGGCAGTTCCATTTTAGCTATCAACCCTACAGCCATGGAAGGTCTGTCCCCCAATGAATTTCTATAACTCTTTTAATAGCCATTGAAGCTTATCCTAGAATAAACCCTGAGCACAGAGTTGAAGCAAATTTAAAACATAGAAAAGTGGCTAGGGTTCTGGGAAATGTAAGTTTCCATGGAACAGGGGGGGGGGAGGAGGAGGAGGAGGAAGAAGAAGAAGAAGAAGAAGAAGAAGAAGAAGAAGAAGAAGAAGAAGAAGAAGAAGAAGCAGCAGCAGCAGCAGCAGCAGCAGCAGCAGCAGCAGCAACGGGATCAGTTGACTGACATAGGTGGAACAGAACAAACAGAATGGGCCTGTTCAGACAACACACTAACCCATGATTTGGCCACCAACCCTTTTGCAGCAAATGGTTAGTGAGCGTGTTTAAACCTCGGTTATGTAGCCACAGTGGTTAGGAATGGTTCACACAACATGATAAATCGTAGTTCACAAGACATGCTAAGCCATAATGTTTAGCTCAAAATGCTTAATCACCACGGCTTGGTGTGTCATCTGAACAAGGTCATTGGCTTCCTGTACAGCGGGGGGGGGGGGGGGGGAATGGCTTCTCTGACGTGATGCCTGGCTTCCAACCGTAAAAAAGCCATTTGCCTCCAAGGCCACTCTTGGTGCATCTTTGTACAAAATTAAGGAGCCAGCCACAGTTCTGACTGGAAGAATTATGGAAGGTGACTGGTGGACCCAGGGAAGCGAATCCCTTATGAGTGAAACCTTTATTGCCACTGATTTGCAAATTAATGACGTCGTTAAAAACCCAGGCTAACACTTAAGTCATTATCCCCGAGTCATAATTAAACCACAGCAGTGGCGGCGTTTTTTAATTATCTATTCTCTCTTCTGCTTCATTCCACTTATTCCAGTACATATACACAAGGACAAGGTAAAAAGAAACAATCCTTCTGGAAGAAAAAGCCTGTAAGGTGCAAACACCCTTCCTATCACCTCATTTGCCGCCAAACTCCTCCAGTACACTGGCCTCAGCCAAAGAATCTTCCTGCCTTAGAAGATCACGAAGGTCTGCTGCGCTCCTCTCTTATAGACTATTTATAGGTTTCCTCTGGGACAGTAATTCCCAAGCTGTGCCATGAGAAATAAGTAAACAAAATTACTGAGCGTGCCTGTGAACGCAATCTACCTTCCTAAAGTGTGGGGCTGCCCATTGTGTCTCTGTATGAGTCTCTAGTGATGGGTATTCAGAATTGGGCTTGGCATACTAGATGATGATGATGATGACGATGATTTAGTGTGGATCCATCATGCTCCCAGGGGGTTATATCCAATGTTAATCTAACCTAAATCCAATTCATTTCAGTGGCTCTACTTTAAGTAGAACTAACATTGGATACAACCCTATGAGTTCATCAGGAGCACAAGACTTCAAATGCCTCCTGACATGTGAAGCCCACAGAACATGTGCCTCTCAGTGCCAAGGAGCCTCAGGACATATACTTTCCAGAGCACCTAAATCCAGAGCACTTTTCGTTTCTTTCCTTTTTTAGGGATAAATGAAATCTAGCAGTGCATTAGCAGCTGGAAAAAAAAATTGTATTCCAAGCCAGATAGTTGCATTTTCTAGCAATGCCACTACCATGCACTGCTCTGGTGGCGCCACCTTCCACTCAGCATCGACTGTGAGCGGGTGGGTAAGTCTGCCACATCTCTGCGTCACGTCCAATCACTCCGTCGTTCCCAAAGCAGAGACTGCACAGAATTGCCCACCCTCAGAGGAGGCCTGCTCATTATGTGTTGGCGTGAACCACTTCTCTGGGTCTGCCCTTCTTTCCAGTGAGGAGAGATGCTCAGCTCAGTGAATTGTGCAGAAACAGGGAGGGCGGCCTGAGCTGAGGGCAGGGGAGTCTCACTCTGACGCTTTCAAAAAAACAGAGTATTTTCGGCTGCAAGAGTGAAACAAAACGCTAGTAAACTTTGTTCCATGATGTGGTTGCTGTTCATTCATATCAGGCTGGATCCAGATGTAGCCCTACTTAGAATGGAACCATTGAAATCAATGGGACTTATATTAGTTGTGACTCATTTCAGTCCTCCTGATTTCAGTGGGTCTACTCCAAATATGACTAGAAGTAGATCTAAACTAGGGGTGTGCACGGACCCCCCCGCTCCGCTTCACTTCCAGATCCGTGATTTGCAGATCGGGCCACTTCGCTCCGCCCCCGCTCCGCCCATGCCCGCTCCGCTCCGCTGCGGAGCTCCGGATCCGGATCGGAGCTCCGTTCCCCCCCCCCCATAGGCTTGCATTAAGCTTAAAAAGCATACAACTTTTTTCTGTGAAAGTTAGAAACCTCACGTTTGGCACCATGACACCTCATGGAGGTATACACATGCACGCCAAGACTCAAGGCAATCCCATCATCCCCTGAATTTTGGGGAATTTATGAAAATCCAACACCCCATTCACACCCCTTTTGATAGCTCCGTCAATTTGCACGTTAAAAACCTCAAACTCGCCACCATGATAGCTTATCCAGGGATACACACGCACGCCCAGACTCAAGGCAGTCCCATCATCCCCTGATTTTTGGGGAATTTATGAAAATCGGGCACCCCATTCACACCCCTTTCGATAGCTCCGTCAATTTGCACATTAAAAACCTCAAACTCACCACCATGATAGCTTATCCAGGGATACACATGCATGCCCGGACTCAAGGCAGTCCCATCATCCCCTGTTTTTTGGCGGGGCTTAAACCTGCAGACATCTCAATGGGGCCATTTCAAAGGAAATCCCAACATGCCATGAATTGGAGAGTAGAGATAAACCTATGAATCTTCTTCCACACTTGAAAAATGGATTTGGAACTTCCAAAAGTCTAATTGAGCGCAGGAAGGACTTCTCCCTGAGTCAAAGCCAGACACACACAACATCCCTGCGAGGCGGGCAGGGGAGGAGGGAGAGAAGGTAGGCAGGCATTTCTGGGGGCATAAGGAAGTGAGCCAAGGATAAGCCAGTAATGCATATAAAATGGAATAAATAAATAAATAAACGAAGGAGGGGTGGAATTAAAAGCAGCAGTGTTGCTGAATAAACAAGAAGAACTTTTTTAAAAAGGCTATATCTGTCTTTTACCAGCAAAAGGGGGACGTGCCCAGGGGAGGGGGAAGCAGCTGCCAATTTGACTGGTCCTAGTGACCAGTCTTTTAAGAAGCAACGCTGTCAGTTCAACTCATGAAAGCCATTGCTTCACCACGAGAGCTCTGAGGAGTAGAACTCTCACTTCAACTCATGATAGGCATTGCTCCACCGGGTTACTCTCTTTGGAGGGCTCTGATGGCCCTCCAAGTACAGGAGAGAGTGAGGGCACGTCCACATGGGATGCCCTAGGGGAGCTCATCCCCTTGCACCACATCTTTTCAGTTGTTCCCCAAAGTTAGGGTGGGTAGCAGTGCTCTCTTATTATTGGCTTAGTATATGATTTCAGGTTGTGTTTGTGCATTTGGTGGGGCTACTGTGTTAAAAAACACTGGGAAAAGTCCGTTCAGATTAAGAAAGAGAAGTTCCCAGAATCCCAAGTTACCCGTTTTGCCTATCCCCTCCTCCAACTTTGGGATCATGTGATCATGACCGGGAGTTGACTCTGCCCCTCAGCCCTTCGGAAAAGGTATTTTTCCCGCCAGTTTTTTAAAAAATCCTAGCACACGAACCTCACCACGCAGAGAGCTGAGAGTAGGCTCAAAATGACCCCCATCCATGACTCTCTAAGCACAAGAATTTTCAGAAAGATAGCTTCAAAAACAACACAGTTATCCCCCTTTCTTTTCCGCAATGCAATCCTATGGGTGAAATGTTTCAAGATGGCAATCGGATCGGACCGCGGAAACCGGAGCGCTCCGAAAATGGCCGCTTCTCTTCGCCTTGCTTCTAGGGGTCCGCAGTCCGCTTCTACTCCGCCTCTGGGCAAGGCGGAGCAGGCCAATTCGCTCCTGCTTCTGCGCTTCTAATCGGAGCGGAGCACATGCCTAATCTAAACCATTTGCATCACAAATGTACATCAGCACAGATAGGATTGTATGTATCCAATGCTCTTGTTTGTTCTGGGGGGGCGTTGCAGAAGTGGAATCTCCTCCCCACCACTGCAGCCCACTGAAAAGGCTCCTTTGAGGATTGGGCAAGCTGCCCCAATTTTCCTTGACTCCCCCTTCCTTTGCAACCCCACACACCAGGCCTCTCCTGAGTTTCCCCTCACCTCCCTAGACTTCCTCTGTGGATTTCTTGGAATGTCATAGCAGAAAAAGTTACCAAAACCACAGTAGAGATTTTTTTAAAAGGACCCAGGGTTGTCACAAACTCTCATCTATGATTTATTCTGGTGGTAGAGAGTTTTAAGGTCCTTAAATAAGGATCAAAGGCCTTGGGGAATGTGGGCTGTGAATCAACTTTCATAAATGATAGAAGACAGCCAGGTGCTGTTCAGTGAGCTATGTAGAATGATCCATGAGGTATAAGGATTGTACAACCCACCATTTCCTCCACAATTTAGGCTTCCTCATCTTCAAAAGCCATGTAACTATTTGAGGAAATGTGCTCCTCCAGGCCATGGCAATAATAATTGCAATGATCTCCAACAACAACGGAATAGAGCCTTGTAAATAGGGCTACTTTAGTTACTAAACCACAGTGGGGGGAAATAGTAGCCCATATCTGTGTTAGACTTTTGTGGCTCACAGTTGACCTGAAATTTAAGATGATGATGATGATGATGATGATGTAATAAAAAGGAGTTGTGTGCTTTCTTCCAACCCTTCCTTGTGTAGCTGCCTCTTTCTTGCCTAATCAACAAAAAGGGATTCTTACTCCACTTTAGCAAGCGGCTCTTAACATACCTGGAGTCATAAATCCAGAACAATTGTGAAATAACTTGAGGTATTTCAAGTTAACTAAGATACACCAGAGTGGGTTTCTCCATCATGAATGTGTGACTGCAGCTCTCTTCAGGTGCCTGTTCATGTGGTGAACAGGACCATGCTCACTGGCCCTGCCCTCAGCACATGGAGGTAGGGGAAGGCTGCCCTGTGCTTGTAAGCTCCCTACACAACCAGGGTTCTCAACTGCACGGAGAGCCACATGACAGGGTGGAGCCCTTGGGGACATGGCAGAGTGGGTGGGGCCAGCAAATGGGTTCTGCTCTCCCCCACTCCTATGCAATGATAAGAAGAACACCTGAATAGGGCTTGTGTCACAAGCACAAAAGGACCGGTGGCATTCAGTCGGAAAGCAGTACATCATGTGCAGGGCTGGCCTAAGATATTTGTGATGGAAGGAAGGAAGTTTTCTTGTGGTGCTTCTCTCCCATTCAACATATGGAAGACAGCTGGAGTGGCAGCTGGGATAGCGTCCTTCACTATGCAATGGGAGAGTGTCCTGCCTGAGGCAGCAGGCTAGTTCAAGGGGTCCACGATAGGTTGTGTCGTATACATAGCTCTTTCAGCTAGAAAGTTCAGGAAGAAGAGCCAGGAGGCTGCCTGAAGCGATCGCCTCACCCTGCCTAATGGGAGGGCCAGCCCTGATCTTGTGGTAAATAGAACGTACCACTTCGGACTGCAGGCGTGGAATTACGTATTTAAATGCTCTGCTTCGGACAGAAAAACAACAACATATATGTAGAAAAATAGCATGTTACAGAGAAGACCAGGACAGAACGCTTCATCCCAACACCATGTAGGAAGAATTATGGCAAAACATTCAATTATCTGAACCCTCACTTGCAGTCTGAAGCGATATAGTATAGTGCAGGAAGGAGCAATGTTGCCATGTGATCTGACATTCATATGGAACAGGCCTCACTCAGCCATGTTCCACAGAGAGGAAAGAATTATATTCTTGTGGCAACCACAAATAGGGTGCAATAACTGAGAAATAGCAGCTACGTGGAGGAAAGCGTTTTTGGATACTCAACTCAACACCCAAAAAACCTGAGGCTGAAAACTGTAACGGGGAGTTGATGCCGAATATCATGCACCAAGTCAGGTAAACAGCAAAGAGGCAGTCTCTCCTAGCTCTGATCTCAGTCCTTTAATTACAAGACCATCTGCGGGGTGTGTAGCAGGAGAAGAAAGCTGTAGCAGGCATGATAAAAGGTGAAACGAAGGTGGCCCTCTGTTCTTCTGTAGATATCAAATGCTGGGGAACCACGCTGGGAGCTGCCAAAAAGAAAGGCAGACCTACTATAAAAAGAGAAATATTTTGAACTTTAGATTGGAGAGGAGAAAATGGGGGAAGGGGAGAGATCTCTTTAGAAACGTGAAGGGGAGAATAGGCTGCACAGAAGGGAGAGAGGATGTAACTTTTTCCCCCCAGCAAAGCTGAGTGAGCCACAGCTACACAGAGACAACTCCTTTTCTCTGGAATAAAAACATATCAGCGGGAGACAACAGAAGAGAACAATATTACCTAGGACAGATTATACAGAGAGCTGATATATGCATTGTGACCCAGACATAGACTGTTCTCTAGAGTTTGGGGGATTTATTTTACTTCCACAAGAGTAAGTTTTGCTCACAAAGGAAGTGTGTGTGCCCAAAGACCTCTTCTGTTATCTTGGTACATTCAGCGTGATCTCATTTTGAAAGGAAAGTAACCATTGCCGTGTCATTGCTTAACCTAAGGAAGCTGAAGTGAGGGGGGAAATCCTGTTACTCTCTTTTTCCCTGAACAACGAGGCGTTCCAGGGGCAACACTTGCCTGGGTTCAGTTTCTTTTGGAAGGAGAGATTGATGGATGACATTTCGTAATACTTGGGTTTTATTTACAAATACAGGTGGAGGCAAATAGCTGAAATACTTCTAACAATAGGAATCCATTGCTGCTCCTCAGATTGCAGAGAAAGGCACCTCAATATGCTTTTTTGCCCTCTATTCTCTCTATCTATCTCCTCCACCCAACTCTCTGGCTGTAGCTAGACCTAAGGTTTATCCCAGGATTGTCCTGGGGTCAAACCTGTTCATCTAAGTGCCACACAGGGCATCCAGCGCTCAGGCAAGGACGAACCTGGGATGATCCTGGGATAAACCTTAGGTCTAGCTACGGCCTCTGTGTCCCAAACTGCAGTATTTCTTTGTTCCTGCTTACATACACACATTCCTTGCCCTCTCTCTTTAGCTGGAGGAGGGAATTCCTCGCCTCCAAAATGGCTCTCAAAGGAGTCTCCAACTGTTTGCTAACCACTCTTGATCATTTACCTACAATTCCTCTAACAAAAGATCCGGCTGGCACTCCTGCCCACTGACCATTGGGGAACAATGAGCTCCTGCTTCTCCAGACCTCAGGCTCCTTCACAGCAATCAGACAGTAATCCCTGTAACAATACTTTACTTTTCATAATATCATAGCTCCTATCATTGCAAGACCCATGTAAGCTACACCACTATTATTATCCCCATGCTGCGAATTAGGCTGAAAGTAGAGACCTGCCTTAGGCCATCTAGTGAGCTCATGGCTGCAATAAGATTTGAGCCAGGGTCTTTTTAATTCACTGTTCGGTCTGTTCGTCACTATTATTACAGTCTTTTAACATTTAGATTCTCCTTTTCTTTGGAAAAAGAACCTACAATTCTTGTTGAATTTCATCCATGTGTCAGCTCTAGCCCCTAGCAGTAACTAAGAACCTTGACCAAAGAACCTGTGTTTCCATGCTTGCTTATGCCATGAGTCTCTACTATTATCACCAGCAGCCATTCCAACAGGCTGAGCTGCGGCACACGTGAGGGAGAGTAGAGCCATTCCACCAGCCCTGCTGAACAGTTCCCCCATCGTCCCTCCCCATGCCTTTTTCCTTGGTTGTCGTGTCTTTTTAGATCGAAAGCCTGCGGGGAAGGGCTGTCTGGATTGATGATATGTAGCTTTTTTTTTAGCTGTGAAGCTGCGTAAAAGTACTTCAAATAAATAAAGCCGTTGTCATGACTTGCTAGCAAGTTCCACATTGAGTATTGCCCCCATCTCTGAAAGGCAAGAGACAGAAGATAGTTTTCACACACACACTCTTTCAGCAGTGACCCCAGCCAGCCACAATTCAGCCACCATCCTTTCTTTTGAGAACATCAGGCTCAGCACTATTCTTTAAAACCCCACAAAATCAAAGTCTCCCTGGCTGCAGTATGCTAACATAAAAGAAGGTAGACTACCTAATCTTTCTTCATGGTGTACTGGTGTACATACATATGGATTTTGTTACATGTGTAAACATTCAAGAATATTGACACACCTGATCACTATTCTGAACTCATAAAGGAGTCCAGACTTCATTCACCTCTATTTTGCTTAACCGGCAGAATGGCTATTAAACTCTCCAGAAGTTTCCTCTTTCATATACATCTCATGATCTGGTTCTCCTGGCTAGTCCTCCAATCTGCAATTTCCGCCTCCCTGGGCCTGAAGGTGTCGCCATTTCAGATTGTATTTCTAGTTTGAGCTTTCAAATTGGAGAACTTCTAATTAACCACCAAGGGAATGCTCACAGCATGTGTAAAGAGATTCTTCAAAGGAGTTAATTGCTGAGTAGGTATGAGGATCTCAAACATCGCAAGATTCATGGAGCTGATCCCTTTGGCATATATAACATCAATTATCAGAGGAAAGCCCAACATGCATAAATTCCCTTAACTTGTAGCTTTGACTCTACTTCTGTGGTAGAGAAAGCCCACAGTATACTTTCAGTCCATCAATAGTCACTTCCTCAATCTCTGTGGTATTGACTGCAGAAGGAACAAAATGAATTTCCCATATGTGTCTAAATATTTGACCCAGTCTTCACACAGTCTCATCTGGAAATACTATGAGCCACAACGTACCTAAGTTAAATGTATACATGCCTTACTATTTCTAAAAGCAAAAAGCTGGAAATGAGTTTGGAAGAATGAATGCAAGGTTTCTTTAACAAATCTGGAAATGATGGATCAGTCATAAGACCAGGCTTGTTCAACTGATGATCAAGGAAGTCCATGAGCTATGACATAGCCCATGAAGTCCCAGGCAGGCAGCAAAAATAGATTGATCCAGAACCTGATGGACTTGATACATGGCTAGTGGGCTGCATTCAGCAGGGCAGGGTACAGTTCACAAGCTGTTCAGGCCTGTGCAGGCCTAGTAGGAAAGAGAAATAAATCAACAACATTATCCTTCAATCAAAAAAACCGATCTAGTGCCCTTTTGTCCCTCCTGCCAAGTTCTCCCTGTTCCTCCAACTTCGACAGAAGCCAGTGTACTCATTTCAACTTTAGATAATGAAATCCTTAGACAAGTACAAAAAACAACACAGAAATCTATGGGAGTGCTACGAAATTACAGCCAGCCTAATGTGTGTTTCAGATATATGGGGTGGGGGGAGGAAAGGAAAGGAACCTCTCGTGCAAAGCACTTGAGTCATTGCTGACTCCTAGAGGGACGCCTGCTTTCACTGACGTTTTCTTGGCAGACTTTGTAGCGGGGTGGTTTGCCATTGCCTTCCCCAGTCGCAGTTACCTTTCCCCCAGCTAGCTGGGGACTCATTTTACTGATCTCAGAAGGATGGAAGGCTGAGTCAACCTGAGCCGGCTGCCTGAGAACCAGCTTCTGCTGAGATCGAACTCAGGCCATGGGGAGATTTTTGGCTGCAGTAACTGCTTCTTACCACTCTGCACCACACGAGGCTCTAATATGGTGGGGAGCCATGAATAAAGTTAGAAATATGAGGTATATAGAGGAAGAAGAAGTCTCACTAAGGAAGAGTCAACATGGCTTCTGCAAAACTCTTCTGGCATTCTCTGAGAATCAGCAAACATGTGAAGAGAGTTGATCTGATAGACATTCTATACTTTGACTTCCAAAATGCTTTCAACAAAGTTTCTCACCACATGCTCCTGAGCAAATCTGGTAATCACAGGATATGAGGATGGGTCCTCTTATGAACCGGTAACTGGTTAAAGAACAAAAAGCAAAGTACAGGAATAAATGGACAGGTCTTCTTGGAGGAATGGAGGACAGCATGTAGTAGTTGTTGCCACCAACGATCTGTATTGGGACTGACACCGTTACCTTTTTCATAAACAATCTGGAGTCATAGGTGAGCAGTAAGATTACCAAATTTGTAGATGTCACCAAATTATTTGGGATTGTAAAACCAAGCAGACTGTGGAGATCTTCAAATGTATGCAGTCAAAAATGACTTCCTACAGGAACATCCCACCACTCAGGAAAGCAAGAAGCTCAAAACAAGAAGCACAAAACAATACATTTTTATATCAGCAAATCTACTGGCTGATGGTGCACACAAAGGATCCTGAAAGCATCAGAGAGGATGTGTGTTTGGGCACCTCCCACCATACATATGGGGTAGTTTAGAAGGGGGTGATGTGTATGTAACCCACCTTCCTGTAACCTTTGGAAAGAGGGCCAGGGCAGGGCTCAAAGTTCTGAGGTAGTTGGAGGACAGTTCCAAGACAGGAAGATAGGAATGGGACTATTAGGTTGAAGTTTAATTATTAATACTGGATAGGTTAGTTAGCTAAAATTATTTATATGCTTTTCTAATCACCTGGTGCTGCCTGCCTTTTTTCTTCCCGTGGAGTATAATTAATACTTACTGTGCAGATGAAACTGGAGGAGAAAAAGACCCCAGGGCTCTCCACCAGAAAGGGACTGCTTGTAAGGGCTCCTGGGAAGTCTGTCTGTCTGTCACAGTGATCTTTCCTTCCCTTTCTTGATGGGGAAGAATCATGAATTAGGGGTCTGCATCCGCTTCAGATAAATCCTGAATATCTTCATCACCACACATACAGCATTCCAGGTGAGCAAGTGTATTTCTTTTCATTAAAGACAAAGCTAATTCCTTATCCTAGAAGACCTGCATGTCTCACATTTAAGCCTTTTTAAAATCTCCCTCCTAATGTTGCACTTGGCTTTTAAACTCACAAATTACTGCTAGAGTTTATCCTCACCAAATCAGCTTTCAGACTGACTGTCCATCACTTTTCAAGTAGAAGTAAATCTTACCTGTAACATTCAGCTCACGTGCCCTGGGTGGGATATATTGTCAACTTCATTAATCTTATCATGGGCTGCCTACAAGATGCTCGTTTAATAAAGGAAGGAGACAAATATTCTTCAACTTGCCACCATAGACCTTGGCATTAACTTAGAGAAATTGGACATGATGGAGCCAAACATTAAAAGTTTTTCTACACAAGGCAGTTAATATGCTTTTATTCCTCTGTATCTACTTTTGGTTTCGTTACAGAATTGAGATCCGAGCACTACAAGAGGAGCGTTTACTTTCCTGCTTTTCCTCTACATAACCTTTAGATGGCACTGTGGTGTAGTGGAATAGCACAAGAGAAAATCATGCTTTTCTTTTGCCTTCACAATTAAATGCCACATTTCCCCTGCTCTAAAAACATTTGCCAAAAAGTGCTGGTTAGGCACAGAAGCAAAACTGGAGGGTCATGACGTTGTCTAAAGAACCTGTAACTGTGAGTATCATTTCTACATGATAAATGCCTCATGTAGAAAAGTCCTACGTTCTTTGAAGTCCCAATGATTTAAAGAGCAAACTTAAATGCTTGCTTAGAGAAGTAATAAATTCAAAATTTGGCAGATGTTTAAATTTTGCAATTTTGCTTGACAAACTTGACAATAATATGCACAATCTCTCCCAGTCTTTTTGATTTATGTAACAAAACACCAGCAATATATAAAGTCAATAGTATATCAGATAGATATAAGTAGCTACTTTCCCAGTTGACTGTGGCATGTAAGGATCCTTCCAGGTGACCAGATAGGGCAGTTTTACTTGTTGGTTCTTTTCTAATGAGCTAATAAAATTTGTGGGCCACAACTTCTATAAGGCAAATACAACACACTGACCAGAATGTAGACAGAATTGTGAGTAGACAATGAAAGTACAAGCTGGGGCAAACTTACACCTCCCACCCTTCTTCCCACCGACCCACCCCTTTCCTACCGTTCATCAGCAATGACTGGGGCAGTAAATGCCACCCTATAAATGGCCTACTATTGCTGAGAGTGGCAGGTGGGGAGAGAGGACATGGAAGTAGGCTGGCTATTCCATCCTCTCTACTTCCTTCAAACTCACCAAGGGCCCAGATCTCCAGTCTCCACGCCTTCTCTTAAGGGAGCAGCTCATGTTTCATTGCTTCTGCTGTGTATCTTAAGTGTGGACATGGGGCCTAGGATTCTATACACTACTATTGTGGTGGAGGCGGATCACAGGGGAGCAAATCTCCATGGCTTTTTCCAGAGCAGCAGTGGTGATATCATCTGCTGGAGTACTAGGGTAATTGACCTGGATACTTCTTTCCTTTTCTTTGATGGAGTTCCCACTTCACTCTAGCAATTTCAATGGGAACACGCCTTTGCAAGATGGGTTGCATTTCTAATTAAAAGCTAAAGGTTACATTTCAACTGACTGAAGATCTTTTTGTTAAAGCTCAGTGTGTTTTGCATGTTGCAGCAGTCAGAAGTAAGCACTACTGAGTTCAAAAGGGTTTATTTCTGGTTTATTTCAGTTGGGCTGATCCTAATAAACTGGAGTTGGACTCGATGGCCTTGTTAGGCCCCTTCCAACTCTATGATTCTATGGAATGGTCATTATACTATGTACTGCTGCTCTTTGGCGTGTGGGTGTGTGCACATGGTCATGATGAGCTCTTGCATTTCAGAATTTACTGCTACATCACTGCTGCACACAGATGGCATTATTATTTATTTCATTTCCATTCCACCCCATAGCTGAAGCTGGTAGGAGTGAAGAGTCCCATGTTGATATGCTATAGCCTCGCACGTTGCTATGTTCCCAGACCAGCAAGAGCCGCTGCACCTCCCTAACCGAAGAGCAGGACTGCACACAAAGTCTATAGCCCTTTGTTGTGTTCTTTAAACAATTCCCGCCAAATGCTATTGAAAATGAACTGTAGAGACATCAGCTAAAAGTCTGCTTTCTCCAAGCATAATTCTGCCAAACACCCCCTTCTTTCTGGGCCTCTTATTATGTTTTATGGTCTTGCTGACTGTAAACAGGACCAAAAGAGTAAGGGGGGAAAGTCTTGACTTGTGATGTTTATCAGTCCTTTCTCTAAACATAAATGAAAAGTTCAGTCTGTACTCTGCATGAAAAAAAAGAAAATTCTCCAGGTCTAGTCTGATAGCACTTGGCAAAAGATCACCCAAACCAATTCAAAAGCTGGCAAGCGTAATATCGGGTTGGTTTTTCCAGGAATATAAATTCACATTAGAAAAGGCTTCTTGATTCCAATGCTGCACTATTTTCAGAAAATCCAATTTATCTTTGCAGATGGCTGGGCCTGAGTGTCTGCTTTTGTGGGTGAACTATCTGTTCGTCGTGTCTTTATTGCACTGCAGAGACCTGGCGTGCCACACATCAGTAATCATTAAAAGAAACAGAAATGGCTTTCAAAATTGTTCTTTCAGGAAAAGGCAGCTATAAGATGGCCACCGATAAATGAAAGGAGACAGTCTGAGCCACTCCGTCAAAATGACACAGCAACGCCGAAGGGCAAACAGTCCTGCACATTAATTTGCATCATGACCTGCATTTGATAATTAATTATATTTTCTACAATCTTCATTTTACCATGACCTAGACCTTAGCTCAAAGGGGATCTTATTATTTATCTTATTAGTCTTATTATTAATCTCTGAACCTGGTCTGCAAGACTTTTTCAGCTGAGGTGCAGGGTATACATGCTTAAATAAAATCAATAAACATCTCTGGAGTCTCACAGGGTGTCACATTTGCTCCATATGTTATGATTTTTGGTTTAGTTAATTAATCGGTGGAGATCAATTTTAAGCACGAGTGCTACTAGTCATGGCACTGTTGCTTGTTTTCTTGAGACTGTTTTGATTCTGCTGCACTGCTGCCATACAGAGTGGACAAGAAAAAGGAAGTATTTTCCCAGAATTTCTTTATATCTATTTAAATTCCATGTAAATCCTTACAAGGTTCGCAACCACAATACCTGACAGAATGTCTCTCCTGACAAGAACCTACTCAGATCCCAGATCAACATCTGGCCTTCTTCTGAGGGCTTCCTCCAAGGGAGGCTTGAAAGGTGGCAGCAAGGGAGAGGGCCTTCTCAGTGGTAGCCCACCACCTTTGGAGCTCCCCAATGAGGCCCACCTGGTGCCAATACGGTCATCTTTTCCGGGCCAGGTTAAGACTGCCCTCTACTCCCAGGCATTTAATGGCGTAAGGTGGGGCATTTATGTCAGCTGTCTGGCACAGGTCAATTATTGGAACTGTTTATTGTCATTGTTTTAAATTTTGTACATTAAAAATGTTATATCATGTGTTATTATAATGTTGTGGCATGTTGTAGCATTGCTTGGTTTGTGATTTTTGCAAATTGCTATGAACTGCCCAAAGAGTTTTGGGTACTGGGCCATATAGAAATAATAATAATAATAATAATAATAATAATAATAATAATAATATGACATGGCAAAGCTAGAAAGATTCTAAAATTGTGCTGTATCACCCATGAATGGTCACTGTGGTTCACAGGTGAATCTTGCACAGAAATGGCACAGACTGACTGGTGTGCCTTACAATACATGCTCTTTTGTCTCTATGGCTTAATTTTTTACACGGCACACCAACGGCTGGTGTGAAGGGTAGGCATAGTTGGGCACCTGCCTAGGGCCCATTTATTTATTTATTTATTTATTTATTACATTTCTATACCGCCCAATAGCCGGAGCTCTCTGGGCGGTTCACAAAAATTAAAAACATTCAAAGTATAAAACAACAGGATAAAACCATAATATAAAATACAACATAAAAGCTCAGCCAGATAAAAACAGCAGCAATGCAAAATTACAAATTTAAAACACCAAATTAAAATTTATTTATAGACTGTTAAAATGCTAGAATAAAAAAATCTTCACCTGGCATCTAAAAGCATATAATGTAGGTGCCAAGCGAACCTCCTTAGGGAGCTCATTCCACAGCCGAGGTGCCACAGCAGAGAAGGCCCTCCTCCTGGTAGCCACCTGCCTCACTTCCTTTGGCAGGGGCTTGCGGAGAAGGACGCCTGAGGATGACCTTTGGGTCCAGGCAGGTACATACGGGAGGAGGCGTTCCTTCAGATAGCCTGGCCCCAAGCCGTTTAGGGCTTTAAATGTTAATACCAGCACTTTGAATCAGGCCCGGACCTGGACTGGCAGCCAATGAAGCTGGAAAAGGACTGGCGTAATGTGGTCTCGTCGGCCAGTCCCTGTTAGTAACCGTGCTGCCCTGTTTTGTTCCAGTTGAAATTACCGCCCAATAGCCCATGGACAAGAGCCCCCTGCAGCTGCTCCTCCTCTTCACCGTGGCAACCTGCTTATTCACCTGCCTCTTGCTCTGGCCCAGATAATAGTGGCGCAAAGGAGGAGGAGGAGGAGGAGATGCCCCTGCCTGCTTGCTCATTGGCTCTTCACCTGTCAAGCAAGCAAATGACAGCAATGATGAGAAAGAGGAGGAGGAGGAGGAGCAAGAGCAGCAGATGCCCTGAGAGGGGGCCTCCATGAAAAAGATATTGCCCAATGGCCCCCAAAACCTGAATCTGGCACTGCCTATACCCGGGGGTGTGGGGGGAGAGAGAGAGAGGGGGGGGGGGATTTCACACATTTGATGACATGCATTCTAGAACACAAAAGCTTATGCCAACAATAAATATGTTAGCCCCTAAGGTGTCACAATACTTTTTTCCCCCTTCTAACAAGAGCAGATGAGGTTGTTTTTATTTATTATTGCATTTATTATTGCATTTATATCCCGCCTTTTTTCCTCCAAGGAACCCAAGGCTGTGTACATAATCCTCCTACTCCTCCTCTCCATTTTATCCTCACAACACCAACCCTGTGTGGTAGGTTGGGCTGGGAGTGTGTGACTGACCCAAAGTCACCCAGTGGGTGAGTGGGGACTAGAACCCCGATCTCCTGACTCCCGGTCCGACACTGTAGCTGCTACACCACACTGTCTCTCACTTGTTCATTAAGTGATGAGTTTGCTACATCCTTCAATATCTCAAAACATTGCCTACTAATATATGTGTCCTCCGACATGAAATTTATTTATTTATTTATTTATTTATTTATTGTGTTTCTATACCGCCCAATAGCCAGAGCTCTCTGGGCAGTTCACAAAAATTAAAACCATTCAAAGTATAAAACAACAGTATAAAACCATAATATAAAATACAATATAAAATATATGAAAAGAGAAACCTTTCTTGGGTTCTTATGATGCCTCTTTTCTCACACCAAAGTTGACTTGCCCAAGGCCCCAGTCTACACATTCATGCAGCCCATAAATGGCCACAGGCTGCATTCATTTACCCTGATATGCCGTGGCTTGTTCTGCCTTTGGAACCAAGATCTGTTCATAACCAGGCTGTTCTGTCTTCCTTTTCTTCTTTTTTAAAAAAGAACTTTAAATTGCACAATTGATCGGGTTGTGCTCATTTTAAAATAACTACAATTCAAGCACATTTGGGTTCATTTACTGTCAGGATTGGCAGAGGGGTTCATACGCTCCTTTCAATCAACAGCTCTCTGAGGCAGCATGCAACGGCCTAAAACAAGACAAGAAATGCAGCTTCAGCTGAAACCCATTGCTGGTTTCTCAGCAATGGGGTAACAGCTATGATAGAGGTAGGGAAATATGATGTCAAAGAAGTAGCACTGGAGAGATCCATATTGGAGCCTGGGGCTTCCCTTCACCCAGGCCCAATGGAATGCAGTTCTGACTACAGGGACACTTGGGGCCTTGCTAGACCCAGTCAAAAATCCGGGGGAGAGGAGAGGAGGGGAGAACTCGCGTTATGACTAACGCAAGATCTTGCCCTTATGCACACGTGAGCCATGACGAGCTCAGGAGGAGAGCCGTCGCCATTTTTTTTTATTTTTAAAGCAGCAGGAGCCAGGAAAGGTAAGTGGTGTTTTTATTTTTTAAAAAATTATTCTTTCCCCCCACCCCCCATCCCCGATCTGGTCGCCCTGTCCCCATTTTCCTTCCTCCCCATCCACCATGTCTGATGCCCCCTCCGCCCCCCCGTACGTGATCTCCCCCCCTGGCTCCGCTCTCCCCCCCCCCATCTTTCCTGCTGGGTCCGCTCTTTCCTCCCTGGTTGCCATCTCCCCCTCACATGATTTCCCCCCACAGCCTGATGGGCACAGTGCTCCTATGGAGCGCTGTGACCCGTCCGCTGCTTTTCCCGGCTGCTCACGTGTAAGCGAGCACCCAGGAAAAGCCACAGAACTAACTAGACCTTCCGCAGCCCCGGGCTCAGCCCGGGGCTGCGGAAAAGCCAGGCCACAAGCGGTTCCGGTTATCCCAGGTCAAGGGAGGGTTTAGCCCAGCCTGACCCCAGGATCCCCTGTGCGTTGTCTGCACGCACAGCAGGGAGCCCGGGCCTCGCACTGGGCTAAACCCTCGTCTAGGAAGGCCCTTGGATGACGATGATGATGATGATGATTTTAAATTAATTGTTATTTATTTTAATTGTAACCAAAAAGTGATCAGTCCCCTAATAATTGATGTCTAAACAGCTGTTATATAAAATTAATTAATACAATTTTAGGGAGGGAAATAATAATAATAATAATAATAATAATAATAATAATAATAATAATAATAAAATGTATTTCTTGTCTACCTCTCCATTTTGATTGAGGCGGGGAACAACAATAAACGATAAAATACATAATACTCAAAACATAATATACATTGTTAAAAGCATCCTAAAACATTTTAAAAACATCTTAAAATTCCACTGGATAGGCTTGCCGGAAGAGATCATACAATAATACAAAAAAAGGAAGAAAAGAGAAAAAGGGGGGAAGGGAGGGGGGGAAATACTAAGTAAACAAAAAAACACTAATTAATAAGTCTGCTGTATAATCTTCATTTGTTGTTATGTCGAAATGCTCAAAGCTGAAGCGGGCAGATATTGTTGTAAGTCCGGTTGTGACATATGTTGAATAAAGCTCCACCATATCGCATAAAAAGATAGCAGTTGTTTTTCCTTGGATTAGAAGCAAGTCATGAGTTATTTTTTCTGATATTGCCACTGAACATATATGTCGGTCCCATGCCGAAAAGTTCAAATTGTCCAATTTTTTCCACTGCTGTGTGATTGTCTGGCGAGCAGCAGTAAGTAAAAATAATAATAAATCTTTACATTTCAAACTTGCATTAGATCCTTTGTATATTGATAATAAAAATAATTGTGGATCATATATGTAACCCCTATGGAGCAGATGGTTTAGTCCCTTGGGCAGGGCTCTCACCCAGAGGGAGGGCTAGAGAAGGAACAGCAGAAAGAAAGAGAACCAGTTCTGCTGAAAGCTGAATGTTATGAGAATTCTGTTTAATTATAAGCCCTTATCACCTTGTATAAGGTAAATTGAAATACTACTTGTGTACAATAGCATTTCAAGGGGGTGGGGAATTTTTTTGTATTGATATTTGTACTAATTATATTATTGAAGGGCTAATACTCTGAACTGTTTTGTTGCTCCTTGGAATTTTGCCCTGGGACATGAAGGTTGAAAAAGTCTACAAAAAGGACTCCCAGAGTACTCGGAGCACCACGCAGGATTGAGCTGCAAGCAAGAAATCCATGTTTGTTATTATTGTTGTGGCACAAAGGACAGATTATGGCATATTTCTGTGTTTGAATGTTTACTAAAGACATGTTTTCTTAAACATATATATATATATATATATATATATATATATATATATATGTATGTGTGTGCGCGGGTGTGTTTTCTTTGCAAGTTTGTACTAATTAAGCCCCATAGAACTCACACTAGGAGGTTATATATACACTTGGATTATATGCTATATTCAATAAACAAAAAACTTACGGTTTATAAAACAACGTTAAGGACGTACACTTTTCCACCAAGCACCAAAAAGCAGGGAAATTGGGAGTTTAGGCTCACCAGCCTTAACGCCACATCCTCCCTAAGGAGGCAGAAAGTACCAGTGAAATTCTCATTCTGCCAAAGCAGATAAACCATGAGGACAGGATGGAGAATAGGATATGCAGAGGTGACTGTGGGGTTGTAGAAAACTGATGATGAACAACTTAGAGCCACCTACTTCTTTTTTTGTTTAGAGCAGCCCTTCCCCAACCTGGTGCCCTCCAAAGGTGTTGGACTACGACGACGGAGCAGGTAAGAAACCCACCCCCTCCTGCCTGGCCCTGCTGCCAGGTAAGCCCCAACCCACTTACGTGTTCCATCGTCACTGGGCCCGGGCTTGAATTGAGTGCCCTGGTCCATCCGGAAGCAAGGCCACACCTGCAGCCTTGCTTCTGGGTGGACCCAGGGGCTCTATTCAAGCCTGGGCCAGACGACGACGGAGCAGGTAAGAACCCCCCCCCACCTGGCCCCTTACCTGGACCTGCTGCCACCGCTGCACAAAGTGCGGCAGCTCCAGGCAACCCCCTTCCTGCCTGGTCCCTTACCTGGAGCCACCACTGCACAAACTGTTGCGGTGGCAGCTCCAGGCAAGCCCCACCCCCCGCACCCCACCACTTACCTTCTCCATCATGGCCTGGCCCGTGCTTGAATCGAGCCCCCGAGTCCACGCAGAAGCAAGGCTGCAGGTGCAGACTTGCTTCCGGGTGGACCAGGGCGCTCGATTCAAGCCCGGGCCCAGCAACGATGGAGCAGGTGAGTGGGGTGGGCTGGGGTGGGGTCTTGCCTGGAGCCGGTGATGCAGTTCGCACAGCAGCGACAGCGGGTCCAGGTAAGGGCCCAGGTGGGAGAGGGGGTTCTTACCTGCTCCATCGTCACCGGGCCCAGGCTTGAATTGAGCTTCCGGGTGGACCAGGGCGTTCAGTTCAAGCCCAGGCCAAGTGACGATGGAGCACGTAAGTTGGTTGGGGCTTACCTGGCAGCAGGGCCAGGCAGAAAGGGGGGATTCTTACCTGCTCCGTCGTCGCAGTCCAACACCTTTGGAGGGCACCAGGTTGGGGAAGGGCTGCTCTAAACAAAAAAAGAAGTAGGTGGCTCTAAGTTGTTCGTCATCAGTTTTCCACAACCCCACAGTCACCTCTGCATATCCTATTCTCCATCCTGTCCTCATGGTTTATCTGCTTTGGCAGAATGAGAATTTCACTGGTACTCTCTGCCTCCTTAGGGAGGATGTGGTGTTAAGGCTGTTGAGCCTTAACTCCCAATTTCCCCGCTTTTTGGTGCTTGGTGGAAAAGTGTACGTCCTTAACGTTGTTTTATAAACCGTAGGTTTTTTGTTTATTGAATTTCATGGCTTTTTGTAAAGGATGACGAGAGCCCTGCCCTCTTTTAAATGCAGTCACTGTAGTATAGATCCTGCAGCTTTAACTGTTCTGATGAAGAGGGAATTTCACCATGTTCTCCATATATACAAATGACACCTGCTGAAATTCCCTTTTCTATGCAACTGTTAAAGATACAGGAGCGCTGTCCTCCTTTCCATATGGCATGGGTGACCATATTCAAAGGAGGAGAGGGCTCCTGTATCTTTAACAGTTGTATAGAAAATGGAATTTCAGCAGGTGTCATTTGTATGCATGCAGAACCTGGTGAAATACCCTCTTCATCACAACAGTGAAAGCTGCAGGAGCTATACTAGAGTGATCAGATACAAAAGAGGTCAGGGCTCCTGCAGCTTTAACTGTTGTGATGAAGAGGGAATTTCACCAGGTGCTGCATGCCTACAAATGACACCTGCTGAAATTCCCTTTTCTATACAACTGTTAAAGATACAGGAGCCCTGTCCTCCTTTGAATATGGTCACCCTAGCCATATGGAAAGGAGGACAAGGTGAAACCGGGGGGCGCGACTTACCCCTTCCGGTTTCCCCCCCGCTACGCCTGGGCCCGCCACTGCACGAACTACAGCAGCGGCTCCAGGGAAGCCCCCTCACCCCACTTACCTTACCCGTCGGGGATGAGCGCCGGCCGCGCTCTCCCTGTTTCTCCCCCCTCCCTCCGGGGAATCTGATGCTGACGCGGATGCGTGAGCTTATCAGATTCCCCATAGGGAAACATGGGGATTTTAAAAAATTAATTAAAAATTGATGGAATGGTCTTTTGAAAAAAGAAAGGCCATTCCATCAATGGGCTGGATAGGGGAATGCAATCCTACTAATGGATTGCATGGGGAGGCTTCCCCTTTAGCGCTATAAGTGCCCAAATAAAAAGTCGCCAACCCTGAAGTGTGCCTGATCAGATTGATACAGACATGCTTCCCCCCTTTTTCTGCTTTAAGCTCCCATCCAGCCCTCAATATTCCAGCAATCTCCCTGAAACGTGCAGGGTTTGTAAAGCCAGCGTTTCTTTCTGGCAGTACTGCGTTTCAGAAAGATTGCTGAAATATTTTTCATTTTAGGCTGCTAGGTTGACCCTCCCCCAAGTAACTCCATTTAACATGGCAGAATGTTTGTTTTACTGACCGTCCTTAACTACACTGCGCACAACTGTGCGCAGTGTAATTTAGCTCTTGATAACATGAAAATTTATTTCCAGTTAATCAATAAAAAAGATGATTACTCAACAACAACAAAGGTCTTGTGTCCTAGATTTTTGGGGTGTTTTTTATGTTTTAATTTATGTCTGAAGTCTGCTTCAAGCATGTGTGCTTTTTAATTGGATATGATACCCAAGTACAAAATGTACATGCAGTGCATCACATTTGATAAAGTGTGAATTCCACTCATCAGATGTAATAATAAGCATCTTCCTGCTTTTTAGTCAGACACTTTTCTTGCTGAAACTTAGAGCACTCAAGACAAAGAACACATTGGCATGCGGACAACAGGTTCAGTTGAACACCCTAATCCACCGCCATGTTGCAGTAGCAGGGCCAGTGCTAGCTGTAGGAAAGAGCGACAAATGCAGCTGCTCCTCCTCCGGAAGGCTTTTTTCACCAGTGCAGCTGCTGCCCCCCCTCAACTCAACTCGCTCGCTCTTTCACTCACTCACTCACTCAGCCGCTCCCTGCTCCCAGCTGCTCTGCCTGACCTCTCGCGACAGTTGCTGAACAAGGTGGGAGCAGGTAGGAGCAGCAGCCACGCTGGGGCCAGGAAGCAGCATGTGGTGGAGCCAAGGAGGGGACTGTTTCTGAAAGTAGTACGATTGCCCTCCCCCCTTTGTCTCATCATCAGCCCTGCAGGTACTGTAATGTTTGGGAGAAAGAGAGAGAGAGAGAGAAGCTGTATGTTTATATGCCTTCTCTCCTCATCGTACCTTCTCTCCTCATGGCTGCCCCACCGCCCACCCCAGTCTGGACACCAGCAAAAGAAAAGAAAGGGGGGAGAACTGCAATGCCCCCCAGGACCTCCTAGCTAAGGAGGGTTCATTCAGCATCACCTTTTTCAGAATGCTGGCTAAAACAATTCCTATCTGCCCTTGCTTATTTTAGGGTGTCCAACCCCCTTTTTTCAAGCTGTTCTTTTGGTAAACGAGGCATGTGTGTATCCTTTGTCACTTTAAAACAGAGCTGCAGCACAATCCTATGTATGTCTACTCATAAGTAAGCCCCACTGAGATCAATCAAACTTACTCTGAGGTAAATGTGCATAGGATGCAGCCTGAAAATGAAGAGAGGATGAAAAAAAGACAGGAGAAAAAGAATTGTAGAAATAGAATAGCAAGGTAACTGTGGGATATTTAACCATATTTAAAGACAATAAGTACAGTAAAATTAGTGCTCCTCTACTTCAGTCCCAATCAAATCATTACAACAGTGCAGTACAGATTATTTGTTAATTAAAAAAATAGTTTACTTCAATTATCATTTATTTCGTTTGATGAATGAAAAAAGTCCTTTATTACCGTATATTCAATCAATGCTTACCTTAAAAAAAAAATCCCTGGCCAAACCACCTAATGAAATGCGCTGCGCACGCCTGTGAAAGAACAGTAACCTAAAGGTGAGTTGGCAGGAGCAGGAGCTTGGAAAATAAAGGCTGAGCTAGGTGAAGGAAGAGTAGCAGGAAGGAGGCTGTGGGGCACCATATAAAGAGGATCCTACAAGGCAACCCCTGATGTGGCCAGCTGTTGCCAGCATTCCAGTTAATGTTTAAATAATGCTTTGCTGCTATAAGAGTCAAGTCTCCCATGAAAAGAAAAGAAAAAACATCCTAAAGGTTTAATCCTGAGAGCCCAAAGAGGAGCACTGGTGAGAGTCAATGACATTTCCACAGAAAATATCAAGCCAAACCTAAAAGAAATCTTATGCAGATGGTTTCCAGTTCATGCCAGGCAGACGTCAGATTTACCATCCAAGAGACTCACAAAATTCTCACTCCCCAGACAAATTTCCAAGGCGTCCAACTTAATTAAGTTCCCGAACTCAAGCAATCTTCCCTTCCCCATGCCAGTAAGGGCCTCCAATTTGCTTATTCCCCTCACACGACACAACGTGGGAAGGATAACAAAGAAAGATCAAAGGACAGAAAAGAAAAGTACAGAAAAAAGGATGAAGTACGAAACGTCAGTGTCAAAATACTTGCTGCAGTTCATGATCAAAGGAATGAAGCATAAAGGTGACTTCCGTACCATCACGCCGTTCAATCCCTTGAAATATGGTTGTGTTTAGGGAGGGGAGGAGGAATATAAAATGGTTTGGAGGAGCTCAAAAATAATTTATTCCATTTCATTTAAATGTCACCAGCAAGGGCTTATTCCATGCTCAGAGCACCCTGCCATCCAGTCAGAGTGCAATGTAGGAAAATGAAGCCAAAACATTGCAACAGCAGACATTACCTTGTTAAAATGTGAAGGAAAAGATCTGTGGATGCAATGCCCCAAAAGTTTTGGAATTCCACTTCTAAATCAGACAAAACCAGTGTTGCAGAAGAGCCCGCCTTATCCCCCAGAGGAAAAGTTCCATAGGCCAAACAGGACAGAACTAGAGCTGGTGAAATGGCTAAGGGGTTGGACTGTGAATCGGGAGATCCGAGTTCTAGTCCCCACTAGGCCATGGAAACTCCCTGGGTGACTTTGGGCCAGTCACAACCTCTCAGCCCAACCTACCTCACAGGGTTGTTGTTGTGTGAGGATAACATGGGGAGGAGGGAGAGGAGGAGGCTTATGTATGCCGCATTGGGTTCCTTTGGAGGGAAAAAAGCAGGATATAAATGTAATAAATCAATAATAATAATAATAATAATAATAATAATAATAATAATAATAATAATAATAATAAAAAAAAAAAACCAGCAACCCCATGTCAAGTTCACCTTCCCTCCCCACAGAAAAAAACAGTTTTTTTCCTGGTCACCCTCCTATTGCTTTCCCTATTGCAGTGCCTCCTCAGCCAGGGTTTTTTTTTTAGTGTGTAGTTGGGGGAAAATGTGCAGTTGGGGGGAAAATGTGCAGTTGGGGAGGAAATGTGCAGTTGGAAATCTGATAATGTGCAGTTGAAAAAAGTGGTGGAAAAAAATAAGACACGTGTTATGTGTATGTGTTTATTAAGAACTTAACAATAGACTGGGGCCATAGCTAGACCTAAGGTTTATCTCAGGATCATCCCGGGTTCGTCCCTGCCTGAGCGCTGGATGCCCTGTGTGGCACTTAGATGAACAGGTTTGACCCCAGGACAATCCTGGGATAAACCTTAGATCTGGCTACGGCCAAATTCAGGGATGGCATGTAACACAGATTATATAACATTATGTAACACAGATCACATTACGCCAGTCCTTTTACAACTTCATTGGCTGCCAGTCCAGGTCCGGGCCCAATTCAAAGTGCTGGTATTGACATTTAAAGCCCTAAACGGTTTTGGGGCCAGGTTATTTGAAGGAACGCCTCCTCCCATATGTACCTACCCGGACCTTAAGATCATCTACAGGGGCCCTTCTCCGTGAGCCCCTGCCAAAGGAAGTGAGGCAGGTGGCTACTAGGAGGAGGGCTTTCTCCGCTGTGGCACCCCGGTTGTGGAACGAGCTCCCCAGAGAGGTCCGCCTGGCGCCTACACTGTACTGCTTTCGTCGCCAGCTGAAGACCTTTTTATTCACTCAGTATTTTAACACTTAATTTTAACTTAAATTTAAATTTTACTGTTTTAACTCTGTATTTTAATCTTATATCAACTTTGCTGTGTGGTTTTATCCTGGTTGCGCTTTTTATACTGTATTTCGTAATTGTGTTTTAACCTGTTGGGTGTTTTACTGTGGTTTTAATTTTTGTGAACCACCCAGAGAGCTTCGGCTATTGGGCGGTATAAAAATGTAACAAATAAATAAATAAATAAATATAAGGATACAGGTGAAAGAGCCGTTGATGGTGTGACTGGTGTTGTTGGGTCCTATGACAGTGTTGCCTGAATAGATGTGGCGGCAGATGGCTACCCATGTAATGAGCTGATTGTGATCTCAGGACAATCTTGGGACAAAAATGGAAGCAGAAAGCAGTGGTTTTTTAAAAAATAAATAAATAGAGAAGCTCTCTGTTTCTGGGTACAATTCATGGTGCTGTTTTTGACCTATAAAGCCCTATACGTTGGGCATTGGGGAAGGATTAAACTAATGGCTTCCTTGCTTACCACAGCTGCTTGGAGCTACTCTCAGTGTCAAACAAAAAAGGGGAATTCTTTACTTGGCCCAATGCAGGCCCGTTTAAGAATGTTTTCCCCTTGCCCAATCAGCACAGAATGAGCCATCTGGCTATCCCTCCTCAAGGTGTCCCAGTTAGTGTGGCTTTGCCTGGGGAGGGGCGTTGGGGAATTAAAATGGCAGCTCCCTCGCTGCAGTTACACAGCCCTCCCCTCAGGAGTGCTGCCACCTTCTGCATTACCTGGTAAGTCCACTGGGGATAAGGGCCACTTGGGGAACTCACCAACAGCATTTCACTGAGGGCATCCTCAACCATGGAGCCATTCCTGGGCTGGATCTACACTAAGCAGGATATACCGCTTATAAACTTTTTATTATTATTATTATTGTGTATTGAGTCTCTGTGTGTGTGTGTGTTCAATGGGCTTTCCTCTAAGGTAAGCCAGCATGTGATGTTAGCAGTTGGAATCAAGGGGATTTACTTTTGAGTAAGGGAACCAGCACACCTGTAGTTCATGAACTTGAAGATGCAAGCAAGCAGGGAGGGAGCCTCCAGGCAGGGTTAGTGGATTTACTTTACGCAAAAGTAAATCCCATTGATTCCAACTGCTAACATCGCATGATGCCCCTTAGGAAAAGGGCGCAGAAAGAGGGGAAATCTTTCCGGGGGGGGGGGGCTTCTCTCCCTTTCTCTCCCCTCCAAGCACAGACCACGTTAGCAGTTGAAATCAATGGGATTTACTTTTGCGTAAAGTAAATCCCCTAACCCTGCCTGGAGGCTTGGAAAGAACTCAATGAATGAACTCTTTCAATGAACTCAGTGAAAACTCATCTGGCAATAGTGAACAAAAGCCAATCCTGCCCAAACTGTTTGAATTTAAATGCAGGCAGCCGCAGTTAAAACATTAGATAGTATAACGTTCACTAACTGTAAAAAGGGTGTTTTATATACCAGTGCAGATCTGATCAGTTACCACAGAGTGGTTCTGCCTTAGCCCACCCTTCCCCAACCTGGTGCCCTCCAAATGTGCTGGGTTGCAACTCCCATCACCCCAGCCAGCGTGGCCAAATCGGTTAGGTGGGGATGATGGGAGTTGTAGTCCAACCCATTTGGAAGGGCACCAGGTTGGGGAAGGCTGCCTTTTTTGTTAAGAGATCCCAAGTATGCACTCTTGCTTTGTAAATGTAAAACACATTTGTGGAGAATGGGGATTACAGTAATAAGAAAGGAAGTAAAAAAGAAAGGAATTAGACCACACAAGAGGAAAGCCAGCCCGCCCCTCCAGTCCTGTGTGGATCCATGCCCTCAGAAAGTAGTGATCTGACCATGTCAATCAGCAAAACCTGCTTTAGATTTTTGTCCTCTGGGCTGATTATTTTCATATTTTTAACATTTTTACAGCTTCTTAAAAAAAAAAAACACTAAAGTGAGAAGCCCACCCCTGAGTCGAAGGAATGAATGTTACATGAGAAAGGAAGAATTCTTATTATTAAAATCTTCTGTCCTTTTCCCCACCACCTGCAACTTCTCCATTAAAGGTCTCTGAAGCAGTCAATAGGAAATGTCAGCGTCACCTTTTTAAACAAAGCCTCGGCATAGATAAGCCGAGACAAAAAAAGCCGGTAACATTTTGCCTTTGACTGAGCGCAGACCATCAATCCCACCTGCAACGAGGCTTCTTTCGAGACGCGTTGCTGAGGGAATCAAGATAAATATCATTAAATATCACCACCATTTTTGTCACTGCAAGTCCCAGAGATGTCGGAGGCCGCCATTCATAATTCATCTGCAGTACCTAGTTAAAAACAGCAGGAGCTTCCAGATATGAGAAGCTCCTTAAATGAGAGGTGGGCGACAGGCAATCTGCCCCACGCACAATTTGGACAAGGGAACAAAAAGAAAACCTCTGCTGGATCAAACGAAAGGTCCTTCTCATCTAGCATCCTGTTTCTCCACTAGACGACCAGATGCCTTCAAGACGTCAACAAGCAAGCCACAAAGTCAACATCTGTCCCCCGTTGCTGGTCTACACCATCCATTATTCGGAGACATAACTACCTCTGAACATGGACACTTCGTTTAGTTATCATGACTAGTTACAATTGGCAGACCATGATTTTATCTAATATACCTCTCCATTGTGCCTGGGTCCATCTCCAGCTGAGAGCCCCCTTCCTCCTGCTACCACCTGTCACTGCTGAGGCCATCAGAGGGAAAGGAAGAAGCTGCTGAACTTTGCAACTAAAGCCATAGCTAGACAGGACTTTATCCTGGGGTGAACCCCGGGATCGTCCCTGTGCGTCCACATGACGCACAGGGGATCCCAGGATCAGGGAGGGATGTTCCCTCCCTTGCCCCGGGATCTCACCCTCCACTTTGGCCCTGGTTTTTCCGCAGTCCCAGGCTGAGCCCAAGACTGCAAAACGTGTGGCCCATTGCTGCAGGTTCCTCGCACAGAGCTGGGAACTGCGCCCATCAGGGGTAGGGTGGGGGGAGTGGGGAAAATAATTTAAATTTTTAAAAACACTTAACTTTTGCACACGAGCATTCATGAGCTGCTGTCCATTTAAAAAATAAAAATGGCGGGCGAGACGCCTCTCCTTCTGAGGTTATCGCATGTTGCGCGTAAACAGAAGAGGGATCTCGCGTTAAACACAGCTGAGCTACAGCCACCTCCCAATTTCCTGGTAGATAATAGGATCCTGAATAATGGCACTGGATGAATAGCAAATGGGCTGCAACAATCCATGGTAAAAAAACAAGGAGAAAAACACTCAAAGACAGTACAGAAGACAGGCTCTATGATTGGCAACTAGCCTGGTTCTTTTTATACCTCTTTCCAGACTGAACACATTTTCTTTCTGTATTTATCGACCCTTTTACCAGAGAAATCCAGCCAGAGATCGAGAATAAACAGCTTGAAGCTGGCTATAGGTTGCTAAGAGGTTTCCAATTAGAAGAAGAGGCCTCTTTGTCTAAGATATTTGGTGCTAGTTTGGGCTGATATTGCTTTGGGAGAAGGACTACTTGCTCTCCACCTGAATATTGCAAATATTACAAAGGCACACTACAAGCCTCCAGGGCTTTTTCCTCAGAAGGAAATTGACCCTTGGAAAGCTGCCCTGGGACATCTTTTCATCCAGGAAAGAGGGGAAATACAAAGCAATACAACCTGGCTGCCAAATTAGCATTGTGTGGTTGAGTACTGCACTTCCTTTCCCTTTCCTTTTTTCTACCTCCTCTGTACTGTAGTTTTTGTTTTCTATCACCAGTCAGCACCAAGACATTGGTGAGAATTTAATGTTAATTTTATATATTAAACACCTTTGAAGCAGCTGGGTGGCTTGACTAAAGACCACCAGCCTAGCTTTGCAAATTCATCTAAATTGACAAGAGACCCACCTGGAAAGTATAGCTAATTTCCTTTGCTAGCTCTGGTTGCCGATTTAAATACCCACCCACCCCGGAATATTGACAGAAGATTGAAAATTGCTGTCAGAGCACCAGAAATGGCTAGTTGGGGGCAAGCAGGTGGACGTATGTCTATACACCGTGATATTATTATGCTTTCTTCTAAAAATCATATTAAATCTGTAGCGTTCCATCAGAATTGAGAAAAAACAGAGCTTTTAAACAAAGAAGGAGTTATTTATTCAAGATGCTAGGTGCTCTGAATGACTGTAGTTTCTAGGGTCTTGGGTGAAAATCTGAGGTACATGTGCTATAAATCAGTGGTTTTCAACATTCTAGCTCCAGAAAACTCATTCCATGTCAGCTTGTCTATCAAGAAGACACTGTACATTGCAGAGGATTTGGGGAAACGTTCTAGGTCATACACAGCTTACCCAGGCCTGCTGAGATTCACCATCGCTCCACACAAGTGGATAGGGCACCATGGAACACTCTTTACCTGTGGATGCACTTCACAGGAGAAGATACCACCACTACTGATCTTCTCATTGAGGAGCCCCCTTAGAAGGAACTTCAAGGTTCCTCAGAGCATCGTTTGGGCAACATTGATCCAAGTAATGATTTAGTCCTTAATCTTTACAAGGTACCAGGTGTCACCCCAGAAAAACTGCCTATTACTTTAGGGTGACCATATTTTGGAAACCAAAAAGGAGGACAACATGGCCACCCCATGGGGGTGTGCCCACCAACATGTCCAGCCCCCAAGGGGGCATGGCCACCAACATGTCAAGCCCCCAAGGGGGTGTGCTCACCAGCATGTCCAGCCCCCAAAGGGGCGTGCCCACCCAAACATGGCCTTGGTCACAGGTCTGATTTCACAACACACAATTAAGACAGACCTGTTCTACATTACATCTTAATGTTAAAATCATAGAATCATAGAATAGCAGAGTTGGAAGGGGCCTACAAGGCCATCGAATCCAACCCCCTGCTCAATGCAGGAATCCACCCTAAAGCATCCCGGACAGATGGTTGTCCAGCTGCCTCTTGAAGGCCTCTAGTGTGGGAGAGCCCACAACCTCACCAGGCAACTGATTCCATTGTCGTACTGCTCTAACAGTCAGGACGTTTTTCCTGATATCCAGATGGAATCTAGCTTCCTTTAACTTGAGCCCGTTATTCTGTGTCCTGCACTCTGGGAGGATCGAGAAGAGATCCCGGCCCTCCTCTGTGTGACAACCTTTTAAGTACTTGAAGAGTGCTATCATGTCTCCCCTCCATCTTCTCTTCTCCAGGCTAAACATGCCCAGTTCTTTCAGTCTCTCTTCATAGGGCTTTGTTTCCAGACCCCTGATCATCCTAGTTGCCCTCCTCTGAACACGCTCCAGCTTGTCTGCATCCTTCTTGAATTGTGGAGCCCAGAACTGGACACAATACTCTAGATGAGGCCTAACCAGGGCCAGATGGAGAGGAACCAGTACCTCACGTGATTTGGAAGCTATACTTCTATTAATGCAGCCCAAAATAGTATTTGCCTTTCTTGCAGCCATGTCGCACTGTTGGCTCATATTCAGCTTGCGATCTACAACAATTCCAAGATTCTTCTCGTTTGTAGTATTGCTGAGCCAAGTATCCCCCATTTTGTAACTGTGCCTGGAATAAATCACTGGAATAAAGTATAAGTGAGATATTCAATGTATCTGAAATTAAGTTCACTCATTCCTACTTCTGTAGCTTTTGCTGTACGTTGAAGCTTTACTGTGTGCTCAGCTACACCAAGAAGGGTATTCCACTATGAAAGCGGTATATAAAAGTCAGGAGCCACACTATTACTTTATAGAGGTATTCAACTGCACTGCAGGAGCTAAACTACTGCTTTATAGTGGTACTGAAGAGCACTTACAACTGTTGGGGCCCATGACACATCTACACCAAGCAGGATATAACACTATGAAAGTGTTATGAAAGTGGTATATGGTATGTGTCATGGGCCCCAACAGTTATCAATACACTTCAATACTGCTATAAAGCAGTAGTGTGGCGCCTGGATTTTCTATACTGCTTTCAGAGTGGAATATCCTGCTTGGTGTAGATGAGCTCTGTGTGTGATAGTGTTCCCTTCCCTCAAATATCTTTTCTGACTGCAAATCCTTCACTGGATGACCACAGTCTAACCTTTCCTAACATTTAACACTGTTTCCCCATCACCTTACTGCATACTGCTACCACTGAACAAATGAAGCAGTTGACAAGTATACAACAACCCCAAACATTCAGAAAGAGCATAAACTACTATTAGCCTTGTTACAAGGTAGCTTCTGTGAGCAGTACTGACTCCATTTTGAAGTGACCCAAAACCCCACCTATAGACTGCGAGCATTCACAGAAGGCCTAGGTCGAGTAACCATTTCCTGATAGACGTCTTCAAATGCCTTCTCCAGAGACAAAGGCAGGGGTAAAACTAAGCAGAATATGAATGCTGGATGGCAAGAGTTTTACCTGGTCATACACATGCTAATGTAGCCCTGTTGCTGAACTCTAGGCTGCATCAAGTACAGCCATCATCCCCAAATCACCCTCTTTTGTTCCCATAGCAACTAGACCATTAAACAAGATAATACCAAGACCCCCTAAAGGGGGAGGGGAAGGGAGGCTAGCTTCTTCTTTTTGAGCTTACTACAGATTCCAGCTTGGGAGAGCGAGCTGCCATGCTTTCCCTCGCTAATTCCTTTCCTCTTCACCTAAGACCAAGAGTTGCAACGCTCCACAGTTCTGCTCTACAAGAAAGGGCTGCAGCCCAAGGAGAGGTATATTGCCTTTAAAGATTCCCTCTACTCTTTCCCCTGCTGTCTCTGTGTGTATGCTCTTAAGTCTCAAAAGGTCTATTTTTCAACCTTGAAACTGCTTCTAAGCCTTTACTTGCTCAGCTAATTTCCCCAAAACTAGCTTGTGCCTTTGTATTTGTTTCAACGTCAATAAATGTGCCATTGTGGCGTTATCCCCTTCAGTGCTGTAAGTTTCTTGAGTTAGAATCGCCTTACTTCACCACAGACGCTCTATTGCCAATGTCAAAAGATTCCTTAGAAGTGGGTGTAAGTCTCATTAGAACGTGTGCAAGTTTGTACACGGGTCTAATGAGAGCACATCACGTAACAGATCTGGTGGAGAATGTGGGCAGACACGTGTCTGTTCATACACACGTTAGCATAGAGCTTCACTGTATGAATGCTTTCTTGTTTTCTGTTTCCAGTGCTTTCCATGTACATTGATGGTGCTATATAAATAAATAATAATAGTAACACCAATGTGTTTGAAGTAATATTGCATGCAAAATGTTTTGCTTAGCCAAAATGTTTGCTAGAACTGTGATTTTAGAAACTGCTTTTTAGAACTGCAAAAATTAGAATTGCTAGAATTGTTTTGCAAGGCCTTGGTGTCTTGAAGGGGCTCTCCTTGTGCCTTACAAGGGACTACCCAATGCATGTAATTTTTGTCTACTCTCTGGTGGCTGCACTTTGAGACTATTTAGAATCATAGAATAGCAGAGTTGGAAGGTGCCTACAAGGCCATCTAGTCCAACCCCCTGCTCAATGCAGGAATCCACCCTAAAGCATCCCTGACAGATGGTTGTCCAGCTGCCTCTTGAATGCCTCTCTTAATAGATTAGAGAGAAAACTAGGTTAATTTTTAAATTTAATTCAGGTTTGAGGTAGACTCTTCTTGCCGTTGGAGGCTCTATTTTTAAAGTTTTTCTGGTATGAACAGGTTGCTTATCAGGAAGCAACAGCTGGTTTGCAAACACCATGTTTTCTTTATTAGACTTTGCTACTAGTTCAGAAGACAAAGCAAGTTTTGCTTCACTCTCTTGAGAACTTTCTTGTTGTTTTATGCAGCATTCTTTAACAAACTTTATATTTTTAATTTCTATTTCTGAGCATGCCATAGGAGTTTCTTTACAACTTGGCATGGCAGAAACATTCAATTGGGTTTTCTCTTGAACTTGAGATTGAATTGGGGGAGCTTTTAAAACTGGTTGTTCTATGGGCTTACTTGGCTCTGTAAGTGAAGCTTCAGTTTCTCTAGCGGTACACTAGACACAGCAAGAGATTGCTTAGGAGAGTTTTTGGGGGCAATTACAGTATTACCACTGAACAAATGAAGCAGTTGGCAAGTATACAACAACCCCAAACATTCAGAAAGAGCATAAACTACTATTAGCCTTGTTACAAGGTAGCTTCTGTGAGCAGAACTGACTCCATTACTGTTTTACTCTGTACAGCACCATGTACATTGATGGTGCTATATAAATAAATAATAATAATAATAATTTTGAAGTGACCCAAAACCCCACCTATAGACTGCGAGCATTCACAGAAGGCTTAGGTCGAGTAACCATTTCCTGATAGATGTCTTCAAATGCCTTCTCCAGAGACAAAGTCAGGGGTAAAACTAAGCAGAATATGAATGCTGGATGGCAAGAGTTTTACCTGGTCATACACAAAACTTCTGTTGGCTGCTTGTCATACTTATTCATATCTTCTCCTAAAGAATGGAGTTCATTCCAAAGGAAACATCTGTATGGATCTAATTTTCCTTGTCTTGGGATGAATTGTCTCATGTCATCTTGCGAGCCTCTGAACTGCTAAGGACTTTTAGCACCTTAAATAAGCCCTCCCATAGCAAAAAAGCACACTTGGAGCCAGTGCAGGCAGTAACCTATGCCAACACTGGGCCCCATTCCTCAGTTATTCCCAAGCAGAACACAGGTCCTAATTCTAATGTCAAGTACTAAGTGCCTTCGTCAGCAAATCCTGCTGAGTGGCAGTGCCCCCAAGCAGCTAGAAGCAACAGGCAGAGACTTTTAGAACCAGAGCCCCCAGAAAGAAAATTAGATCCATACAGATGTTTCCTTTGGAATGAACTCCATTCTCCATGACAAGCAACAACAAGTTTTGTCTAAAGTTTGGGAATTGTTAAAAAGCATAAAAGCTAAATACCAGTTAGCTCCAGTCACTGACACCAACCACCAGACCTCTGAGCAAAAGCAGGTCTTAAGAGAAATGTGTGCAGCACCACAGGGATGCCTGTGGACATCCTCAGTGTAATGCTCAGAGGATGCCCCCTGCCAGGGTTACAGTGGGGGATACTTAGCCCAACCAACAACAGAAATGAGAAAAGACCAAGAGACTGTGAGTTCACAATTGCTGCTAGAGAAAGAATCTAAAAGATCAGAAAGAGACTCCCCAAAGCAGCAAACAGAAATGCAGACTCTCCCTAAAACCTTAGCTACAGAGAGAAGCAATACTGTAACTGCCCCCAAAAACTCTCCTAAGCAATCTCTTGCTGTGTCTAGTGCACGATTAGAGAAACTGAAGCTTCACTTACAGAGCCAAGTAAGCCCATAGAACAACCAGTTTTAAAAGCTCCCCCAATTCAATCTCAAGTTCAAGAGAAAACCCAATTGAATGTTTCTGCCATGCCAAGTTGTAAAGAAACTCCTATGGCATGCTCAGAAATAGAAATTAAAAATATAAAGTTTGTTAAAGAATGCTGCATAAAACAACAAGAAAGTTCTCAAGAGAGTGAAGCAAAACTTGCTTTGTCTTCTGAACTAGTAGCAAAGTCTAATAAAGAAAACATGGTGTTTGCAAACCAGCTGTTGCTTCCTGATAAGCAACCTGTTCATACCAGAAAAACTTCAAAAATAGAGCCTCCAACGGCAAGAAGAGTCTACCTCAAACCTGAATTAAATTTAAAAATTAACCTAGTTTTCTCTCTAATCTATTAAATAGTCTCAAAGTGCAGCCACCAGAGAGTAGACAAAAATTACATGCATTGGGTAGACCCTTGTAAGGCACAAGGAGAGCCCCTTCAAGACACCAAGACAGCATAGCATTTGCCTAACTAAAGCTGAGAGTGTCCTTTGCTTGCAATCCAAAGAATGGACTGTAAAGCCCCCTGACTATTAGCCTTTTTCAATTGCAATTACTCAGTCAAGCTTTGCACAAAGAGCACCAGTAACTTTCAGAGTAATTGCTTTAGTTTTCTTTATTCTAGCCAGCCATGCAAGTATGTTTAAAGAACAAGAAATGCTGCCACCCCCAAAGCCCCCTGATTGAAAGTTTCACTCAGCTTTAACTAGCCCTTGGCAGCCTAGCCGGACTTTATACTGTTAGTTTTACCCTACCCTGTGCCTGTTTGCATTCTCTTCCCCTCCTTATTGTTTTACTATGATTTTATTAGAATGTAAGCCTATGCGGCAGGGTCTTGCTATTTACTGTTTTACTCTGTACAGCACCATGTACATTGAAGGTGCTTTATAAATAAATAAATAAATAAATAAATAATAGCCAAGAACATGTGCAGAGTAAAAATTTAGCCTCTAAATCTTAAGGAGAAAAAAAAAATGCAGATTCATATACATAGTTATTGTTTTGTTATTGCTCTTCATCCAGCGATCCACACCTCTTTGTAGTTAATTTCCTATGCAGGTTTTTGCAAACACCATCATAACCCTAAAGAGATGCAAGAAGTCTTCTCAGAAAAGTAATAATGAAAGATGGAACCCAGATGAACTGCAGTACAGAAGACCAGAGTCCAGATGACACCAGTTGCAAGAAAACTTGCTTTTGAAGAAGCTCTAGAAATTTCAGTCCCATCAAGAACTGATATCTCAGCTGAATAAAAATAGAACTTTGAGTGAAATTGTTTTACTCCTGTATAAAGAAAGATGTGCTCTCTTCCAATTGTTTTCCCAAAACATTTATAGTGTTAATATTGTGAAGTTTACCCCATGCTTCCCTCCTTAATAGCAAGTTTCTTTGTCTATCCTAGTACATTCAACTCTTCTTCCATTCCCTCCACCAGCTAATCACCATACATAGGCAGTCACATAAGCAATAAGCAAGAATGAAAGAATCATATAAAATGTGTCCCCCCACCTCAGAAAGAATATGTTTAAGTGCCACAGTTTTTATACTGTCAGTAGTATTGTGTATTGCCAGATTATCACTTTTGTGTTTTCAGCATGAACATGTTTTTGCAATACTGTATCCTGTTTTAAGGATAAATTCTAATTGGCTATAAAGTCTAATTAGAAAGAGTAGTTACTATGATTCTAGACCAGTAAAATAAGTCTCCAGGTCCAACCTGTATAATTGTTGTGAAGATGCCACCAATAAGATTGGTTTGTCATCAATGGGGGGAGTTGTTACAAGGTAGCTTCTGTGAGCAGTACTGATTTTTTTGTACACAGGTCTAATGAGAACACATCACTGCAAACGTTAGCCATGGAACAAAATCGATTAAAGCTTGTCTTAGCTTGTTTCAACTTCAACCAGACATAGCAGTCAAAAACAACCAAGAAAAACACACCTACATTGAAATTGCAATACCTAATGACAAAAATGTTGCAGAAAAGAAAAATATACATCACTGGATATGGAAGTTAAAGAACTATGGCACCAGGAAAAACTTACAATTATTTGTTACTCACATCAGTCACCAGTATGACATTGTGGTTGTTTTTACAGAAAACCTTCAAAAATTAGGTCTACCGAAATACATGCATGCCAACATCCAGAAAGTAGTTATACTTAAAACATGTTCATTAGTCAGGACATTTCTGAATCAGTAAAAGACAATATGACTTGGCAAAGCCCATCATGTTCATCTAGAAAAACCACAAGCAAGAAAAGAGATGATGATAATGATAATGATGATAATAGCAACCCTGTTAATTTTTTAAAAAGTTTCTTTAAGAAGGATGGACAATTGTCAGCCACTGTTACAAAACATACATCATGCCAATTATAGTAAACAAATTGGAAAGGAAGGTCTATGGGTCTAAAATGCATTATTTAATAGGAACGTCACCTCCAAATCATCCCCCCAACTCACAGAAAACTACAGCCACCCCCACTGCAAATATGCACATGCATTCATTCAGTCAAACAACCAGGCATCCCATTCAGACATCAATACACTCACACTGCCAGCACACGTGTGCATGCACACACACACTCAGCATCACTCACTCAAAAAACATGCATGCACACATGCATTCACTCAAAGACCCCATGCACCCACACATTCTCACACACAAACACACAAACTTCAGTCTCTTACCTGCTCCTCCTGCTGCTGCTGCTGCTGCTGCTGCTGCTGCTGCTGCTGCACTGGGGGGAGCTGGAGGCTGCATTGCTGGAAGTTCCTGCACGCAGTCCCCAAGCACTCACCCCACTCACTACCCACCCCTTGCAGTGTCCATCTTGAATCTCGCCCAAACTCACGCGAGATCTCGGCTGTTGGCTGGGTCTCGCAGAGTTCCCAGCCAGCTGCCGAGATCTCGCGTGATTTCAGGCGAGATTCAAGATGGCCGCCGCCACTCACTAGGGAAATTTAGGCCTGGTAAGTTGGGGTTTATTAAGGCTCTCCCAGCTTCCGTTGGGGCCGGACAAAAGGGGGGGGGAGGTATTTCCGGCAGGACACAGATTCCCCCCTCGTTTCCCGGGCATGTCCGGGCCAATCCAGACGTTTGGTCACCCTATATTACTTTAAACGCTCCAAAGCAGCAAAGGAGTTTACATTTCCCCACCTGCCAACCTAGGGCATGTCTACACCAGGCAATATGACAGGGATCGTCCTGAGATTGTCCCTGTGCGTCCACATGATGCACAGGGGATTCTGAGAGCAGGGAGGGATGATCCCTCCATTTCCCCAAAATGTTGCCATACAACTTTGTCATGATTTTTCCCATGGTCCCAGGACAATCCCGAGGACTGCAGGTGGTGTGGCTGCCCATCCTGGCTTCTTCCCTCTTCCCTGTGAGTAGCGGGGTCATCAGAGGTAAGGAGACGGGCTTAGGAGAGTACAGGGCCATTGGGGGTGGAGGGGAGCGGAAGCGAGGCTTTAAAAAAAACACATACTTTTTCACTGGAGCGCAGGTGTGCTCCAGCGCCTGTCTTTTTTTAAAAAGATGGCAGGCGCAACGGCCTGCTTCCTCCCTGGACATTGCAAGCCGCATGTGAACCCAGGGGGAGGATCTCATGATCAGCATGTCATGAGATCCTCCCCCTTCCCTCCCCTGGTGTAGACATGCCCAAAGACTCTGTCTCCCCCTTCTGCCTCTACTTGCTTTGAGGTCAGATAAATCAACTTTGCCTGCTCCCAAAAGAGGTTGATTGGAAGGTGGAGCAGACAACACAGAGACCTTTTCGGAGAGGCAGTGGGCAGCCTCCTCTGTCAGTGGGGTTTTGGGGCTGACAGGAGCATGTAATTAACTTCTTGCAAGACAGTTTTCAAATTGTTGTTTTATTCCCTCCTGTACCTCTTCCTGCAGCAGAGTTACATATATACCTTTGTTCCAGGTGTGAGTTTCAAAGAGGAATCAATTTCTCAAGCATCAAACCTTCAAGGAGAAAAAGTCAGAAGCACAGTTGCCTAATTATCCATCCTCTGAAATGACAAAATACTCAATGGGATCCAAGTGTTGGGTTTATTTATTTTTTACTGTATGCAGAATCTGTTTCCACTGCGGAAAAGCTGAGCAGAAGTAGAGTACCATCACAGAGCCTTGTGACCAGGTTGGATTCAACCTTTTTGAAAAGCATTTGTTTGCCAGTAGAATTCTTCTTCTTCTTCTTCTTCTTCTTCTTCTTCTTCTTCTTCTTCTTCTTCTTCTTCTTCTTCTTCTTCTTCTTCTTCTTCTTCTTCATAGAATCATAGAATAGCAGAGTTGGAAGGGGCCTACAAGGCCATCAAGTCCAACCCCCTGCTCAATGCAGAAATCCACCCTAAAGCATCCCTGACAGATGGCTTCCCAGCTGCCTCTTGAATGACTCTAGTGTGGGAGCGCCCACAACCTCCTTAGGTAACTGATTCCATTGTCATACTGCTCTAACAGTCAGGAAGTTTTTCCTGATGTCCAGCTGGAATCTGGCTTCCTTTAACTTGAGCCTCTTCTTCTTCTTCTTCTTCTTCTTCTTCTTCTTCTTCTTCTTCTTCTTCTTCTTCTTCTTCTTCTTCTTCTTCTTCTTCTTCTCTTCCTCCTCCAGCATGGATAGTAAGAGCAGTAGAGCTCTGTTGGCTCACTCAGGCTTGCTCCATGGCCCAATTCTACTCCTTCCACTAAACAACAACCACCTATTGAAGTCACATGTGAAAAAGAGGTTGCCTGGTCCATAAAACTGAGAAGGCTACATATATTTTATTTAGTCCTTGTTCCTGTGCTTTCAACAGCAGCTTGACTTGCAGATATTAGCTGGTGAAAATGCTTATTTCCATGCTGCAAAAAGGCTTCACCCCAGGCCAGTTAAACTGATGACCAAGACAAAGGCAGGATCTACACTCCTACTTTAAGAACATCAGAAGTGCCCTGATGCTGGATCAGTCCAAGGGCCCATCTAGTCCAGCACTCTATTCACACAGTGGCCAATTAGCTGTCATCCAGGGACCCACAAGAAGGACACGGTGCAACAGCACCCTCCCACCCATGTTCCCCAGCAACTGGTGCACACAGGCTTACTGCCTTGGAAACTGGAGGTAGCACATAACCAACAGGGCTAGTAGCCATTGATAGCCTTCTTCTCCAGGAATTTATCCAAACCTTTTTTAAAGCCACCCAAATTGGTGGCCATCACTACATCTTGTGGTAGTGAGTTCCACAATTTAACTATGCACTGTGTGAAGAAGAACTTCCTTTTATTAGTCCTGAATCTTCCACCAATCAGCTTCATGGGATGACCCCAATGGGTTCTAGTATTTTGAGAGAGGGAGAAAAATGTCTCCCTATCCACATTCTCCACACCATGCACAATTTTGTACACCTCTATCATGTCTCCCTTCAGCCTCCTTTTTTCCAAGCTAAACAATCCCAGCTGCTGTAACCTTCCCTCATAGGGGAGATGCTCCAGCCCCTTCATCATTTTAGTTACGCTTTTCTGCACTTTTTTCCACCTCTATAATATCTTTTTTTTAGGTGTGGTGACCAGAACTGTACACAGTATTCTAAGTGTGGTCACACCATAGATTTGTATAAAGGCAGTATGATACTGGCAGTGTTACCCTCAATTCCTTTTCTTATAAGGCCTAACGGGGATTACAGCGGCCACACACTAAGTTGACATTTTCACTGAGCTGTCCACCACAACTCCAAGGTTTCTCTCTTGTATGGTCACTGCCAGCTCAGATCCCATCAGCTTATACTTGAACTTGGGTGTGTGTGTTTTTTGCCCCAGTGTGCATCACCTTACACTTGCTTACATTGAATGCATCTGCTACTTGGATGCCCACTCTCCCAGACTGGAGAGAACGTCACAAACCCTTTATGTTTTAACAACCTTAAATATTTTGGTGTCATCAGCAAACTTGGCCGCTTCACTGCTCACTCCTAATTCCAGGTCATTTATGAACAAGTCGAAAAGAATCCCAATCCCTATGGTTCCCCACTATTTACTTCTCTCCATCGGGAGAATTGACCATTTATTCCTACTCTCTGCTTTCTGTTCTTTAACAAGTTACTGATCCATAAGAGGACCTCTCCTCTTATTCCATGTCTATTAAGTTTGTTCAGGAGTCCTTGGTGAGTCTTTTTATCAAAAGCCTTTTGGAAGTCCAAGTAAACAGTGTCCACCGGATGTCTACATGTTTGTTGACACTCTCAAAGAATTCTAGAAGATTAGTGAGACAGGACTTGCCTTTGTGGAAGCCGTGTTGATTCTTCTTCCATGCTCCTGAAACTGGTGTGTATTTAAGGCTGTTAAAACGTTGCAGCTGCTTTTTCTAGAAATTAATTATGACAGGAGAGCCAAACACCGACTTTGGCCTTAAAACTTTATTTATGGAGGAGGCTTGACACTGTTCTTGGTTTTTTTTAGCAGAAGAATCCCTGCCAGGTAAAGATGCTAATGTTTACCTCCATCAGTTGAAGTCTGTGTCTTCAGCAGTGTGACCAGGTGCAAATGGGATACAAATAGCTGTAGCAAAGCAGAAATGCTGTTGATAGCTTGTCAAGTGGGGAGAAATTCTACCTGCTGAAACCCATTCGTCTTCTAACCAACTAGTTAAATCACATTTCTCTATTATACAGCTATTAAGAGCATGGAAAGCCTGGACCCCTTGACATCACCTTAGCCCAGCTGTGTGGGTAACCTGAACGAACGAATCTCCTGTATGTTCGGTTAGTCTTGTACCCACCTTTTCTTCTTTAATTGTGCCCATTAAGTCCCACCACCTCTCATTTTGCACCCATCTCTTCTTTAAAGAAACAAGATATTAATGTTAGATAATAAAGTGAAGTGCTTCTGGACATGTACAGAGTGCTCATCACAACTGAGCAACTGCAGCCTGTCCTCAGACCCTTTGGGTGTTATTAATCAAAAGGCCTTGTCCCTTGTTCCAGCTTTCCCTCCTTAATGGTTTTTTTTTTCCTGGTAAGAAAAAAGATGGAAGCAGTGGTGGAAAAACACAGGAGGGATACAAATGGAAGACAATGTTGCCTGGACCCCCTGGGAAATTCTGTGTTTGAGGCAGGTGTTTGCAGGATAAAAGCCTCATTTGCAATCACCCTTAGCATCCAGGAGAAGGGCTTCCTTCCAAGGAAGAAGACAAAGTTCCAGTGCAGGGCTGAGCCCAATCAATTCTTTTTAAAAATATACTTTTAAATAAAACACACTTTTATTTCTTAGTCCTTAGAGCTTCTTGTGTTGGCAACACTGTACCTTAATGTCAGTGCTCCATACCTGTTATGATGTAGTACGGTAGCTAACAAAGATTACTAGAGTGTCACTCTAAACATGAGGCAAGCTTTCCTTGACATTTTCACATCCCAACAACCTCAAAGTGGGATGAATAATTCGGCTAGATCTAGTTTAAAGGCACAGTAGATGAGCCAACATGGGGCAATGGTTAGCGTGTCACGCTAGGGCTCAGAAGACCCAAATTCATATCCCCACTCCTCCAAAGAACTCACTAGGTAACCTTAGATCAGTCAGGGGTGTCGTGAGGATAAAATGGGGTGGTGGGGTTCATATACACTGCTTTGAGCTCTATAGAGGAGAGGCAGGATATAACTGTAATAAATAAACAAAGTTGACAGCTCCTATATCCAAGATTTGTGATGTCTCCTTCATTTGCATTCATGCCTACTGTCATCCTATTTGGGAGTGAGAATTCACTTTGGGAGAAGGTGGTAAGGTGGTTTTATTGAATATTCACACCGATTTATTTGCAGAAGGGAAACGTCCCCCTGGCTTTTATCTTATTCGCGGGTGAGCAATGGCAGCTGCAGTTCTCCTTAGGTAATGCAATTCAGAACGTTACTGTTCTGCTCTTGTCTGCGCTACGTGCCTTCAAAGGCGCAATAAATCTCATCAGCGAGGAGTGAGCTGGAAGTGCGCGCTCATTCGCCTCTAAGGACTTGATGCCGTTGTTTGCAAAAGGCGGTTAGTCTTACCATTTTTAGAGTGGGCAGAACAAAAGTCCAGGAGGAGTTCATTGATTCAAGTTTCGAAGTAAATGGACAGCAGAACAGGCAATGCAACACAAGTGAACAGGGTGTGTATGTGTGTTCTGTGTGTGTGTGTGTGTGTACGTGGTTGTGTGGTTGCGCTGCTGACTTCCATAGAAGCTGCTGTGTGATAGTTATGTGTGACTCTCTTTGTGCAAGAGCCATGGCAGTGAGTGGGCTGATCCACACCTGGGCTTCATGCCTTCGGACGTTGTGGAGAATCCAAAGAGGCTGGGTTGCCGGACCATTAAGCCCGGAGCTACCTCGGGAGGCCCTGAGGAGCAGCCCAAGCATCAACCAGATAGAATTTCTTGGGCTGCTCCTATGTCTTCAATATCAGCTTATTATTCAGGAATGCTTCTTGCAGTATGGAATTTTTGCAGTGTGGAAACGTCTATTGTCTGCAGTTCAAGCTAATGCTCAGCAGCAGGAACTGGTAACAAAACTGGCAAATCCAAAGACAAAAAATATCTAGAGTTGGCAGGTTGTAGACCAGACGGGATCTTTACAATGGTTTATTACAGCTTTGACAACTGTTGGGGCCCCGTACACATTCCATGTACCGTTTTCAAAACATTTTCGAAGTGTTATATCCCGCTTGGTGCAGATCTGGCCCCAGACTTTGTACCTTTACCTTTAATAATGCAATATCAGAGTACTTCTAATATCGGAGGCAGGATGCCTCTGTATACCAGTTGCTGGACTAGACGGGCCTTCAGCCTCGTCCAAAATTGCTCTCCTTAATTCTCATGTGCTGTGCAGCATGACAGAAAGAGTGCCACATTCGGCTTGCTCCTTCCTGGGTCCCATTCAGACCACAGATGACCAAAGGAAATACACTCTTCTGTACAAATATTGCCAAGTCTTCTTTGCATCAGGTTAACCTACTGCTACCAAAGTTATATGTTCCCAAAAAGTTAGCAGGAGCCTCATTTAAAGTTAGGGCAGCTTCTTTACAGTGGGTTTCTGCAGGGGGAATCCGCACCCAGAAAATCCCTTATTTGGTGGAGTAAATTAAACATTCTTCCTATCATTACAGATACCCATTGCTAAAGTCTGGGGAATGGCGAGAAGACCGTGTAGATTGTGCTTGATGACATTTTGTTTAATAACAGTACCAAGGTATTGAAAATCCTTGACTAGTTCAATTTCCTCATTATTAACTTTAAAATTATGTAAGCCCTCCGTTGTCATCATTTTAGACTTCTTGGATGTTCAAATGAAGTCCTGCTTTTGTACTTTCTTCCTTAACCTTCCTCGGCATGTGTTTCAAATCATTGCTAGTTTCTGCTACTAATATGGTATCGTCTGCATACTTATTTCTATTTCTCCCTCCAACTTTGACCCCACCTTCGTCTTGATCTAAGCCTATTTTCCGTGTGATACGTTCTGCATAAAGAGTAAATAAAAAGGTTGATAATATACATGCCTGTCTCACGCCCTTGCCAATGTAAAACCGTTCAGCGTCTCCGTATTCTGTCCTTAACGTGGCCTCTTGCCCAGAGTATAAATTACGCATCAAGCACTCCATAGCTTTTTGTGATCTACACAATCAAAGGCTTTGCTGTAACCTATGAAACACAAGATGGCTTTCTTCTGGAATTCATTAGTCCGTTCCATTATCCAACGTATATTCCTCAGTTACTCAGATTAAAAAACTAATAAAAGACAAAACATTATGGTCTTTATTTACATACTATTTAAAATATCATATCTTGTCAGTAGATTATACATAACTAGCTGTACCCGGCGTAACATACGCCGTTGTAGCATATCTTAAAGTTTATTAATTAAATATCATCGCATTTTATTTATTTATTCATTCCCAGCAGGGCGAGCGGCCTTCCACCCAGCCACCAAGGGCCCCGGCTGTGCCTTGCTCATGCTCTGGACTGTGGCGCTGCCCCCTTCGTGGGGGGGAGCGAAGAGGCAGAAGGGCTGGAGGGGGGCGCGGGCAGCTTGGAGGCCGCCAATACAGCACCATCTGGCAGACCTGGGGGGCAGGGAGGTTGGAGGGAGGGGGAGCAGGTGTCCCCCTCTCCCCAAGGTTCCTGTCAGCCTTGGGCTGCCCGCCCAGCTCGCATGAGATTAGGCTGGGGCCTCGGCTCGCAGCAGGTGAGCGGCCTCCCACCTGGCCACCAAGGGCCCCGGCCGTGCCTTGCTCATGCTCTGGACCATGGCGCTGCCCCCTTTGTGGGGGGGGGAGCAAAGAGGCAGAAAGGGCAGTAGGATTACCTTGGAAAGCCCAGAGGAGTCGGGTGAGAGGCTTAGCAACCTGTATCAGCTGACGTTACACGTTGTTACTGTTGCTTAGCAACCTGTATCAGCTGAAGCCATTCTAGAATTCCTGAAGGCAAACTGGGCATGGCAAAATGGTAACATACCTAAGCGTTATATATATATATATATATATATATATATATATATATATAGTACAGTCCTATGTATGTCTGCTTCTTAGAAGTCCCATTGAGTTCAATGGGTCTTACTCCCAGGTAAATGTGTATAGGATTGCAACCTAAGTGTTCATGAATGTTTATAAAAGAGCTTCAAACACAGTAAAATATATATATCTTATTGTGGCTTTTACAATTCATTACAACAGCTACTCTTAAGAAAAGAATAGGAACTAAAAAGGAAATGAAAGGGAAAAAGGAAAGGTAGAATTTAATCACGTGTTCTTTTCTCATCCCTACAAATGCCGATTTTGAGCCTATTCCTCAAACAAATAATGAAACATTAGCAAACAATCTGCCATTTGATTTCCATCCAATCTGCACATAGAGTCGTTCCACTGCCAAGCTTATTTTTGCTTCCATGAGGGCTAGCAGCTTAAAGTTAAAATTAAGATAAATACCAGGACACAAAGTCAACCCTTTTTTGTCTTTCCTTGAGGGAAAAGCATTCAGCTGTTTTCTGTATTGGAACCATTCCACTCTGCTCTGAGGATTGAATAAAATATTGGGGGTTGGGGGTGGGTGGGTTGGAGAGACAGTGGGCATGTCTAGACCTACCTGCGGAGGGGGGGAGGATCTCGCAATATGGTGATTGCGAGATCCTCCCCCTCAGTCTACATGCGGCGTGCGACTCCCGGGAGGAAGAGGATGTTGCACCCGCCATTTTGTTTTGGTTTGGGTTTTATCAAAACTGAGTGCAGGAGCGCTCCAGCACAAAAGATATTTTTTAAAAAAACAACCCCCCACTCCCCCACCCCACCCCGATGGGCACAGAGCTCCTGAGGAACTCTGTGGCCTGGTTCCTCGCAGTTACTCACGAGGAACCAGGACAAAAACAGGATGCCTAGCCAAACCTCCCGTAGTCTTGGGATCATCCCAGGACCATGGGAAGAACCGGGATTAAAGTGTAGAGCCATATCCCAGGGAAAGGTAGGGATCATCCCTCTCTGCTCCCGGAATCCCCTGTGCGTCATGTGGATGCACAGGGATGATCCCCGAGATAGCGCCCTGTCTAGACATGCCCAGTTACTGCACCAGTTATGGCTGTCATGTGCAAAGCAACCCAATGCAATATTAAAGCACAGGAGAGGAAGAATACATAATGTATTTGGCTTTAAAAGCAAACCTTCAAGGCAGAGCCATTCTGCAGTAAAAAATAAAAATAAAATGAAATATGAGCATGCCATCTCAATGATGATGATGATGATGGGTCATCTGGATGAGAGGACTTTGTGCCCCAGCAACAAAAATAGAAGGCAGGGGAGAGAAAAAGCCATCCACTTGAGTTGCTGCCCAGCTGAGAGTTGCAGCTGTGGAAAGGAAACAACAGCCTTCAGAAGCGATGAGATGCTGGCCGCAATTGGAAAGGCATTTGGATTGTGCATTTTATCTTGCTGGGAACAGTAAAGAAATGGCCACAGGAAAGAAGAGTCACCACCTGATGTAGGAAATTACCATTTTAATGAAAAGGCTTGTAAGGTGTAAAACATACCCAGAGGGCAAAGCAACGGGCAAGGGAAGAGATCTCAGAGAGGGCAAGAAGCATGGAAGTTCAAAGTCCCGCTTTTTGGTTCAAAGTTAAACTGCAAAAGAGAGCATTTGTTTCTGATGGAAGAGGAAATGTGAATTCCTCTTGCTTCTTCTCTCGCCACTTGTTCCAAATGCTCAAAGCTTGCTGTTTTATGATCCTTTTGCACCCAAGCACGTCCGTTCTTATGAGAAAAGAAGGGATTGCCACAGCTTTAAACCCGTGAAGCAGTGCAAACCTGAGCATAACAATGGCATATAAAATCCATGAGGCAGCAAATCCCCCAAGTGAATTAGATGTGGCAAAACATCCCTCACTACACTTTTTGATGTCCACACAAGCTTTTTGAGGTTTGAATATATTAAAGAAAAAAGAATATCACAAAAATATGTATTCTTCGGGGGGGGGGGGTCGCCAGCTGAAGACCTTTTTATTTTCTCAGTATTTTAACACCTAATTTAACTTATATTTAAACTATGCTGTTTTAATCTCATATTTTAACCTATATCAGTTTTTGCTGTGTGCTTTTATCCTGGTCGTGCTTTTTATATTGTATTTTGTATTTGTGTTTTTAAATTGTTGGTTGTTTTATTATGCTCTTCATGGTTTTAATTTTTGTGAACCGCCCAGAGAGCTTCAGCTATTGGGCGGTATAGAAATAAAATGAAATAAGTAAATAAATAAATAAAATATGAGCATGACACATGCAGATTTGTCAAACACATTGTGGGATTTCGCAATGGCTACTGGATTTTTATTAATAAGAACCAACCATGTCACAAAATCTGACTTTGTTAAACTTTTCAATGTTTTGGCAGGAATGGTACACACACACACACACACACACACACACACACACACACTACCCATTTACCTGGGGGTAAGCATCTGTCAAGTATGCTGTAGGGTGGATTCCTGCACTGAGCAGGGGGTTATTTATTTTATTTATTTAGAGTATTTTTATCCTGCACCTCAGCCAAAAAGGCTCTCAGAGCAGCTTACAATTCATCAGTAAAGAAGACAGTCCCTGCCCTCAGGCTGACATTCTAAAAAAGATATGACACACAAGGAAAAGGGGATGGGGAGGGAAGAGGGGAAAAATAAAAAGAAATTAAGGAGACTGTTTAGGCTGGTGGCAAGGCCCTGCTCCATCCTCTCATCTCCCAATGGAGGGGCAAACCAACAGCTCCTTCTTCTCCCCCACAGGGTGAGGATGGCAGTTAGCCCTGTGAGAGGGTTTCCTTTTAGGCCCCTTCCAATGATAGCACTCTTCAAATACTTAAAAGGTTGCCACACAGAGGAGGGCCAGGATCTCTTCTTGATCCTCCCAGAGTGCAGGACATGGAATAACGGGCTCAAGTTAAAGGAAGCCAGATTCCAGCTGGACATCAGGGAAAATTTCCTGACTGTTAGAGCAGTACGACAATGGAACCAGTTACCTAGGGAGGTCGTGGGCTCTCCCACACTAGAGGCCTTCAGGAGGCAGCTGGACAACCATCTGTCAGGGATGCTTTAGGGTGGATTCCTGCATTGAGCAGGGGGTTGGACTCGATGGCCTTGTTGGCCCCTTCCAACTCTGCTATTCTATGACACTATGATTCTAAGTCCCATTGAACTCAATGAGACTTGCTTCTCAGTGTAGGATTGTGCTGTCAGTTGTACAGATTACAGAATAACTACAAGAATATAAGAGCCATGCTGTATCAGACCAGGGGTCCATCTAGTCCAGCATTCTGTTCACACAGTGGTGAACCAGCTGCCCATGGGAAACCCACAAGCAGGAAATTAGTGTAATAGCGCACCTTCCTCCCCATGTTCCCAAGCAATTGGTCCTCAGGATCTTATCGCTACTGACAGCCTTCTCCTGCAGGAATTTGTCTAACCGCCTTTTAAAGCCATTCAAATTGGCAGCCATCACTACAGCTTGTGGTAGTGAATTCCATAGTTTAACTACGCACTTTGTGAAGAAGTCCTTCCTGTTATCTGCCTTGAATCTCCCACCAAACAGCTTCATGAGATGACCCCGGGTTCTAGTATTATAAGAGAAAGAGAAAAATGTCTCCCTCTCCACATTCTCCACACCATGCATAATTTTGCACACCTCTATCATGTCTCTCCTTAGCCTCCTCTTCTCCAAGCTAAACAATCCCAGCAGTTGTAATCTTCACTCATGGGGTAGTTGCTCCATCTCCTTGATTTTAGTTGCCCTTTAGTTCCTACTCTCTTCTTTCTGAGGTTCATCAGATGAACCTCAGAAAGTGGGCACGCTCACTACTGCCCACTTACAGATGTGTGTGCATCCTTTAGATGCCAACGTCCACCTTCCACGCACCTTCCACTCATTTTTCGTCACAAAATAGACCCCTTTTAATCCGACTCTTTTTAAAAAATGGAATATGCCATGATCACCTGGAGCATCATCACACGGGAAAATCACGTTTCCTTACCGTCGCTTCTCCACCCCCTCGTTTGTCCCGCATTACTTCCTCATTCTGCCCTGAGGGGAAAGAGGAAATAAACAAAGACCGTGTGGCCCATTCAGGGGTCATTTGTGTCATGCCATCTTCCAGTCTTCTGGTACAGAACATTCTGGCTAGGCAGAAACATCCAGGCTATCTAGGCTGTTATGGGGTGTACATGTGGGAACGAAGCTACTGCACTCTAATGTGTATGTGCACACACCAATAAACAATAAACAAGCACCCCAAAAGACAAAATAAGGGCAGTGATTTGCCAGGGATGGATCCAAGAAGATAGCGACTATGCCTGGTATATTGGGGCAGTTGGTTGGAGTGTATGACAAAGCACTGTTATTCTTGTAATGCCAAAGCCTAGGAAAAGCGGATGATCTATGGTGCGCTGCTCTGCACTAAGTACATGCTCTCATCATTTTAAGTATAGGTTATCATTCCAATGTCAGCAGCACTCTAGTGTACTTGAGGTTTGTTTTCACTTACATGATCATTAAAGCTAGTGGTGGAATGTATCTTAAAAGCTACTAATGGCTCTGATAAGTCAATTCATGCAAGGTATTTATTAGTGTCTCGAAGTACATGCTGAAAAACCAGTAGTAGTATTATATCCCATTATCAGTTTGGAATAATGAGCACATAATGCATTCAGTCTGTAAGAGGCCAGAAATTCTAACATGCATGTGTGTGCGCGCGCACACACACACACACACACACACTTTTCGGTCTGTCCATTAGTTTTAAAATGTGGTGTAATGGCTCTCCTTGGACATAGACCAAGGAGACCCAGATGCAAATACGCACTCACTGGGTAACCTTGGGCCAGTCACCCTCTCTCAGCCTAATCTAATACACAGGGTTGCTGGGACGATAAAACAAGAGAGAACCATGCCATCTTGAGCTCCATGGGGCAAAGGCAAGCTATGAATGAACAAATGTAATTAAGTAAATAATTTAAGGAATGATGTATCTGAGTCACATACATTGTGACTAGAACAGAACTAGAAGCTTGTAGCCAAGAAATGTGCTAGTAAGTTCAAGTCAATCAAAGCACACAAACATACCTCTCTCCCCCTATCCTCAACGTTGAACCCTACAGATGTTTTGGACTACAGCTCCCATCAGCCCCAGATACCATACCCAATTGCCAGGGATTATGGGAGTCATAGTCCAAAACATCTGGATTAGAGAAAGCTGAGCAATACCAAAGGCGAAGTATGAAATTTGCCAAATCCAGGGAGTGGGCAGAGAATGAATACAGAGACATTACTCCAGCAGTCTGTTTCTAGAAAGGAAGCTGCCATGACACAGTCCTCACACACCAGGCCTTGTCGCACCTGAGGGTCGGCTAAAACACAATCTTTCCCTTGTATGAGAAGGTAAAGGCTAGAATCTGAGAAGGTTTTACTGTATATGGAATAAGCTGAAGGTTATATATATAAGCTGAAGGCAACGGCAAACCACCCCACTATAACGCCTGCCAGGAAAACGTCAGCGAAAGCAGGCGTCCCTCCAAGAGTCAGTAATGACTCAGTGCTTGCACGAGAGGTTCCTTTCCTTTCCTTCCTATATATATATATATATATATATATATATATATATGGTGTTTACGATAGTAACTGTAGAGCAGGTGATAAAGCCAAGCAGACATGTGGTTCGAGGTAACAAAACAAAATAAAATGTTTATTTTTGTTTAACAGATCTTAGTTATTTCAAATTCAAGTTAACCTGCTTAATCTATTAGTTTTAATAACAGTCATCTTAAGTCTCTTAAAATCTTATCTCATTTCACTCTCCACACCACTGACAATCCTAACTAACACTCCCAACTAACCAACAACCACCTGCTCTAGACTCCCCCATTTATACTCCTCCCCTCCTTTCACAGCATCATCAGCCCCACCCACTCAATCCACCATTCTGCACTCAATAGACAAAGTCAGACATACCTAAGGAAAAGAACTGTGGGTAATGCCACAGAAGTTTTTAAGCCTGAGCCTTCAGAGCCCCACCCAGAGCACAGCTGCAGCAGGCCATCAGTGTTGCTTAAGAGTAGTCTTTACTCATGAGGAGTCTTCATTCCTTAGGTAGGAACCTAGATGGCTGCTCAAAATCTGCCTCCAATTCTGAGAAGAGTCTATCTGCATCTACTGTTTCACCTGTAGTTTAAGATGACCATATGGAAAGGAGGACAGGGCTCCTATATCTTTAACAGTTGCTTAGAAAAGGAAATTTCAGCAGGTGTCATTTGTATATATGGAGAACCTGGTGAAATTCCCTCTTCATCACAGCAGTTAAAGTGCAGGAGCTATACTAGAGTGACCAGATTTAAAAGAGGGCAGGGCACCTGCAGCCTTAACTGCTGCGATGAAGAGGGAATTTCACCAGATTCCCCATATATGGAAATGACACCTGCTGAAATTCCCTTTTTAAAAAATTATTTATTTATTTATTTATTTATTACATTTCTATACCACCCAATAGCCAAAGCTCTCTGGGCGGTTCACATACATCTGTTAAAGATACAGGAGCCCTGCCCTCCTTTTTCATATGGTCACCCTACTGTAGTTGTGCCCTACTGCATTCAAGTCGTGGCCCTGGGTGTGGATGAAATTAGATGCATCTGGAAGTGGAGACTGGAGGAGCATGGCAACGTGGGTCAACTGCACATGTGCAGAATGGGTAGGACTGGAAGAGGTCAGAGAATCATCAGGTCTGCCCACGCAGAACCTATAGTGCAACAAAGACTGGAAACACACACTTGTTCTGAGACCTGGCTGGGGTTTCTGCCAATCATGGTCAATCGACACACAAGCATCCATATTAATCATAGAATCATAGAACAGTAGAGTTGGAAGGGGCCTATAAGGCCATCGAGTCCAACCCCCTGCTCAATGCAGGAATCCACCCTAAAGCATCCCTGACAGATGGTTGTCCAGCTGCCTCTTGAAGGCCTCTAGTGTGGGAGAGCCCACCACCTCCCTAGGTAACTGATTCCATTGTCATACTGCTCTAACAGTCAGGAAGTTTTTCCTGATGTCCAGCCGGAATCTGGCTTCCTGTAATTTGAGCCCATTAGGGATGAACCACATTTAGACCCATACTTGTTTGCTGTGTGTCCTTGTTCACACAGACATGTACCTTCCATGTATACACACGTATCCACCAACAAGGTTTGAAAGGGGGCTTTAACCAGAGGTGTGGTACACATGTAGCAGACTCATGCTCTTACTACAGTGGGGAATAGCTACTTCTAAACTGGAGAAATTAAGTCAAACACTTGTTCAAAATATGATAATTGAACTAGTTACCTAGGGAGGTGGCGGGCTCTCCACACTAGAGGCCTTCAAGAGGCAGCTGGACAACCATCTGTCAAGGTTGCTTTAGGGTGGATTCCTGCATTGAGCAGGGGGTTGGACTCGATGGCCTTGTAGGCCCCTTCCAACTCTGCTATTCTATGATTCTATGAATACAAGAACATCAACATTATTTTTTACAGATTTCTGTTCTTCAAAACCTGTACATGCAAATTCATAACCAAGGAGAAAATTGGCTTGAATAGTACATCTCCATGCTCATGGGTCAGCATACCAGTTCTAAGAGGCCCAATTTAGGATATAAGAAAATACTAAGATTGGAGAAATTAGCAAATACTAAATAAGGAGAAGAAAGTGGTGCTATGAAAATGGTGGAGCAGAGGATTGGAAGGCTATGAAACCAGGGAAGCTCAAGTGCTGATGATAGTGGTGAACTGTGGGACCAATTCCACCCTTTTCACTCAGAACCAGCAACTCATGCATGGGTCGTAACTCTTTACAAGCACTGGAATGGCTGGATGGAGCTCGCAATTTGTGTGAAACCTGGTTCTGGACTCAATGGGGCTCTTTACCTGTAGCGGAATATGCATGAAAGTGTGTAGAATTGATAAGCATGTATTGTATCTTGTAGGTGTGTATGTATGTGTTGTGAGATAATGATGAGTGACGGAATATATTTGTGAAAATGGAGGGAGGCTGCCATGAATGGGTGGAAGCAGCACATAGCTGAACTTAGCAAGGATACCTCCATCTGGAGGTTCATCTACACCAAGCAAGATATTCCACTATGAAAGTGGTACGAAAGTGGTGTATAAAAGGCAGGAGCTATCAGGATTTATTGTCCTCACCCTGCAGCAAAGCATCATTGTAAAGACACACATACACCCAGGAGATAACGCTCCATCTCTGGGTATATGAGGCAAATGGATCTACCTAGGGCAAACAAGGCCAGAAAGTGGAGGACTCTGGCCCTAGAAATATGGGATACACGAGAATACAGCAAAGGATGATATTAAAAGTAGGGTGACCAACTGTCAAGATTTTCCCGGATTTGTCCTGGTTTTTGTTCTTTCCATAGTGTCAGGGGGGATTTTCTATAATTTTCAATAATGTCCTGGAATGACACACCTTCCCCTTTAAGGCTGCCATTAGCATGGCAGGAGGGAATGACATGCTTTCTTGAGGCACATCATTCCCCCACCCCAAGCTCCAATTGAGGTCTTAAAGGGGAAAGTGGGTCATTCATGGACATTATAGAAAAGGCCCCAACTGGAGTGGATGGTGGTGGTGCAGAATGAAATCCTTTCCCCTCCTCCACTCCAATCGAGTTCTTTAAGGTGGCGGGGGAATCACGTACTTTCTGCAGGACTCAGAAAGCTGCTTCCCCACACACACACTAGGTGTCCTCTTTTTTGGTTTCCCAAATATGGTCACCCTAATTAAAAGTCAATGAGTCCCTACATGTATTCTCAGAGCTGAGGCATAGCCTAAGCAAAAGGAAAGAACGCTGATTCCAAAGCAGTTATAGGATCTGGAGCAAAGAACTCAAGGGCCCAGAAGGTGGACCCGGGATGGGTTAAAACAAAAGGAACAATAGTTTGGTTCTGGCAACCGAATGGAAAGTTCAGGGTGGTTCATTTTTCCATCTATACAGAGAGTAGTCTAATACTGTGTTCAAAAAACAAAAAGATGACATTAAGGATATGAAGCTGGATTTTTTGAAGCTGGATTTTTAAAAATTTTTTGAGGGCTTTTGATTGGCCAATTCAAAGGTACCTTCATGGGTGAGTCACCTGGGTGGCGGCACGGCTATCAGGCGAGGATCAGCTGGTCGTTCCCCAAACCCCAAACCGCAGATGCAGGGAAGAATTTCCTTTCATTTAATCAAGGAAGAAAGTGGCCCCTTTGCCTCCAAGGCAGTTCCAGAGCTTCAACGCTGTTCCTGGTAGTTCCCAGGCTGTTTCTTCTGGAACAAAATGGGAGTCTTGAGCCAATGTGTCATGTTAATGCCAATTAAATCCATAGCACAGAATACGCCTATCATAGGGTGACCAACTGTCAGGATTTCCCAGGATTTGTCCTGGTTTTTGTTCTTTCCATGGTGTCAGGGGGGATTTTCTATAATTTTCAATAATGTCCTGGAATGACACACCTTCCCCTTTAAGGCTACCATTAGCATGGCAGGAGGGAATGACATGCTTTCTTGAGGCACATCATTCCCCCACCCCGAGCTCCAATTGAGGTCTTAAAGGGGAAAGTGGGTCATTCGTGGACATTATAGAAAAGGCCCCAATTGGAGTGGATGGTGGTGGTGCAGAATGAAATCCTTTCCCCTCCTCCACTCCAATCGGGTTCTTTAAGGTGGTGGGGGAATAACGTATTTTCTGCAGGACTCAGAAAGCTGCTTCCCCACACACACGCTAGGTGTCCTCTTTTTTGGTTTCCCAAATATGGTCACCCTAGCCTATCAGAGTGCCAGGACACCAAGGCCTCTGCCTCCATACTTCTAAAAACTTGGTGGAGGGTGGGCCCAATTTCTAGGGGAGAATCATAGGCAGGGAAAGAGTGCTGAACTCCTTCCTTCTAGTTGCTTCTCTACCGGGCTGTCTCTCCCTAGCCATACTTTTTATTTTCCTCTACCGTCAATCACTTTCCTTTATAAATGGCACTGGATATTTAACATCAGGCTGGCAAACGGGCGCCCTGCCTGAAAATTGTCCACTGACATGGTTCTGCTTCGTTAGCATTCCAATTAGTTTCAGAGTGATGGCCTGGCTCCTGGCCGCAACTCCTGCCCCACTCGGGAGTGGGTGATTTCAAAGGTTGCTACTTGACATTGTCAGCCAAAGATGAGCAGCCTGCCTAGGATATCAGCAACACACAGCGAAACACTGTCACTTGCCAAGAGCAGAAAGATGCGAACTCTGCCTGTTAGAGGCAAAAGAAAAAGGACCATATGTGGGCAGAAGTACGAGCGCTACTTTGTAGTTGTGCTGCATTAATCCAGCAGCAAGTGCAGACATTTCCCCTGAACAGTTATGAGATTGCAACTAGTGATTTCCTCAGCTGGATTTGGAACTGGACTATTTCCCCAAAAATTAGAACACTCCTTTTGATTTCCCCCTAAGCCAGCAGTGGGCAGAAGGCAGAGCTCCAGATGTTTGGGATGTCAACATCCAGAATCTCCTGCCAAGATGGCCAATGGTCAGGAATGCTGGGAGCTGAAGTCCAAAACATCTGGAGATCTACTTTCTGCCAACCCTGCCCAAAGTCATGTCTTCCGCAGGTGAACATGCAGAGATCCTTGAAGAGAGTCACATGCATGCAACTTGCAGTCACATGAAAGAATCTGTGACTGGGGGGTGGAATCCCACATGGGCATATAGAAGAGAAATAGAGCAGGATCTCTTTCAGATCACCTCACCTAAGGACGAAGCAGTGGTTTTTTTTGGGGGGGGTGTTTCCCTGAACTACCTCCTTCCCAAATAACACTAGGTGACGTGGCAGTGAGGGTAGCGTTACCGCACAAATCCCATTTGGATCAGTGAGGACCCACTGCCGGGTATCATTCACACTACCAAAGTCTTAGCTGGTAGGGGAGGTCAGTGCCACCTACCTCAAGTTCTTCTCCCCCTCTGGAACTGTGTTTTGCCACATGACCTGCTTACACTAAGGCCATAGCTAAATGGGGCAATATCCCGGTGATTACCCTGGGATCATCCCTGTGCGCACAGGGCATCCCAAGAGCAGGGAAGAATGATCCCTCTCATGACCTGGGATATCGCCCTACAATTCTAGCCTGCTTTTTCCATGTTCTCGGGATGATCCCAAGACCGTGGAATGTGTGGCCCAGTGTCACGGTTTGTCCCAGCTCCTCACGAGTAACTGCAAGGAGCCGGGAGCTGGGCACGGAGCTCAGGAGCTCTGTGCCCATCAGGGGTGGGTGGAGGGAGCAGGGAAATTTAGTTATTTTTAAAAAATCTTACTATTTGCGCATGAGCACTCGTGCACTCCGTCCCCTTTAACAACAACAAAAAACCAAAACGGCAGCCGCAATGTCGCACACCGCGTGTAGACGAGGGCGACGATCTCGTGATCATAAAATTGCAAGATCGCCTCCCTCTGATCCCCCCTTGCCTAGCTGAGGCCTAAGAAGGGCCTACAGTTTGAAAAAAACCCCGTGGTTTAACATTAATATATGTGAGCAAGCAGGCAAAGGAAAAGGTTTTGTAGGCGGGTCATTTTTGTAGGTTTATTTGTAAAACCTATTGAGCGAATTTTCATTAAATGTTCACTGCATGAAAATGATGAGTAAACGACACAGTGGAGGGACTTCTACCATGCTCAAAAATGAACACGAGAATCAGGCAACAGACTCAGGGGGATATAAACAAAAGCCTCCTAATGGTGTCAGAAGAAAGGCTTTGGCTTTGATACAAAGGAAGGGTGTTTTCCCCCCTGAACATAGAAAGCTTTTCTATGATGTCACTGGAAGACAAAAGCTTTATATAATCTTCACAAAAGAGATGGAGAGGTTTGCCAGGGAAAACAACCCTGGGTTAGAAGAAAAGAAGAAAAAGAGACAGCCATTGCTCAATTTAAAGATCAGCTGATTTTCTGATGAGATTAGAGGCAGCAGAGAGCTTAGAGCTGCAACGATTCCAACCAGGGCAATAAGGAAATCAACTTCTTTCATGTTTCAAACTGGACTGAAAAGCCCATAATGTCTGATCTCATTATAACAAGCTGCCGAGGACAGCGGGATTGCCAGATGAAAGAACTGCTATCCAAGAGTCTAAAGATACAATGAGATATTGAATGTCTCTTTCATTGTACTAAAAAACCCCAAAAAACCAGGGTACGCTGCATTACGGAGAACGCCTTGTATGTACTTCATATATCACTGCATTGTGAAGAGGAAACAGCAGCCACTGCACTGTGAAGAACTCAATCAGTCCTAATATGCCTGTTTTCTAACCTATCTCCATTAGGGCTGTGCTCCGCTTCATTACAGATCCCCAGATCCGAAGCGGAGCAGGCCGATCCAGACCTCCAAAGCCCGGTTCTGGAATGGATTGGGGAAGGTCCAGATCGGCGCGGAGCGGAACGATCCGAAGCGTTTTGAACCATTCCGAAGCTCTGGACCCAGGTAAGTGGGAGGGGCTTACCTGGCGACGGTGACACTGCCGCAGTCCGTGTGGCAACAGCAGCAGAGCCAGGTAAGGGGGAGGGGCAAGCCAGGTAATGGGGGAGGGGGCTTGCCTGTCTGTCGCGGTCCGGGCGGCGGCTTCAACTGAGGCCCCGAGGTCTGGATTAGGATCCGAATCAGTTCGGGGAAGGGGTGCACATCCCTAATCTCCATGCAACAGGGGCTGGGGAAGGCAGAAAATATACAGGGCCAGAGTGCAGTCAGGGTGGGTGTTTGCTAGCCGCCCTCCCTACACTGGCAAAATGAGAACTTCCAGAACAGCACCAGCTTTGCACAGAACACCCAAGAAGGCCAGATTGCTGCACCTCTTCCGGGTTAATTGGACCTATACAAGGTGCCTTGCCCCAAAGCCTCAACAAACCCTGGAGCCAACACTGGAACCAGAGCACATATTCTATTCCCCACACAGGAAGCAGCAGTCGAACAGAAGAGTAGAAAAGCTATCTATCATTGACTTGGGCTCATCGTTGACACCCGGGCCTACTACTACCAGCTTTACCCAGCCCTGGAGAAGGCTAGGCTAGAAACTTTCTCCCAGAGATCTCAAAGTACAATTTCAAAGTTCAATTTGTTTTCAAAGTACAATTTGCAGAGAAGCCTTTAAATCATGTACATCATTTATTTATTTAAAACATTTATATTGCGCCCTATATCACAAGGGCGTCATACAGATAAAACCATACATATAAAATGGAACAATAAATATACAATTCTAAAACAAATTAAACCATTAATATGTTAAAACTGATATGAAATTTTAAAACAGTAAAATCCAATTAAAACAAGATAGTGTGCAGGCTGGTGGATTTAGAGCTTCATCACACCAGGGTTATACTGTGCAATCTCTGCGAATTGTGTGCAAAGGACTCCGAAGTTTTCCACCTTATAATCTGCTTTGATTGTGAAGCACTCCAAGGCATCCTGCTTTAATTGTGCTTTAAAGCCAAAAGACCCCACCTATTTTGCTACCTGTTTAGGAGCGAATCATTTGTTGTTCTCCGAGTGGCCACTGGGGGCGCAGGAGAAGGATTTGATATGTTTAAAGTACAAATTAAACAAATGCTTACATCTGTGTAAGTTTTAAAGATAAAGACATCAAAATTGGCACAGTAATAAATATTAAGGAGAGCTTTAAGCATACCAAATTTGAAACGGATTGGGTCATCTGTTGATTTTTTAAACGTTTTTTGTTTTTTTTTACATTCCCGCCCTTAAACCCTTTTCCTGGTATGCAAAGGATCTTAGGAGCGCTGCCGGCCGGGGTGTGATTTAGCTAACAATGACGACGACAGCTTTATGCTACAGGGGATAATTCAAGGGAAATGGGTACGTGGGATGAAGCCTTCAGCCATCAAAGGCTTTGTTTAAAAGCCATGTCTTAACTTGGCACTGAAATGAAGCCAGTGCCCAGGCAGAAGGCGGGAGCCAGGCCCCACGAGCCAAATGGCTGCTGGAATCCCTGCCCTCTGCGTCAGGATTAGCTGCCACCACCCTGCAGAAGAGAAAATGCAGGGGGTTGTTTAACGCAGCGGCAACTCGGCGGCGTATAGGCAGGCCCCTGGTTAAATAAAGCTGCATACATGTTTCTTTAAGATACAGAACTAGAACTAACGTTAGATAAAATGTTATCAATTGTAAGATTTTGGCTTGCCTGGGCAGAGAGTGCCTGGGAGAACAAGCAGCCTATCAAACAGGATTACCTAAACTCTGCCAACCATGCCTGCCAGTTAGGAAAATATATGTTCTCAATGATGATTGTTTCATTGGTTGAAAGTAACAGAACTTTAATTTTATTAAGAATGTGCTAGCCATTATTTCTATTATTCTTCTAATCATGTATTGTATGTAATAATGTGTCTCTCTGGTTTAGCATTGTTATTCTCTAATACTGTTTGAATAACACACACACATACACACACACACACACTGTGGTACCACTTTGTGTTTTCTGGCTTGAGGGGTGCTCAGGAAACACAACCTATAAATTAATTCTCAAAGCCCCAAACACTCAGCTAGGATTTATAAATCTATTGCTGCCTGGGGTCTAGCCATATAGCTGTAGTTTTCTTTGTTGGCCAGGTGACTCTTTCTTGGTCAGGTGAGTCACAGGCTGTCTATACCAAAGCCTCGCGGTGGCTGCAAATTATATGACGCCGATGCAGCTTTGCAGACGCCACAGGACTTTCCTGCAAAGTTGCACTTTGAAAAAGACAGACACTTAACCTGACATTTTCAGTGGGAGCGAGGTCAGTATGACACTTTTGTCATCTGACCTCTTTCCGGGGCTAATTCTGGCGGAAGGCGACTGGCTATTGGTCTCCAGAAACCAGTAAAGAGGGTAGGGAACAGCTCCGGAACCCAGATGACCAACGGAAACCCCACGTTCCCTCCTTTGTCTTGGGATTGCCCGATGCCACCCCAGATACGGGAAACCATGGGGCTTGGGGGGAAAGCAGTGCCAACTCAGGGCTGCCTCAGGTTTGTTCAGGTAAGAAAACCAAGCTAATCAGATGGAGCAGGATTGTTACATTTGTCTAAACAGTGCAATTGTAGACATGTCTATTCTGAACAAACCCCACTGAATTCAATGGGACTTACTCCCAGGTAAGTGTTTATAGGATTGCAGCTGCAGCCTCTTAGAGCTTTATCACACCAGCGTTATACTGTGCAACCACTGCGAATTGCATGCAAAGGACTCCGAAGTTTTCCAGATTATAATCTGCTTTGATTGTGAAGTACTCCCAGGCATCCTGCTTTAATTGCGCTTCTTAACCAACGGAAGTGCAATATTTTGCTACTAGTTTTCGAGCATATTATTTGTTGTTTTCCGAGTGGCCACTGGGGCGCAGGAGCAGGATATGAAGAAAAATTAAACAAATGCTTACATCTGCATAAGCTTTAAAGATAAAGACATCAAAATTGGCATAGTAGTAGATATTAAAGAGAGCTTCAAGCATACCAAATTTGAATCAGATTGGGTCATCTGTTGAGTTTTTATATATTTTTTTACATTTCCCTCCTTAAACCCATTTCCTGGTATGCAAAGGATCTAGCCGCCCGGTAGCAATAACAACAGTGACAGCAACAGTTTAGTGCTGTAGGGGATAATTCAAAGGAAACAGGTATGTGGGATGAAGCTATTAGTTCCTCTAGTATACCAAATTTCACTACTTTCTGTAATCCCTTGGACAACCATCGGGATTGTAACTATTTTGATTGCTTTTATTTTAGGCATTTTTGTCTCTTCCAACTTGTTATTCAAGCCAGTTAAACAAAAGTGAAACAATCACCATCTGACCGGAGGACTAACTATTGCTGCAAGTTTAATTTCAGAGGACATTGGGGTCATCTTGGTGAAAGTACTCCAAGAATAACCCTTGTCGAAATGCTACAATGAACACTGGAAATTTGTATTTTGATGCTGGTGTGATTTCCCTGGACTACAAACTGAGCAAATGCCAAAAATGTGGTTGGCAATTCCCCTGAAGCATGAAAGGGAAACATTTGAAAGTGATACATGCAAAACTTTATTTGGGTGTCAGTTTTCCTACTTAAGCTTAGGGCAGGGGAGGATTAATTGTATTCAGGGCTATTTGTATACTCTGCTCTAAAAAAAATTATTAAACCCAACAGCACCAAAATTCTGCACCAGCGTAACCCCAATTTTACAGTATGAAAAAAGAATGCTGCCATCTAAATAAATTATGAAAATTAGACTAGATTTTGCAGTGTTTCTTATTTTGAACATTTGCTTTTGCTTTTATTAGTCATGGGGAGAGAGCAAGGAGTTAAGTCAGGCACAAACACGCCACCCATGACTTTTGGAGACAGATATGAGCACCCCTGTTAATCATCTTGATAGTCCCTGTCAAAAGACAGTCTATCTGTCTATAATAGTATAGTCCATATAATCACGGGCGCTAGTAGTCTAAGAGCTTCATCCCACATACCTGTTTCCCTCGAATTATCCCCTACAGCACTAAGCTGGCATCGGCGGTGGCGTTGTTGTTGCTAAATCACGCCCCGGGCAGCAGCGCTCCTAAGATCCTTTGCAAAGGGTTTAAGGGGGGAAATGTAAAAAAATCATTAAAAAAAAATCAACAGATGACCGAATCCAATTCAAATTTGGTATGCTTAAAGCACCCCTTAATATTTATTACTGCACCAATTTTGATGACTTTATCTTTAAAGCTTATGCAGATGTAAGCATTTGTTTGATTTTTCTTCAAATCCTGCTCCTGCGCCCCAGTGGCCACTCGGAAAACAACAAATGATACGCTCGAAAACTAGTAGCAAAATATCGCACTTCTTTTGGTTAAGAAGCGCAATCAAAGCAGGATGCATGGGAGTACTTCACAATCAAAGCAGATTATAAGATGGAAAACTTCAGAGTCCTTTGCACGCAATTCGCTGTGATTGCACAGTATAATGCTGGTGTGATGAAGCTCTAAGTATGAAACATACTGTTCCTTGACTCCCGCTATGTCAGTCCTACAGAAGCTGTATAGAGGTTGCTTTCCTTCAATGTAACGGAGGACATATGGCCCTCACTTCTACACCCCTTTTGCTACTGAACAGCATTCAGTCCTTCCTAGCAGGCCTCAAGTCCACCTCTTCCCCCATATTTTAAAACCTGGCTTTTCCTAGGGCCGCTTCTTTTCCACCACCTTCTCTGCCTCAGGGTGTTCTCTGCCGCCTCCCCCACCATCCCTGCTGGCAATATGGCCACTCCAAGAGCAGGCTCAACTCGCAAAGCCCAGGGTTTTTCTCCCTGTGTGCCTGGGAGCTGGAGTTCCCCAACTGCCTTGGACTCCTGGCCAGGGCATAGAAAAGAAACATACTGTTCAGCTATTAAAGCTCAGGCTTTGAACTTTTTCAAACTTTCAGAATTTTCCGCACTTCTACGCTGCTCAAGCTTCAATTTTTTAAAAAATGAGCAAAATCAGTCTGGTAGTTCTCTAATAATAAGCCTTACACTGCCATATTTTTATAGAGATAGCAAATACGTACCTAAATATATACAGCCATCCTCTGGCTTCTGAGATTTCAGCAGACATTCCCTATATTCTTTTAGCATTTTGCAACCATAAGGGCTAGAAGGCTGTTTAGAATGTATTTAATTTTAAATCCGTAATTCTCAGGAAGCAAACATCTTTTCCCAGTACTACGTTCCATGGTTTTACTGGAATCATAGCACTCTCACAGCTCGGATTGTATTATTAACAATGGGTTGGATCGGTACACAGAGGGCCAGGAGAACCTTTTGAATGGGATGTGCTATGGTGTGAATGGGACAGAAGGGATTCCCAAAAATCAGGCAGAGGCACCTTCTGTGAGTGGAGCCCTTCCTTCAATCAAAAGCAGATTCTGGATCCAAATATCCTTTAATTTTAACTGCTTCACCCAGTTACTCTTGTCTGGAAGAGCTATGACTTGTGACTTTAGTGCATGAGTCTGTGATAAAGACAACACTTATAGAATCATAGAATAGCAGAGTTGGAAGGGGCGTACAAGGCCATTGAGTCCAACCCCCTGCTCAATGCAGGAATCCACCCTAAAGCACCCCTGACAGATGGCTGTCCAGCTGCCTCTTGAAGGCCTCTAGTGTGGGAGAGCCCACAACATCCCTAGGTAACTGGTTCCATTGTCGTACTGCTCTAACAGTCAGGAAGTTTTCCTGATGTCCAGCCAGAATCTGGCTTCCTTTAACTTGAGCCCGTTATTCCGTGTCCTGCACTCTGGGAGGATCAAGAAGAGATCCTGGTCCTCTTCTGTGTGACAACCTTTCAAGTATTTGAAGAGTGCTATCCTGTCTCCCCTCAATCTTCTCTTCTCCAGGCTAAACATGCGCAGTTCTTTCAGTCTCTCTTCATAGGGTTTATAATGGACAACTGAGCCAGCATTTTAATGGAGCACCTTTGCATGGACTTTATTTGTACCCGGGCCAGAGCTCCACACAGGCTCCAATGTATACAGGAAGCTCTCGAACAGGGCTTCCTATTTTCTTCATTTTGGGGGAAGAACTCTAAACACAATGAAGCTGTCTGCACAGAACTGCCCTAGTCACAGACAGCATATGGAAGCGCTGGAGCCTGTGAGATCGCCACGTAGACATTGGACTTTTCATGGGTATAACTGGAAAGCTGCAATCCTGTTTTCTTTAACAGCCATGGGGAGCATTAGGAAATTCAGTCTTTCATTTCCAGTGAATGACAAGGTTGTTACTATCTTCCTATTAATATGATTTCATTGTATATATCAAATCATCTGAATCGTTGCATATCCATTTTGTCAAACTGGAAAATTAATAAAAGAGTTCAGCTGCCTGCTGCTTTATCTCCTGGGCAATCTCTGATTCACTATCCTTTACAATTTTTATGAACTTAATGTTGGTAAATGAATTAAAATAAATCCTCATATAATTTTCAGCCACAAAACTGGAATAAATGTGTCCCCCTCCTCACCATGAATAAACTATTTGGGGGCAGTGGGGTGGTTCTTGTTATAAATACATCCGTTTATCTACATTGCAGCTCCTCCAACACCTGCAGTACATCACTTGTATTTCTCAGATGCTTAACAGTTGGGAGAAATTCATGAGGGAAATTTTAACGTCTCTCCTGCTGAAAATTTTGCATTGTATGGGCAAATCCTACCTACCTATCAGTCTGTCGATCTGTTCTCCCATCCATAAGCAATTCTACAACTCTCAGGAGCACCAACTAGAATTGTGTATGCATATAAATAAGAAGATAAAAAAGCTGTAGTTGGCAGCTCCCTAATGTCTACATCCCTGAATTATCTGCTAATTCTTGCTTTTCTCATTGGACAATGCAAAAATGTAATTTAGGAGTTCTCTTTATCCCCCATTATAAAGACAGTCTCAAGGCATCAATTCTTGTTCCTGAGAATATAAGCGAATAGTTATAGTGAATTCAGATGGAATAAAGATGAGGCAACCAGATGTCTAAGGCTGAATAAGTCAAGTTATGGGAGAATTCCGAAAGGACCAACAAAATAATTTAAAGATGTGGAGGAGCTGAATATGGTGTACTGGGTATGAAAGTAATCTCAAAACTGATCAATTAACATTGAACAGGCATCACTGAAGGTTAAACACACCCACACACTCTTCCCTATTGAGCTCAAAGGTACTGACAGCAACCGAAAGCATCCAGACTACTGTGCGATATTTATTTATGATTTATTTTATTCATGGTATTTAGGCCACCCAATAGCAAAAGTTATCTAGGTGGCAGGCAGTATAAGTGAGAAATAATCAAATTCAGAAATAAAATCATAAAATTTAATACAGCATAGCACAAACAGCATAAACCTAGCAATATTACTGTATTTCAGTAATATGCATGCTGTGTCTATTTGGCAGCGGTTGCATAAACACACACTAGTGAATGTTGACATTTAGAAGTGAACACTGACAATCCTGAGCAAATATTGTGAATGTCCAAAAACTCAGTTGTCTTCTTATTTCGCTCTGTCTGTTGGGACTCTGTGATTCTATACACAGTCAGTGGGTACGCTTATGAAACCCCATGGCTTTCAGTACCATCAATATTCTGATGATATTAGTCCTGAACTGATATTTTTGGTCGTGTTATTTGTGGCGATTCGAGACAGAGGGATGAAATGACATTTGCCCTGAAATTATGTATTTGTTTCAGTCGTTGTCATTAAGCTTCAGTAAGGTCTAGGATCTAGGAGGTTGTGCTAAATGAGTCCCAGAAAGGGACCTTTTTCTGCATCTCTTGTGGTAAAGCTGAATTCCTTTCGGGGGGCATTAAGTTGCCTTTATAACTGTATGGGGGGAAATGCTCCTCCCCCTACTTTTGTGAGGGGGGATTTTCACAAAACTGAGTGGGGTTCAGCACAAGAGGTGGCATGAGTGGTGAGTAAGCTCCACTTCTTCCTGCTTGTGCCTGTGACACCAAACAGTGGTTTAATGCAATGGCCATTTCTACACCTGCCTTTTTTCCTGGGATTCTCCCGGGATCATCCTCGTTGCATCCAAATGCCACTCAGGGGATATCAGGAGCAGGCAGGGACGATCCCTCCATTTCCCAGGGATAATCCTTAGGTGTAGAAAGGGCCGATGTGTGAGCTGGGCCATTGTGTGAGCTACGACTACACCAACATTGCTGCCAGCAAACTAACTCTGAGAGACAGCTGTGTCCCTAAATATTTAATTATTGTATACCCTGTCCTTTGGTTGGAGGGCTTCAAGGTGGCTTAAAAAGCACAAAAACCAAGGGCACACACTTACCAAGAAATCTTATACATGTTACCTCAGAAATAAGTCCCACTTATTTTGGGGTTTGTTCCCTAGTAAATGGGTTTAGGATTGCAGCATAAAGCACAAACAAGATCACAAATAAAGACGTCAGATAAAACAAAAGAACCAGTAGGTAAAAATGAAATAAAACAGCAGATGAAACTATATGGGGTGAACACAGTTCAGGCAATCACGGAGCATGTCTACACTGGGGAGGATCTTCTGATATGCTTATCGTAAAATCCTCCCCTTTGTCCACACGTGGCATGTGACATCCAGGGAGGAAGTAGGACGTCACGCCCGCCATTTTGTTTTTTGTTCTTTGTTTATTGAAAATGAGCACATAAGTGCTCCAATGATAAGGTTAGTTGTTGTTTTTTAAAAAAGATCCTGCTCCTCCCACCCCACCCCTGATGGGCACAGAGCGCCTGAAGAGCTCTGTGCCCTGGGCCCGTTTACTCGCGAGGAGCCGGGACAGCCGCCCACACCTCCCGTGGTCTCAGGACGATCCTGAGACCATGGGGATAACTGGCTAAAAGCTGTGCCAGTTATCCCGGAAAACTGGAGGGATCTTCCCTCCCTGCCCAGGGATCCCCTGTGCATCATGTGGATGCACAGGGATGATCCCGGGGTGATCCCCGGGATAAGGCATGGTCTAGACATGCCTATGACCAGTTGGGACTCTCCAGTGAATAAATCTGAGTGTTTTTAGGAATACATATCTGCCCTTCACACTATGTTTACTCGTGTAGCTCTACAAATGTGATTTCCATGTAAGATGTGAAGAATTTCTCTTTAAGTAGCTTTGGGCAAGTCGCTCTCTGTTGGCCTAACCCCCTTCCTCATAGGGATTGTTCCGAATCAGAAAAGGCAGGGTGCATGAACAACAAATAAATAAATAATTGAAGTCCTAATCAAGTTGTTTAGTATGCATTTCAGCCCTCTTTGTTTTAGTTTGTAAAGTTCTTGATTAAAAAATAAATAAGTTGAATCTAGAAGTGAAGTCAATGTTTAAGATCTGTATAAAATTGGTATGACTTGCTTCATTTCATGATGCTCATCTCTACGGAGATATCTCCAGCACTTTGGGGGTGGGGGGAGCGTAAGAGATACATCAGGGGGCAAAAGAAACACTTAATTTTATTTTCCAAACTGGGTAACGCCAGAAATCAAGCCAGATTGGAAGTTGCACTCTCTTAACCTATAAGCTTCCCCCCTAAAGACCAATTCATGCATTACCATAGTAACACAGCAGCTGCCAAAAAATAATAATAATAATTCCACATTTTCATATCTTCATATTGCAACAGTAACATATGTTAATTATCAGGGCCAATCTCGATGATATGTTAAGTGCAGGTATACATTTGATGTGTCTTCTTTTTACTTTAAAAATAACAGCAGTGAATCTGAAGGGATTCAGGATCAGAAGCATGGTGAGTCGGTAGAGGGGGTAGCCCTTTCCCCCAGCAGTTACAATGAAAACCATCTCCCCGCTCTTAAAGGCTCTCTTCCCTCCCCGAGTAAGAAGCAGCTGGTGGGGAGGGATTTTCACTGGGCCTGTGAGGGGGGGGAAGGGTTAACCTTCCCTATCTATGCACCATAGTGCTGATCCTCATTGTCCCCTCATGCTCAAAATTCTTATTTTTCAGATAAAAAGCTTCATCCCATGTACCTGCTTCCCTCGGATTATCCCCATAGCACTAAGCTTTAGAGGTTGTTGTCGTTTTTGGTACTGGGCGACAGCGATCCTTTGCATACCAGGAAGTGAGTTTAAGGGGGGGAATGTAAAAAAAGATTTTAAAAATCAACAGATGACCCAATTCAATTCAAATTTGATATGCTTAAAGCTCTCCCTAATATCTACTACTGTGCCAATTTTGGTGTCTTTATCTTTAAAGCTTATGCAGATGTAAGCATTTCTTTTAAATCCTGTTCCTGCGCCCCAGCAGCGGCTTGGAAGATACGTTCAAAATGTAGGGGCTAAATACGGTGAATCTTTTTGCTTAATTGCACAATTAAGGCAGGATGCATGGGAGGACTTCACAATCAAAGCAGATTCTAAGGTGGAAAACTTCTGAGTCCTTTGCATGCAATTCGCAGTGATTGCACAGTATAACGCTGGTGTGATAAAGCTAAAAATCAAAACACATTGAAGCCATATGCGCTTTTAATGTATCACCCAGTTCAGACCTCAATTGCATGTAATGACACACACACACACACACCGGGGGTGGGTGGGTGCTCCTATGAGTCCTGGGCATGGAGAAATGACTTTTCAACAGCAGTCATGTCACATATGAACTGGGCTCAATCCCAGGTATGTGAGGCAATTGCACTCACTGTTACTGAGAAGCTCAGGCATGGTGGCTTTTACACATGTATTTTATTGGCATTACCCATGTACCTTATGTAACAGTTTTTATTCTCATGTGGCGCAGAGCGGTAAAGCAGCAGTTTCTGCAGCTGAAACTCTCCCCACGGCCTGAGTTCGATTCCAGCGGAAGCTGGTTTCAGGCAGCCGGCTTGGGTTGACTCAGCCTTCCATCCTCCCGAGGTCAGTAAAATGAGTACCCAGCTAGCTGGGGGAAAGGTAATAATGGCCGGGGAAGGCAACGGCAAACCAACCGGCTATAAGGCCTGCCAAAAAAACATCAGAATGTAAGCCTATGCGGCAGGGCTTTGCTATTTTATTGTTTTACTCTGTACAGCACCATGTACATTGATGGCGCTATATAAATAAATAAATCATCATCATCATCATCAGCGAAAGCTGGCGTCCCTCCAAGAGTCAGTAATAATGACTCAGTGCTTGCATGAGAGGTTCCTTTCCTTCCCTTTCCATGTACCTTATGTAACAGTTTTTATTCTTCCAGAATATCTGTGTGGACAAGGCACTCATGGACGTTAGGAACAAAAAGATCCTGGCGGTACTGTCTAAGCTACTAGCCCCCAATGTGTTTGATGTTCATGAGTTGTGTATCCTGTACTGTTAACAAAATTTATAGGAGTTGCCCTCCTGTGGGTATGCAAACAATGGGAATTCCAGATCAATGCAAATGCCTTCCTGCCCCCGAAGTAACTAACCCAGGCCGTAGCTAGACCTAAGGTTTATCCCAGCATTGTCCTGGGGTCAAACCTGTTCATCTAAGTGCCACACAGGGCATCCAGCGCTCAGGCAGGGACGAACCTGGGATGATCCTGGGATAAACCTTCGGTCTAGCTACGGCCCCAGACAAGCAACCCATCTTAAACGGGCCAATCTAAAGCGTTGGCAGGAAATATGATTCAATCCTGAAGGGTCCTTATCTCCAGAAAGATCAGCAGGACAAAGCATCACCAGTTATCCTTCATGGTCTCTTTTATTCTAGCAGCTGCACCTGTTTGCCCCTTGGAGGCTTGACTTTCCTCATGTCTACACTCTGTTACGGAGACCTAATTTTCTCCTGGGGTTTGCCTGACCCTCTGTGTGCCACTAGACCTTTTGTGTACCACTCGGCAGTCTAGGAAGCCCATGCCACAAAGTGGGAGAAAGCGAAATGACTGTTTAAAATGGTTGATATACCAACTGCACCCTTATCTGGACAGAGATAGCCTAGCTACAGTTATCCATGCTCTGATAACCTCTCATTTGGATTACTGCAATGTGTTATACGTGGGGCTGCCTTTGAAAATGGTCCAGAAGCTTCAGCTGGTACAAAACAGGGCAGCACGGTTACTAACAGGGACTGGCCGACGAGACCACATCATGCCAGTCCTTTTCCAGCTTCATTGGCTGCCAGTCCAGGTTCAGGCCCGATTCAAAGTGCTGGTATTAACATTTAAAGCCCTAAACAGCTTGGGGCCAGGCTATCTGAAGGAATGCCTCCTCCCATATGTACCTGCCCGGACCCTAAGGTCATCCTCAGGGGTCCTTCTCCGCGAGCCCCTGCCAAAGGAAGTGAGATAGGTGGCTACCAGGAGGAGGGCCTTCTCTGCTGTGGCACCCCGGCTGTGGAATGAGCTCCCTAAGGAGGTTCGCTTAGCACCTACATTATATGCTTTTAGACGCCAGGTGAAGACCTTTTTATTCTCCCAGCATTTTAACAGTCTATAAATAAATTTTAACTCGGTGTTTTAAATTTGTAATTTTGCATTGCTGCTGTTTTTATCTGGTTGAGCTTTTATGTTGTATTTTATATTATGGTTTTATACTGTTGTTTTATACTTTGAATGTTTTTAATTTTTGTGAACCGCCCAGAGAGCTTCGGCTATTGGGCGGTATAGAAATGCAATAAATAATAAATAAATAAATAAATAAATAAAATTGTTTACTTCAACCTCAGTGGTTTATCCTTCCTGTGGCCACGCTAACAGCCATGGGTATTTTGTTGGTCTTTCTCAGGATCTCAAGCCTGGTCTGCCAAACATTTAGCTAGTGTCTCTCTATGTCTCCTTCCCTTAGTTCCCATGTGTGGGTCATTTTTCTTTGGGCTATTCAGGAACGAAAGAGAGGTATCTGGCGGCAGTGTCAGGAGTAATGATGATGGTGGTGGTGAATCGCCTTTTGACTCAAACATGACTTTCATGGTGACTTACAATCAAAACTTTAATTTTTAATTTTTTGAAAAGCAATTTTTGAAAACTTTTTTTAAAAAACCCATTTAATAATAGCAACCCCATCATCACCTTTACCTTTGTCAAACAGGACAGAAACCATGGTGCCTGAGGAGGACCCAGGGTACCACAGCTCAGTGTGAATTTCCAAGTGAGTGTGACCAAACAGGAAGTGAAACCCTCTCTGTCCCCTTTCCTCTGAAATATGTAAATATAACCACTCTGGTTTTATTTCTCCTGATATTGCTCTAAATCTGTTCATTCTGCCCCTCACGTGCCCAATGCAAAACCATTGAAAATGGATTTCGCCCCATTGTGTTTAAGCCTCCAAAGGTTGCCTTGCCATTTTCCTGGCATCCTCCCCACGCCTTGTTTGGCAAACCCTAACTCCTTACCTCTGTCTTCTCTGTGTGTGTATTATTGTTATTATGAATAGGCTGCCAGGCCAGTGCTGGGGGTGGTGTATTAATCAGTCTCTTCTTTCTGAAAACATTTGTGGTAACATAGAATTTACATAATTTAAGTTTAGTCTTTCTCAGGGTCCTTCAGTGAATTTCCCCACTTGTCTAGATGCAGTGCGCATCATGGCTCTGGCCGAGGTTCTAGTAGTTTCACACTCCTTTGACTACACATGCTTAGACGTGTGTTTACATCAACGTGTTTGAAGATACCAAGAGATTTGGCAACATCATATAGGGAAAAGAAACTTAGCAGGCTCTGTGCTTGGTCAATCTGAGGTGCTGTTGTAATTTAGATTATCACCAGTTCTATCTCTGTTGTGGGAGGAAGTCTGCAACCTTTAGGAGTAATGGCTGTAACATGCCCCAAACATACCACAGATGAAGATAGGGACATATTTCTGTATTTGTCATACTGCTGTCTATTCAAGTATCACTGCTTTATTACCCACTGCTGAAGACCATCTGCTGTAGTCACTTAATTAGCAATAACTTGTCCTGCTCTGGCTTTCGAAGCAAACTATGTTAATAAACTGACCCCAACAGTCTTTTAAAAAATAACATTAAAATATTGGATTGCACAATAGATCTGGTTGTACTTATTATAAAGCAGTTGCACTTCTTGCACAATTAGCATCACAGTGCACTGTAAAATGCATGTGTGCATACACACATATAGAAAAACATTTAAAATTGTCCCCCAAATACCCGACCAAAATAGGAAGTGATTTGCCAGAGGCAGGTATCAGGAAGTAAAAGCTGCTACTGGTAGATACACAGTCAGATGGAGCATATGCTTTGCATGTAAAAGATCTCTGGTTTAATAATCGCCAGGATTTAAAAACAACGCCACTATATTGAGTAACATACCCAAGGAAGGCTCCACTAGATATCTTGGAGAGTTGTGACCTTCAGATTAGATCAGCCTACCCTAATCTGGTGCCCATCAGATGTTTTAGATTACAACTTCAACCATCCTTGACCATTGACCATGATGGTGGGGGCTGATGGGAGTTGTAATCCAAAACATCTGGAGTGAACTGCATTGGGGAAGGCTAGATTAGTGGGCTAGATTCTCTAATGAATAGCACTTGCATAATTCACTGTCATTCATATATTACCAGAGAACTAAGAAGTGGTACTAAAAACAAATTTCAGGGTGAGTCCTGGGTTAGACAATTTGGAAAGAATTCTCCTTTGCATGCAATTGTGAGAGAACTGCAGCAGGCAGCAGAAGGGACTTGTCTCCTCCAAAGATTACACACTTTTTGGCATCTTAAAACGAGGTCTGCCTCCCATGACCACCTAGCCTCTCCCATTCTTGATTAGGCATGCTCACTGTGAACTATTTCCCCGTTGGTTCCGTTATTGGTCTCAGCATGCCTGGATAAAAGTAGCACAGCATGGAACAAAAAAGCAGGCTTATAAGAGCTTAATATTAAGAGTCACCAGACACCTGTCATATATCTTTAGAGCAAACCAAAACTGTTCTATAGTACCATCTAGTGACAAGGAAAGGTGTATGAACCTCTAAAGCTTTACTATAATGCATTGCACTAATACTTTTTTTGCACTAACACTTAGATGAAAACAACAAAAGTCATATCTACACTACAAATGTATCATTGGTGTTATACATCTGAACTGTCATGGCTAACCCGAGAGAATCCTGGGAGCTTGCCATTTGGTTAGCTTGCTAAGAAATCTGTTAGATATCCCAAGTTCCTGTCACAGTACTACAATTTCCAAAATTCCACATATCTTCTCTGGATCCAAAAAAAGCATTCATGGGGTTCCCAGACGGTCTCCCATCTAAACACTGGCCAGACTCAGGCCTGTTTCAACAAGGTTTCTGCATCCTGTGCCTTCAGCTCAAGCCCAGGGATTCTTTTCTCCACACCAGCAGCCACCCTATCCAACTGTAATCAAAGTATGTAAAAGGAATGGACCTTAAAACAGTCACATGACTGAAGTGTATTTTGTGAACGGTGACTGTAAATTAATAAATACTTTAACTGCATCTGTCAGGAGATTTATACTTCACAATAGTTTCACACGTCATGGCTTCCCCCAGAATGAGAGCATTTATTGCCTAAGCAGGCTTCAGAAGTCACATAAGAAAAGAAGCTGTTATAGGATGCAGGCTTTGTCTGCAAACCATCTAGGCTAGGTTATTTCTACATGGCTTCACTCATTGGAGGGGAGGTCAACTTATTACTATAGTTAGTGGAGCTTCTCCATACCAATAGAGTTCAGCTTTTTTCAACATTTGGCAATATTCAAATAAAGATACGGACTGAGGGGTCCTCTTACTAAGAGCTGGTGGCACATTGTGGTTCACGGTGCAATCCTCTCCCTGTTTACTCAGAAGCAACTCCTACTGAGTTCAGTGGTGCTGACTGCCTGAACTACACATTACAGTAAGCACGTAACTTATAAGTACATAACTATCTCATTTCCCCCCACAAAAAATAGTTGCAGTGGGGAGTGGGGGAGATGATCCAGATTGGGACTGTGGCTTGGGGAAAGTTGTTTTTAACTGTTTCCTTCCTGTTCCTGTGCTACTTTCACACCAAAACCCAGGCCTGAAAAGTGCTATTTACTTAGCATAACATGTTGTTCAATCTCCCATGCGTTTGAGCTGTGAGCCTGGAAAATTCCTGATTCAAATCTCACCTCAGCCATGAACTCGCTAGGTAGCTTTAGGTAAGCTACACTGCCTCAGTTTCTATCCTCTACCTGCAATATGCTGATAACACTCATGGTGCGCGTCAGAAGATTGTTGCAACGATTACTGAGGTGATGTAAGTGACAAACTTTGAACTTAAAATCCTAGGTAGTTTCCACTCCTATTGGCGAATAAACAGGAAAATGCCACTTCCAAATCCTTCTAAAAACCAGAAAGGTTTTTATCTTCAGCCAATGGATCAACCAGAATCAGTTAGAATTTAGTTGGATATTACCTTGACTACACAATTCAGCTGACATTCTAAAGTCACTGTTAAAATTCAGATCTTCAACAGCAACAAAAAAGTTTAAAATAGCATTCCCCTGGCATAGGGAAGTGTCATAAAATGGTGGGCTGAGTGTAACATTTCCCAGGCAAGCAGGCCCAACAGAGCTCAGTCACACTCCCCCATAGACAAATGTGCTTAGAAAAAAAACCATGTTCTTACATATATATATAGGCAATGAGAAGACACAGTTTTGGGTTCTCAGCTGTCAAGATACTGAACAAAAAAATATACATTTCACCACTCAGGCTCTGCCAGCAGGCATCCTGATGAAATTGGGTTTGAAAATACTGTATCAAGTAGGAATCTGGGTTGGTTCCCACATTCCTTGATGAGGTAAGGCGTGTAATCAATCTGGCCTCCACTTTTGCCCCTTCCTTCCCACCACAGCAAGGACAGGCGGGGCATTTCTACACACGGTATTTACTCTGCCGTGGCTGCAAAGTTGCACACTTTGTTTAGACGATGCACCTGCCAATTCGAAGCCACATTGTGGTTTTCGTCCCGAAGCTGTGCATTTCCTCAGTTTTACCACACAATTTAACTTTGCTCCATCATTGCCATGGTTCTCTTTGCGTGTGTCATTTGTGGAGTGAACGGTGGGCATACTTTGAGCTCTGATTGGAGGCTCCACACAATTCAAGAAGGATGCAGACAAGCTGGAGCGTATTCAGAGGAGGGCAACCAGGACGATCAGGGGTCTGGAAACAAAGCCCTATGAAGAGAGACTGAAAGAACTGGGCATGTTTCGCCTGGAGAAAAGAAGATTGAGGGGAGAAATGATAGCACTCTTCAAATACTTGTACGGTTGTCACACAGAGGAGGGCCAGGATCTCTTCTCGATCCTCCCAGAGTGCAGGACACGGAATAACGGGCTCAAGTTAAAGGAAGCCAGATTCCAGCTGGACATCAGGAAAAACTTCCAGACTGTTAGAGCAGTACGACAATGGAATCAGTTGCCTAGGGAGGTTGTGGCCTCTCCCACACTAGAGGCCTTCAAGAGGCAGCTGGACAACCATCTGTCAGGGATGCTTTAGGGTGGATTCCTGCATTGAGCAGGGGGTTGGACTCGATGGCCTTATAGGCACCTTCCAACTCTGCTATTCTATGATTCTATGATTCTATGAAGGGAAGTTGCTTGGGACAGGAGCTGGGGAAAGCAGAGGTCTAACCATGTGTACCTGGAAGTAAATCATTGCCTTCGATTGGCACTTTGGGTCGACAGGAGCAGAGAGGTCTGGAGAATTCCTTTGCCAGCCCTTTTTCATTAAGAACTACTGTATTGGGAAGGTAGAGCCTGTCTTGATGACGGGTTTGCCCCGGAGTGGATTCGGAGTGGTGGCAGGTCATCTATGATGCAGCCACCATCATGAAGCCATCTAGGGGCAAACCCCCTAAACTTTGCTTTAAAAAAGTCTGCCACTTACCCTGACTTTTTTTAAGTGGAGGCGTGCCACTGCCGATGGCACCCCCTGATTGGTCGCCATCGGCTGGAGGAGGGTTCTGAAGAAAGGGAATGAAAAGCAAATGCTTGGTAGGATTGTCTTGTCTTCACATTGGGCTTAGAAATAGACAAGAGTGTGGAGGGAGCAGGTTTGGGGGTAGCATTAAAGGGCAGCGAGTGGTCAATTATTTAGCAATTGTAAGAGCTAGGAATGTTCAACTGCAGAAGGAACAAAGCAGTCTGAAGTCCAGCTTCTATAAGGGGAAGCAATAGTTTGGCTAAGACTAGGAAGAGATCTCAGCTGGACATGGAAGTCTCAACAGCTTGTCTTCTGGGAAATGAGTGTTTTGTGACTGGTCATGCCCACACCACCCATTTTATGAATGGGCAAGCCCACCCTATGGCAGCCATTTTGTGAGAGTACCCACAACGCTCTTTCAAATGTTCTCACCTGTTCAAAAAGGTTGGGGACTCCTCCTCGACCTTATTAATTATTTATTTATTTATTTATTTATTTATTTATTTATTTATTTTATTTAATTACATTTATATACCGCCCCACAGCCGAAGCTCTCTGGGCGGTTTACAACATTTTAAAATAGTAAACATTAAAAGTATACAATTTAAAAACACACACACACACACACACACACATAAAAACAGTATAAAAACAACAGTATCCATTTAAAAACAACAATTGTGGGGTCCATTAAAAACAAACTTAACGTTGTTAAATGCTGTTAAAATGCTGTTAAAAATGCCTGGGAGAAGAGAAAAGTCTTGACCTGGCGCCGAAAAGATAACAATGTTGGCGCCAGGCGAGCCTCATCGGGGAGATCATTCCACAGTCGGGGGGCCACCACTGAAAAGGCCCTCTCCCTTGTTGCCATCCTCCGAGCTTCCCTTGGAGTAGGCACTCGGAGGAGGACCTTAGATGTTAATATTATATTTTTACCAATATGATGAGCTGGGGGTGCCATTTGTATTGTTTGCCTCAGGCACCAAAATGTCTTGGGCTGTCTGCCTAGATTCTCTCCTGGGACAAGAGAGGCAGAGGCAGGCTACATTATAAGCATGAACTGGGTTTGAACAGTTGCTGGTCTGAGAATTAGAGATGTTCATAAGTAAAGTCCTTTAAGATAAGGAAGACCACCCAGTGAGGCGCTGTAGCAGTAGTCAATGGCTGCTGCTATTTAGTGTGATTTCTGCACGCTTTGCAACTGCTGCCTGGCCAGGCTGCTATCATCATTGGTTCATGCTTCTTACAATTGACTTCAAATCAAGACGGTGCGTGCAGTCTTATTCCAAACTAATGTATTTTTAAATGCGTGCCCCAATGGCCTTGAAATATCAACTAGCCAAATCCAATTTTAACTTTATCATTATTCATAAGCGTACTTGAATAAAAGAGATCACTGATGTTGCCAAAGATGTAATTGCATCTAGGCATGTAGATTCATCACAAGAATATTAAATATACTATTGTTGAAAGTTTAGAGCAGCTGAAAGTCTTCTTTTTAATGCATATTACAAATTATGAAGTCCCTCTTATGCAACTCTGGGAACAAAGCACATTTTACTAACTGTAAAGCGCCCTTAGGCTAAAACATTCCAACTCCATATTATTATTAAAGTTGGAAGAAATTAAATGTATTAAAATGCCCTTATTCTAGTCAGTAGCTTTTCAGTGCTATAGTAACTTTTACAGTTCAACCGAACTTCTACCGTATTATTTAAGGGCTAACAGTATAATAACCACTTTTTATTTTAGTTTTTCAAACTTTGTTTCCTTTTTCTGAAGTATATAAAGTAACTTGGTGTGTGCTAGATTTAGCGAACAAACTTGCCAGGGCAATCTGTGCTTTTCCCAGCTGCAGTCAAGCAAAACCTGTTGCGCCATCTGTTCTGTATGGAACGCAAGATATCAGTTAGAACCAGAGTCAGAATTCCTAGTATGCTGTTCTTCTGGTTTGTTCCTTTATTAATTTTACTTTTCGTGATCTTGCAAGAGAGGGGCTCAAGTGAATTGTCAAAATACACACAGCGCAACAATCTAATTACAAATGTCAAGAAGTGATGGAAACTAAAGTAAGGCTGATACCTTTGGGTGTGCTGTTCTGTAGATATCTCAACCATTTCTGCTAATATACTTGGGTCAATTTACACAGTTGAGTCATCCATTTGGAATCCTTGTCCCAGAGCTCAGTGTTCTTGGGTTTTTTCCTCAGAACTTGCATATGTGGAGGAGGGGAAACCCAACCTTAGCCTCCTGCGTGCCCTTCACCTCACTTTCATGGTGGCCCCATAAGCCATTTCACCACAGAAAAGTGCAGAGAAATAGCACAGCTGCCACACTTCTCATCAATTCCCTCTTCTCGCCTAACCCTCACACCTAACCTATAGTTGCCTCCTTTTCTGCTCTTCCCGCCCTGTCCTTCCCCACAAAACAGCTATTTTGCAAAAATAGCTCGGCCTTTTCCACACGACTTCCCTAGCAGCAGCGTTGACATGGGCAGGAAACAGCATGCAGTCCACCTAGAAATCACGACTGAAGAGCCTCTTCAGCAACAAGTTCCTGCAGCAGTTAGCAGTGATGCTGCTATAGGGAGAGGAGACACACAGCCAGAATACTTTGCACAAGTCACCGGCCTTAGCTAGACCTAAAGTTTATCCCGGGATCGTCCCGGGGTCATCCCTGTTCATATAAATGACACACAGGATATCCCGGGAGCAGGCAGGGACGACCCCAGGATGATCCCGGGATAAACCTTAGGTCTAGCTAAGGCCACCAGCCCCAACTGGAGCAACAACAGCAAGAGAACAAAGAATCGGCCCCGGCTGGTGGCCGCTGGTTCCTACATTGCTGGGGTCTGCTTTCTTGCTGCCTGAGTTAGTGCAGAGGTGAACAATTCTGAATTCTCATATATCTATACAGAAACATGCAAAAAGTGCCATACGACATGAAATGATTTCCCCCTAGAAACACATGGTCATGCCTTTCCTGTGCTCTTCAACTTCACGCTGCAGGCGGTGGTGGGTTGCATTTTGAATGCAATGGAAAAGGAAAAGCAACACGTTCTATGGCAGGATCTACACTACTGCTTATAATGGTTTATAAGGGTTATGACAACTGTTCAGGCCCAGGACACATGACAAATACCGTTTTCATAACGTTTTTGAAGTGTTATATCCTGCTTGGTGTAAACTGCCACCTCAAGCAGAAGGGTTCAACTTGGCCTTCCCAAAGATGTGTCAATTTTCTATGTGCAAGGATCCTTTGGGGAAAAAATATTGGTTAGAGTTCAAGCATGCATCGCCCACACCTCTGTCCTGAAGTGGCTGTGCAGAGTCAGCCAAGAACATTAATTTGAAAATGAGATACACCACAAATGCGACAGATTAATAATCCTTGGATTGAGAAGAATTTCCAGTTGCAGCCAGAAACCTATACAATATTTGCAGATTGCAAGCCATGCTTCATAGCATTGCTATCATTATTTTGCTCTTAGTGCATCTAATTTCTACAAGATTCATGAGCAAAACACTTCAACTGGAGTCAATGTGCTACCAAATCACACATGCAACAAGTGCAATTTCAGGCTCGGTAGTGTGCATGGTTCTTTCACGTGTTCTCCACAGTGGGAGCATAGGAAACTGCCCATTCTTTAACTAGCTGGTGCCAAATGACCCATATTTGTCCTCACAGGTTTTGGCTCTGAACCAGCAGTGTGGATATGTAGTCTACCGCTGTGAACTCTCACAACAGCAATCATTTGTGTAGACTAAAAGATGGAGGGTAGATTCCGGCCTTCCTGTTCACCTTCATGAAAAAAACAATTGCTAATTGTCACAGTGGATAGTGCTGACTTTTTTGTTTGAAGCTGAACTTACAGCTCCTGAAACAACAATAGGAACTACATATACTGTCTTGAAAGCTGGATGTAGCCAGGAACTACACCCATAATAGTAATATCACAAAGCCAAAACTAATTGGTTATATTACCACGTTTGAAACATGCTCACTAACCATTTGCTGCAAAATGGTTAGCAGCCTAACCATGGCTTAGTGTGTAGTCTGAACAGGCCCACTGAAGGCAACCAAAAGTGATGCCATCTGATAGCCAAACCTGATTGACTACTGAGTGTCATTATATCATTATGTTCACTACATGATCCCTGATTGGTTGGGATAACACATGTGACTAATCCAGAAACGAGAAATAAACAACAGCCAGATGAAACACTGGTACCAAAAAGTGTGTTTGTTTTTAAAAGGTGAAAATTCACAATATAAATATTTTTTCAAAGTGTGTGTGTGGGGGGGGAACTACCCTACCGAAATGGCTGTTTTCAATCCAAAAAAACAAAAGGGGAGAACGTTTGGTAATAAAGCTAAATAATATTTTATTCTTCTCTATACTATTTTTGCATTAACATTTTTGGAAGACAGAACCTGAAGGCTTCATAATCAATGCTATCATCTAAGTAGTTCTTTTCATCTGTCTGCTCAAGTGCTGGAAAAAAACAAATCCTCAGCTCTAAATGTCAGCGATCAAAGTGCCTTCAAATGCCTAGGTTTTCCATTAATACTCAGACAGTGAATCTGATTAAAGGTCAAATGCATAGCCAAGAGGAAGTCAAATTGGTTTAAAAAGAAGAAGATTTTTCCTTTCCTTCCTCCCCCCCCCCCACAGTTCTCTAACATTGTTCATTTCACAAATATTCACAAAACATTGCAGTATATTCAATGCAATACACTCAATACACCCCAAAAGCATTCAGAAAAAGTAAGGGGATTATCACAATATCCTTGTTCTACATTTGATAATCCTTTTTGTTTTCCTTTATAAACACTGCATGAATTACTATGAGGTTCATCACACAAGACTGAAATCCCGCACCCTTATTGGGGCTTTCTGCTGCCAGTGTGTTTCCGAGATTAAAAAGGGCTCTTTCACACAGGTAGACACATAGTTTACAATCGAGGATTTCCATTCCCAGCAAATTCAATGTTTCATTTTACAGCCACTAGATGCTGCAGTGACTATAGTGTTATGCCATCATTTCACATAGGCCATAGCTAGACCTAAGGTTTATCCCAGGATTGTCCTGGGGTCAAACCTGTTCATCTAAGTGCCACACAGGGCATCCAGTGCTCAGGCAGGAACAAACCTGGAATGATCCTGGGATAAACCTTAGGTCTAGCTATGGCCATAGTCAATAGATCAGAATAACACCCCATATGGCTTTATCCCCAATCTTTTTGAAAGCAGGATAAAGGTCATAAACTACGGGAGGATCTCTGGATGTTGATGTCGTGTAAAGAACCGCAAACTTCTGTAAAAAGCCAGTCTTGATGGCATGATATAAGCCCTACGTGGAGAAGCTCTACTTCTTTTATCACTACTGCATAAACTACTCTACTTTATGAAATAATGTAAGGCACGGCCACTATTTATACTAAGTAAGCCACAGCTGGGTGTTGGGTGAGTTTGTGCTTGGTGATCCTCCCTGGCTGCCTCTGGAGAGAATCCACTTGAGCAGTCCTCAATCATTGTTATTAATATTTTCTTATGGAAGTAGGCAAAGACAATAAACTAAGCTAAATCCGAGTTTGATCTCTTGGCATGAGGATTAAATGGCACACGTCATGCAGAATGCCCATCACAACATGGGAATCAATGTAATCTAAATGTAACTCCATTGAATAGGGCTCAGTATTGGTGTCCTTTGATCTGGCTTTGGTCAAATTAAGCAGACCCTTGAAAATGTCCACAGTGCTTCTTTGGCCTATTGAGCCTAACTCACCTCCTGAGAATGTGTGTGTGTGTGTGTGTGTGTGATCACATGTGAAGTTGTAAAACATTAACTATTTATATCAGCCTTCCTCAACCTGGGGCGTTCCAGATGTGTTGGACTACAACTCCCAGAATGCCCCAGCCAGCTCTGGCTGGGGCATTCTGGGAGATGCAGTCCAACATATCTGGAGCGCCCCAGGTTGAGGAAGGCTGATTTATATGGAATGCCAGTTGCCTGTGTAAAGTATACTAAGTATAAGTATTAAAAAATGAAAACAAAACGTAGTTATTTGATTTCTGGTTTTCGTAGCCTTGTATTTGGAAAGCAAGCAGTGTAAAATGTGATCTGCCTATCTCGGTTCACAACTGCCGTGTAGAAACCTGTTAGGCACAAGCAAAATATGCCAAAACAATTCACCGTGTTTCGTTTTTAAAATTGGCAGTCCTGAAAATGTACCCTTTGGACTAATTTTCTGGCAGTCCCTGTAAAAATGATAGTATACTAATTTAATCTCTCTTCAGTGATATAGCCAGTCCAGACTAGTTGTGATTTCATTCACGCATATCAAATGACGTAATTATTTCTGGAGCAGCATTGTAATGCCATCCTGTTCAATCTGAGGTGGTATCATACATATGACTAATTTTAAAAAGAGGGTGCCCAGGAAAGAAGCAGCAGCAGCAGACAGGGGTGAAATGACATAGAAGGGGCAGCAGTTATGCAGGAGGCTGCTTTTTGAAAAGTGGACATTCATACAAAGTCTCCCTCGGGGGGGCGGGGGGAAACAACTATTCTACTGAAATAGCGGGGGGGGGGGGGAATGGCTGAATATTTGGTGCAGCCAAATTATAACAATTTTGAGGAAAAGGAGAAATGACTGGCACTAATTTAACATTCATGAGAAAGCTCAATTAAAAGATGGGAAAGAGGGCTCTGCAATCTGATTCTAATGCATGCGATTGAGAATAGCGTTTATCATCATCATCATCATCATCATTATTATTATTATTATTATTATTATTATTATTATTATTATTATTATTATTGTATATGCATACATCTTGGACAAATTCTGGGGAACCCAATTTAAGAAACATCATGGCCAGGGGATTGCACATGAACTGGGACCTCCATATGTATGCAAACCTGGGGTTATTTAAGCTGTGATGCTAAAAAACAACAACCCAAAACTGGCATTTACTTTGCAGCAAGCGTGAATGCCAAAAACAAGCCTCAAGAAACAAACATTTCCAACTACTGTATTTCTTCGATTCTAAGAAGCACTTTTTTCCCATATAAATATCTCTAAATGTGCGTCTTAGAATCGCGGGTGCGTTTATTATTTCTTAGAATCAAAACTTTTTTTGTGTTGGTGGTACTGAAATTAGTGTGCGTCTTACAATCGATGGCGTCTTAGAATCGAAGAAATACGGTATTTCCTGCAGGCTCTCTTAAATTCTTAAAAAAATATTGGTCAACCTCTACATTCACCCGTTTTCATGAAATATATCCACATGTACATGTATGCAGTTATCAAGTGCATATAGACGCAAAGCATCAAACAATGATTAGCAGTGAAAAGTAGACTGTTCACTAGCAAAAATGAGTCTGACAGGAGCCTTTTGAGTTTTGCGCGTCATGTCCCTTTGGTCTTGTATTTGGAGAACAGGCAATACAAGACCAGCAACGTAGCATTCATATCATGGTTCACAACATCTGAAAAGACATAAGAAAGACAAAACTGAAATGGATAAGTTATACAGCTCAGTGCTGAAGAGGAACGTCTGGTTTAAGAAATTAAATTGGCATCCCTCAGGGTGGATAGGAGGTGCAAGAAATATGAAGGGAAAATACATATGGGAGTGAAGTGAATACATATGAAGTGAAAATACACCTGTAATAATAAAAAAAAGGATGCTTGTCTATCTGTCCCTCTGTCAGCACCATAACACCAAGGAAATTACCATGCATACTAAGCCCCCCCCCCCCCACCAGGGGTGTGCTCTTTGGGGTTACTTTATTTTCAATTAATTTGATGGATTTAAATATGCCCATGTGGTTGAAGCCTGCAGTAACATCTTCAGCCATGAGGAGCAGACTTTTCTAACCAGAACATAGCTTTGTAGTCCATACTGTTTGAAGCCAGGGACATTAGTAGGCCAAGAGACAAGCACCTGTCATATATGTTAAACCTATTAAACTATCAATAAGTTTCAGCGATTTTGCATTGGTATGATAGGCCAGTCTCACCCTGTACAAGTTTCCGGATATGGCCTGCCAAATTATCTTTCTCCTACAATGACTGACCTTCAGGGTTGATGGGAGTGTCTAAAAGGCCTCCATCCATCAGCAAGTCTACCGCAAGGTTAACATTGTGTACCTAAGAAAGGCCAACAAAAGAAAAGGTGGTCGTAGTTCTGGGTAAAATGTAAACTCACTGATTAAAACAACAACAGATCAGATACCAAAGTACCCATTCAAAGTTACAGATGCCATGTATCACACAGAGACTTACTTCTGAGTAAGTACGTATAGAACTGACTTTTAATAGTGTGGTCACTCAGAAGCTTTTTTTTAAAAAGTCTAAAAGAGCAAGATGGAGAGGAGTGCTCTGCAACCCTGTGCTTACTTCTGAGGTCTTCTGTTTACTCAGAAGTCTCTCTCTGTTCAATAGAGTTTACTCAAAGGTAAGCATGTATCAGGTTTTACTATGACTTGGATGTAAATGCAGTTCAAATCAATGGGATTTACTCTTGAGTGAGGGAACCAGCAGATCTCTATTTTAGCATTATCAAAGTAAAGGAAAATAGATCCTCTGCAAATGCAAACAGGTATCAGGGAAATGGTTTAAGGGGCGGAAATTAAAATTTTCCTAAAAAATAAAGGAATGAACAGATCTGATTCAAACCTGGCATGTCTAAAGCTCTACTTAAGAGCTCTCACGGTCCCAAATTTCATCTCTTTTATCTTTAAAAATGAGGGAGCTGCAGGCAAAAAGCGTGGGGTTGGAGCAGAAAAAAGTCCGTTGATTCGAATGTTGGACACGGAGTGCTGGAGGAGGAGAACCACACCGCCCTCCCTTTTTGTCAGCAAGACTCCATTCAAAACACACACACCCAACAAAAGAAAAAGTGAGAGGACAGCACTACTCGGAGGCTTCAAGGTGCATTAAATGCGCTTGGGGAAAATAATCCAGACTTTCCCCATTCTAGGAAAAGACGGAAAAAGCTGGGAAAAGGTGGGGTGTCTGCAGCATTGTATGGGTACCATGCTGCAAAACCCACACTGGGCATGGCGAGAGTGCATCAAATCACTGGTGTGATGGAGCCCTCAGTCTTTTGGGGAGTTTATTTGTCCTTTGTAGCTAGCCATGGCTGCCATGGCAGCTGTTTTGTGGTGATGCCCAGGGCAGTTTCTCAAATTGCCAGATGTGCCCACAGATCCAAAAAAAAGGTTCCCTACCTCTTAACGATAACCCTGTAGTGTGAGCGCCAACACAAAGTCCTAAAGCCACATCTGTGTGCAGAATGAATAACCTACCTTTTCTGAAGCAGAACTTGGATTCAGGAAGAAATCTCCCAGATTCAGGAAAAAGCCCTGAAGCTGCCCAATTAGCAAGAGTAAAATAACTCCATCTGCAAACTGCAGGGTAGGTGTGGAATGAACAGAAAGAAAATAAAGATTATGAACATATACTTGCATATAGTTTGCTTAATCCTGGATTCAGTTACATTAACTTCAATATCTCTATGACAGAGAGGATTTGACAGCTGGGTACAGGTACTAGTTTTGTCTAATAAAGTTTTTATGCAAACCAGCACAAAACAGAACATTCCCTAAACTGCTTGGAATACTACAACACTACAATATCATCCACGATGTATTCTAAATCTGAATGGCGCCTTAATCCCAGCTCATGGAAGCAGCATGGAAGTCATATACATGTAGCTAGATCTCATACTCTCTTGTACCATTAGGATGAAAAAATAACGTCAGATGTATGGGTCACATGAAAAATAACCATCTCCGGGCTGCCAGACCTCAGGGACGTGTGGTACTAATGCTGTTACTTCAAGCATCTCACTAATTCCAGGGGATAATTTTTTCATCCAAACTTTGGGATGGGAATGTAATTGAAATACCATATATAGCTACCTCAAATAGTTATATATGAGCCAACAGTGCAATATGGCTGCAAGAACGGCAAATGCTATTTTGGGCTGCATTAATAGAAGTATAGCTTCCAAGTCACGTGAGGTACTGGTTCCTCTCTATTCGGCCCTGGTTAGGCCTCATCTAGAGTATTGCGTCCAATTCTGGGCTCCACAATTCAAGAAGGACACAGACAAGCTGGAGCGTGTTCAGAGGAGGGCAACCAGGATGATCAGAGGTCTAGAAACAAAGCCCTATGAAGAGAGACTGAAAGAACTGGGCATGTTTAGCCTGGAGAAGAGACAAATCTGGGGAGACATGATAGCACTCTTCAAATACTTAAAAGGTTGTCACGCAGAGGAGGATCTCTTCTCAATCATCCCAGAGTGCAGGACATGGAATAACAGGCTCAAGTTACAGGAAGCCAGATTCCAGCTGGACATCAGGAAAAACTTCCTGACTGTTAGAGGAGTATGACAATGGAATCAGTTACCTAGAGAGGTTGTGGGCTCTCCCACACCAGAGGTATTCAAGAGGCAGCTGAACAACCATCTGTCAGGGATGCTTTAGGGTAGATTCCTGCATTGAGCAGGGGGTTGAACTCAATGGCCTTGTAGGCCCCTTCCAACTCTACTATTCTATAATTCTATGAAATAAATACACTACTGGTGTGTTATAGCATCTGTGTGCTCCTCCACCACACCAGTAACATATGAATCAGGTCTTAGAGTTAAAGAGTCAGATAACAGTCAGCCTGTACACAGCCATATGACATGACAAACTAATTGGTTCAGACCTTGGAACATATTGTCTGGCTTTGGCATGTGTTTGGGTTACCAGTTTAGGCTAATACATGGCTCTGTTAAGTTCTCGTATCACCAAGGGCCTTCCTAGACGAGGCCTTAGCGCGCCTTCTGTCCCGGCTTCCCTGCTGTGCGTCCAGATGACGCACAGGGGAATCCGGAGACAGGCCGCGCTGAGGCCTTCTCCAACGCGCCATAAGCCTCAGGCCGGAGCTGGGGAACGTCTAGGGACTTCCGCAGCTTTTCGCGGCTCCTCGCTTACTCGCGAGGAGCCGCGAAAAGCCGCGGACCTGCCTGGCACAGCGCTCATAGGAGCGCTGTGCCCATCAGCGGGGGGGGGCGAAGGCTGGGAGGGTGGGTGGCAGGGTGGGTGGCACGGGGGGAGGGCGGGTGCGATCGCGCCGCACGCCGCCTGGCAATGCCTGGCATGGGGCGGCATTGCCCGGGCTTGGGCGGCGCGCGGCGCGATCGCACCTGCCCTCCCCCTGTGCCACCCACCATGCCACCCACCCTCCTAGCCTTTGCCCCCACCCACCCCGTAAAAAATAAAATAAAATAAACACTTACCTTGTCCGCCGTCTTTGGGCCGCACCCGGCCCCTTAAAAAAAAAAAAAAAAAAGGCGGACGCCGCAGGGCTGCGAAGTCCCTACGCGTCCGCCCTGTGGTAGCCTGGGGGAGGCGCGCTAACGTTAGCGCGCCTCGGCCCCGCCTCCCTGCCGGCATAAGCCGGGAGGTCTAGCAAGGCCTCAAGTCAACAGGAAACAGCAAGGTCTCTGAAAACTGAGGCCTAAATCCACTCACAGAAGGGTCCTCTGCCCAATTTTCAGGAATTCCGCCTGCCCCACATGCTACCCCATTCAGCAGTATCCCCCATCCTCTGTGTAGCTTGGGGGGGGGCTGTACTGAACAGTAGGGGGGTGGGAAAGTTCAATTCTGACAGCCCTGTTGCATGCCCCTAAATCTGGATCCAACCTTATAGCTAAACACTGCCTAGAGAGCTTTGGTTATTGGGTGGTATAGAAATGTAATTAATTAAATAATAAAATCAAAATCAAAATCTTGTAGGTGGAATATTAATCTACTGTAAGACCTGGGCATTGGCTTCATCTTCCAGGACAGTGTATGTTCCAGAGACCAGAATCTGGCAAGAGTAGCTCTACCTTTCCTTTTCATCAAACCCAGGTGAGGCAGTGGCTGTTCTGAACCAGTTCTGGGCGGTTCACAAAAATTAAAAACATTTAAAGTATAAAACAACAGTATAAAACCATACCATAAAATACAATATAAAAGCTCAACCAGATAAAAACAGCAGCAATGCAAAATTACAAATTTAAAACACCAAGTTAACATTTATTTATAGACTGTTAAAATGCTGGGAGAATTAAAAGATCTTCCCCTGGCGTCTAAAAGCATACAATGTAGGTGCCAAGTGAACCTCCTTAGGGAGCTCATTCCACAGCCGGGGTGCCACAGCAGAGAAGGCCCTCCTCCTGGTAGCCACCTGCCTCACTTCCTTTGGAGAAGGACCCCTGAGGATGACCTTAGGGTCCGGGCTATCCTTCAGATAGCCTGGCCCAAAGCCATGTAATGTAATGTAGCTAATAAAATAATAATAATAAGAAAAAATTGGCCTAATATGTGACATTAATCAAATCACTGCCCCGACCCATCGGTAAAAAGGGAATTACAGTGTTCTGTTTCATAGAGTTGTTGTGAAGGTGAACACCGTAAATCACTTTGCAGATTAAAAACGGGATAGGAAATCATTAGTAGCAGATGTTTACCTGAGAGTCCAGATCGTTCACGTTTAATCCTAATTTCCCGACATGCTTGTTGACAAACTTCAAAAGTACCTAAAAGAACAGAAAGCAGCACAGAATCAGTTCTATATCACATAATAAAGTGTCCGGGGGGTGTGGGGGGGGAATAGGACAGTGTTTGTTTGTTTTACCTGTTTTACAGCATCTAGTTTCTCTGGAGCACGTTTCAATAATTCATCAAAGATGTCAGCTTCTACAGCAAAATGGTACACGTTAACTAGGGCAGGAGCTACACGACTGCTTTAAAACGGTTAATAACAGTAGTGACAAATGTTGGGGCCCAGGACACGCTCCATATGCAGTTTTCAAACCGTTTTCAGTGTGTTATATCCTGCTTGGTGTATATCTGGCCCCAGATAAATCAATATCATCCATTTATGGAGAGTGCATTTGCATTTTGTGTTGTAATGCAGGTCTTAATGAGCCATGCCTTGACCCAGTAACAAAATGGGATGAGGCTTGGGCTACTCTCCAGGCTTGTACAAAGGTGATACTCCTTTCTTGTCTCTGTTGTTTGCTGCATTTGCCTTTCCTTCCTCTCGTACTGCAGTCATCATGAATCCATACTATTTATTTTTTATTTTATTTGAATCTCACCTTGCGACCAAAAAATGGCACTCAAACCCACTATAGAAATTTAGACTATAAGCCAGGATTCCCCAACCTGGCACCTTCCAGATGTGTTGGACTACAACTTCCAGCTGGCCATGCTTGGGGGGGATGATGGGAGCTGCAGTCCAACACATGTGGAGAGGGCCAGGTGAAGGAAGGCTACTGTAAGCTCTTTGGGACAGAGACCTAGGGCATGGCTAGACGAGGGGGGTTAAGGGAGATGATCTTGTGATTTTGTGATCACGAGATTGTCCCCCTCGTCTACACGAGGCGCACGATGTAGCGCCCGCCATTTTGGATTTTTTTTGTTTTTAAAAGAAAAGGAGTGCATGAGCGCTCGAACAGTACAGAAAGTTTTTTAAAAAAAACACACACTCACGTTCACCCCACCCAATCCCCAATGGGCACAGAACTCCGTGCCCCATGCCGGTTCCTGGCTCTTCACGTTTACTCACAAGCAGCCAGGACAAAACAGCAACGGCGGACCACACATCCCACAGTCTCAGGATCATCCCGAGACCTCGGGAAAAAACGAGATGGAAGGGTAGAGCGATATCCCAGGGAAAGGGAGGAATCATCTCTCCCTGCTCTCGGGATGCCCTGTGTAGGGTAACCATATAAAAAGGAGGACAGGGCTCCTGTATCTTTAACAGTTGCATAGAAAAGGGAATTTCAGCAGGTGTTAGTTGTATGCATGTTGCACCTGGTGAAATTTCCTCTTCATCACAACAGTTAAAGCTGCAGGAGCATACTGTGACCAGATTTAAAAGAGAGCAGGGCTCCTGCAGCTTTAACTGTTGTGATGAAGAGGGAATTTCACCAGGTTCCCCATATATACAAATGACACCTGCTGAAATTCCCTTTTCAATACAAAGATACAGAAGCCCTGTCCTCCTTTTCATAGGGTCACCCTAGCCCTGTGCATCATGTGGACACACAGGGACGATCCCGGGGCAATCCCCAGATATCGCCCTGTCTAGCCATGCCCCTAGACTCCAAGATGTGATTCTTTCCCTTGTCTGTCCCTCGCAGCAGCCACAGAAAGAACTGCTGTGATGGTTTTCCAAGGTTGCAAAATGAGCCTCAGAGGACCTCATAGGCCATAGCTAGACCTAAGGTTTCTCCTGGGATCATCCGGGGTTCACCCCTGCCTGAGCATTGGATCCCCTGTGTGTCACCTAGATGAACAGGTTTGACCCCTGGATGATCCAGGGATAAACCTTAGGTCTAGCTATGGCCATAGAGGTCAAAGCGGGGGGGCATTCCGGTGGGCAGGGAAGAGAAAGGAGAGGCCAGGATGTGCCAAATCCTATTTCCAGCCCTGTCCCCACACTGACTACTCTAGATGAGCTCAGAGGCCTGTCTAAAGGAAAGTGTAAAAACAAAAACAAAAAAGGAGTCCAGAGAGGCAAAAACCATCTCTGGGGCAGATCCACACAGAGGCTTCGGGACGCCCTGAAGGCGCTTTAGGGCACCCCGAAATCGATGATGTACACCCTACCTTAATCGTTCCAAGAAGAGGCGGAGGAGGAGGAGGAGGAGGAGGAGAAGGCCCCACATCGCCCCTCACGGGGACGGGATGAAGAGTTGCCGTGCCCGGCGGCTTCGCTGGGGAATCAGCTGCCGCCCACCTACCCGCCGGCCTCCTTTTGCCGGCGAAAGAGCCACCCGGGTCATAGAGCTCGGTGGAAGAAGCCGGCAGCGGCTTCTTCCGCCAAGCTCTCCAACCCGGGTGGGCCCGGGTGGCTCTTTCACCGGCAAAAGGAGGCCGGCGGGTGCAGGAAAAGCTGCATGATTAAAATGGCCCCTGAATGGGCCATGTGGTCTTTGTTTACTTCCTTTTCCCCCTCTAGGCAGAAGAGGAAGTAAAGAGGGACAAATGCGGGGGCGGAGAAACGACGGTAAGGAAACGCAATTTACCCCCGTGTGATGACACACTCAGACACAGGTGACTTTTCTACCTCACCCTCATAAACATCTCAGAAGAGCAGCTCTCTGCTCTTATATTTAGAGAAACTGATGCAGTTGCCTATAAGGGTATTGGAAGAATGTTGCTATTTGCTGCACGAGATATGAGGCTTTTTGCTGGGAATCAGAACTATTGTCCAAGTCACAGAGCTATTGAAAGCAGAATGTTGAGCAGAAGCTTTGTTTTGTAACTTACTTGAAGAGTTTTCTGCACTTTCCCTAAATATGAAACAAAAAAATAAATGAGGAGTTCAGCAAGTACAAGAACTGACTTAGTCATGTCCAAGAGAGAGGCATCTGATAAGGTGGGTTGCAACCCACAATTTCTCATGCTGCCTCTTATGGCCCAATCCTATATATGTTTTCTTAGAAGTAAGGGCCTTCCTAGACGAGGGTTTAGCCCGGTGCGAGGCCCGGGCTCCCTGATGTGCGTGCAGATGACGCACAGGGGATCCCGGGGTCAGACCGGGCTAAACCCTCCCTTGACCCGGGATAACCGGATCCGCTTCTGGCCCGGTTTTTCCGCAGAGGGCTGCAGAAGGTGGCTTTTCCCGGCTGCTCGCTTACTCACAAGTAGCCGGGAGAAGCCGCGCTGTGCCCATTGGGCTGGGGGGGAGAATCATGGGGGGTGGGAGATGGGGGCCGGGAGGAAAGAGCGGACCCAGCAGGAGAGATGGGGGGGGAAGAGCGGAGCCAGGGTGGGGAGATCACAGATGGGAGGGGCATCGAACATGAGTGATGTGCAGGTGAGCAAGCAGGGGGGGTGGACAGGTGAGTGGGGGGTGGACATGGCGAGCAGGGGGGTGGACATGGCGAGCAGGGGGGTGGACAGGCAAACGGAGGGGTGGACATTGTGAGCGGGGGTGGATGGGCGAGCGAGCGAGCAGGTGAGCGGGCGGGCGAGGGAGGCATCAGACATTGTGGGGGGGAAATCGGGGACAGGGGGGAGTGGGGAACCCTTTTTTTTAAAAAAAAAAAAGACCTACCTTTTCGTTGGTGCGCTCCTGCGCACATGGCCCCTTTAACGTCTGAATAGGCGCGACAGCCTGTGCTAATTGTAGCACGGGCTTGCCGCGCCTGAAGGCCGGATTACCAGGTAGGTCTAGCAAGGCCCTAAGTCTCACTTACTCCCAGGTCAATTGCATAGCCTTGGTTTTGTTTGTTTTTGTTTTTCTGCGACAGATTGACACAGTCACCTTTCTGGCTTTTTTGTCACAATGAAGTAAGAGACTGAAATCCAAACTTCAGCTGTGCCCTAGACCCTGGCTCCCAGGCCAAAAACATTTATTTTATAAGCAAAATTTGTGGTATTTATAAATTAATTGTCTACCACTGTGTTCCCCAACCCAGTTCCCTCCAGAGGTCTTGGACTATAATTCCCCTTATCCTTGACCATTGGCTGTGTTGGCTGGGGATAATAGGAAATGTAGTCTAAGAATCTGGAGGGGACCAAGTTAAAGACAAAGCAATTGAAGGCAAAAGACATTACCGGTGTATGGGCCAACTTCCCTGTTAACTTCCATGTTTTCTAAACATTATAAATTATGTTGGGGGGAGGGGTTCTTTTTAATCAGCAATTTCTTATAATAAAAACTGAACTCATTCTTGTTATCCTGCCTTCAAGACCAAAGCTAAACAGAAAATCTCTGACTTCAGGAACACATCACTTAAGCAAGTTCACACAAAAGTGCATATGGTTACTTGATACGTGTCAATATTTACATACAGTTTCAAAGACATAGATAGTTGCATAGCTACGGTTAGGTTTCCAAAACTGGGGCTACGCCTGAAGTTTGCACAGTAACTCCCCAGCTTCTCCTTCCTCGCTCCTCTCCTCTTACATGTGAATGGCCCCTTCAGAATGGACCATGGTGCCTCTGAGATTCACACTAGCCAACTTTAGCTTCTATCCAGAGTTTGTCACAACAATGTGAAGCAGATTTGGAAACCATGTTAATGCTCGGCGTGGTTAGCATTCCCATTGGTGTGAACAGAACCAACAGCATGGTTATAGTTCTGGAAGGGGGGGAAGGGGGAATTTGAGCAGGAGAGATGGCAAGAGAGAGGAAGATGGAGAGAGGAAGATGAAGTAAGTACGCTGGCAGTTCACTCTTGGGGCCTTGCTAGACCAGGCGTTAACCCAGTGCGAGGACTGTGCTCGTCCCTGGGTGTCCAAATGACGCACAGGGGATCCCGGCCTCAGGCAGGGGTCACGCTGCCCTGGCACCGCGCTAACGGGAACCGCTGGTAGCACGGTTCTTCCCGTGGTCCCGACCTCAGGTCAGGCTGAGGCCAGGACCGTGGGCGTGTAGCCAGGTCCGTCACTTTTCCTGGCTACCGGATTTACTCCCGAGTAGCTGGGGAAAGTGGCAGATGGGCCACAGCACTCCACAGGAGCGCTGCGGCCATCAGCACTACATTGGGGACATCGGGGGGATCAGACTTTGCGGGTGGGGGTGGACGGGGACGGAGAACGGGGTCTGGGGTGGGCGGGTGGGGGATCGGACTTTGCGGGTGGGGGGGGCGGACAGGGACGGAGAACGGGGCCGGGGGGGGCGGACGGGGGACCGGACTTTGCGGGTGGGGGGGCGGACGGGGACAGAGAATTAAAGAAACAAAAACCCCTACTTACCTTCTGTGGCTCCTGCCGCTTTTAAAAAAAAATGGCGGCTGCAACGGCTCTCCTCCAGAGCTCGTCGCGGCTCCCGTCTGAATAAGGGTGAGATCTCGCATTATTCCTATCGCGAGATCTCCCCTCCTCCCCTCCGGGTTATTACACAGGTCTAGCAAGGCCCTTGGTCTCATAACACAGTTAAGAGATCAGAAACTACATCTGCACCAAGCCAATGAATCATTCACACAATCAGAAGATTTGAATAACTAATTTGTCTAAGATGAAAATATATTCAAATTCAGGTAAAATCTCATTGTAGCCTCTTGTAACCATAGATACAAGAGGCGCTCTTCTTCACAAAGTCACCTTTCACAAATAGGGTGTGAGGGAAACTATTCGCACAAATTACGGTCAGGGCTAAAAAAAAATGTGTAAAATGTCCCCAGAACCGGGGGGGGGGGGGGGAACTGTGCAGCGAGACTTGAAAAAGCAAGCTGAGTCTAGTATGCCTCAGAAGTCTGACGGGCCCAAAGAGGGCTGGATTTCCCAGCAGCAGACACCCCTAAGGCTGAAACATGTGGTAGAGTATGGCCATGGCTAGACCAGGCCTATATCCTGGGATGGTCCCGGGGTCATCCCTGTGCATCTAAATGACACACAAGAAATCCCAGGAGCAGGCAGGGACGACCCCTCCATTTGCCTGGGGTAAACCTTAGGTCTAGCTGAGGCCTACATGTTCTGCATGCAGAACGTTCCAGGTTTAATCCCTGGCATCTCCAGATAAGGCTAGAAAAAAACCCTGCCTGAAACTCTGCAGACCCACTGCCACTCAGCCAACAATACTGGGCTAGAGGAACTGGTTGCCTGACTCAATATAAGGGAGGTTCCTCCATTCCTAGGAATCTAGCACAGCTTTGCTGGTCAGTTCAGCTACTAGAAGTAGTCAATGTGGGTTAAGAAGACAGCTTTGCATCTGCTGAATTGGCTCTTGTTTTCGAAAGCAGCTCAATAAAAAGTTGTATGGGCTTTACACAAGCCGGTAGCAAAGCACAATGTATTTTTTACTCCTTTACATTTTATTTCTAAAACTGACATAATATTTTAAGTTAAATTACTACATAAGTAAAATATAATTTCCATCTTTAAACCAGATCATTCAGAGTTCAAGACAAAGAACGTTTTTACCTGTTCTTTGTGATATACTCCACTGTATTTTCTGTCTTTAATCCAGTTGAAGTACACTATGAAACAGAAAGCAAGCTTTAGATGAATTATGGAAAACTGTAAGCGAAGGTCAACTATTAACTTGCAAAAAAGAGAGGGAAGAATGGATATTAAATGGACGAGAGAGCAATGTACAGTGAATGGTGCAAGGGGCCTTAATGGTCTAGTATGAAATAAACACAACCCTTAGGCGAGGTCTACACATTTTGAGATCAAACATAACATTCCCAACCCTCTTTTCTGCCAACGTGCAAAGTGATGGGGGGAGAATTTGCAAGGGAGAAGTGGGAGATCAAAAGAAAAGTCCACAATATTCATCTCAGTTCTAGAAAAACTGAGAGGGCACTGATTTGCAGTTCACCTGACACTATGGTCTGTGTGTGATATGCCTGATGGACCTGAGGTAGAAGGAGAAGTCTCTCCCCACTACACCCCACTACCTTGCAGACTATATATGGTGCTGTTACTACAGCAGATCAAATGAGAGGAAAGGGAGGTGGGAACCTACAGAACCAATTTTGATCCCACTCTTCTCTCACTAAGTCATGTCAGTTCGCTTGATGTTGTGCCGTAGGATGAGGACCTTGGTGCCATGGAACAAGCTCTCCTCCACACCACACCCCATCCCTGGTCCACAGATCATCAATGAGATAATTAGATGGATGAAAATCAAGGCTAAGGTTGGCTCCTCACCCTGCCCCCATCGTCATAACAGACATGTCTCTAGCTTTAAAATGCTTACAACAGGGTAAAAGAGATATTCTCTACAACTACGACAGAGGGCATGAAGGAAGTACCAGTCTTGAATTACCTCTATGTTTATTACACCCACGTCAACATTTGGAGGTATGGCAAGTTCTGGTTGGAAATGCTCGGCAATGGCCACCAGAAGATGCAATGTGCTTAGGAGGTCCCTCTTGAAGATGGCTAAAATCAAAGCACAACGAGAACTGATGAAATACAAGACGATGGTATTTTTGAACATCTGTATTAACGCTAGTAGATTTTGGTGTAATGATATTATTTCAGAAGCTATCTAAAAATAAATTGTAATGAGTGCTGTCTACAAGGTGTGTGTGTTGGAGGGGTCTTTAGGAAAGGTACCCTGAGGCCATAGCTAGACCTAAGGTTTATCCCTGGATCATCCAGGGGTCAAACCTGTTCATCTAGGTGACACACAGGGGATCCAGTGCTCACGCAGGGGCGAACCCTGGATGATCCCAGGATAAACCTTAGGTCTAGCTGCGGCCTGAGTTGGTCCGGTTAATCTGGAAATGGTGGGTCATGCAAACCACAAACTCTCTTACGCTTTCTCTGCACAGAACACTCAGGAAGGACAGAAACAGCATGAGAGAAAGTCAAAATGCTGGGCCCTTTCCTGGCTTTGGAGTGCAGGAAATATCCACCCTCACTGCTCTCTAAAACCAGCCCTGATCATTGCAGAAATAAATCAACAGTCCACCTGCAAAGCAGAAATAATCATCCAGAGCAAAAACGTTACTTTCCAGTGCTTAGTTCTGTGTTAATCCATACCTTCTTTAACAATTTTCCTCCCAGCCAACAGAAATATATATTTTGCATGAATTTTCTGCTACACACACACAAAACTGTTTATTAAAAAAAGAAGCAAGTTTTGGCCTTTGTCCATGTTTTGCCCCTCTGTCATGGATATTAAGAGAAAATATGAAAATATAAGTCTGATTCACCTTTAGTCAGGCAGATGGCTTATTCAGTTTCAATCACATGACCTTCCAACTCTGCCTTTTTCAGCCTATCCTTCTTAGCTAGCTATTTTCTGTCACTTCAGTGTTTGAAAGTGAGTGACACACTAGATTAGACAGTGCCCATCTGAACTCTGGAGAAATAACAATGGCTCAGATAAAAAAGGAGCTTAGTGGAGGAAGAAAGGAATATTTCTGAAGTTCAAAAGGGTGAATATTGTAACTAAGGTAGAGACACAGACTTTCAAAGGGAAGGAAGTAAATATTATGCCTGGGTCATGACTTATGTAACAGATTGGGCCTTAGAAGTTTGCCAACTTGTGGAATATATTAAGAAGGGAGGAAAGAAGCCTGAAACAAGCTGATGAGGATTAATTTGTATATGTTATTTTATTTATTATTTATTTATTGCATTTCTATACCGCCCAATAGCTGCAGCTCTCTGGGTGGTTCACAAAAATTGAAACCATTCAAAGTATAAAACAACGGTATAAAACCATAGTATAAAATACAATATAAAAGCTCAACCAGATAAAAACAGCAGCAATGCAAAATTACAAATTTAAAACACCGAGTTAAAATTTATTTTTAGACTGTTAAAATGCTGGGAGAATAAAAAAATCTTCACCTGGCGTCTAAAAGCATATAACGTAGGTGCCAAGCAAACCTCCTTAGGGAGCTCATTCCACAGCCGGAGTGACACAGCAGAGAAGGCCCTCCTCCTGGTAGCCACCTGCCTCACTTCCTTTGGCAGGGGCTCGCGGAGAAGGACCCCTGAGGTACATACGGGAGGAGGCGTTCCTTCAGATAGCCTGGCCCCAAGCCATTTAGGGCTTTAAATGTTAATACCAGCACTTTGAATCAGGCCCGGACCTGGACTGGCAGCCAATGAAGCTGGAAAAGGACTGGTGTGATGTGGTCTCGTCGGCCAGTCCCTGTTAGTAACCGTGCTGCCCTGTTTTGTACCAGTTGAAGTTTCCGGACCATTTTCAAAGGCAGCCCCACGTATAACACATTGCAGTAATCCAAACGAGAGGTTATCAGAGCATGGATAACTGTAGCTAGGCTATCTCTGTCCAGATAAGGGCGCAGTTGGTATATCAGCCTAAGCTGCTAAAAGGTGCTCTTTGCCACTGAGTTCACTTGTGCCTCAAGTGACAGTTCTGGATCCAAGAGCACCCCTAAACTACGGACCCGATCCTTTAGGGAGAGTGCAACCCCATCCTGGGGCAGATCCACACAGAGGCTTCGGGACGCCCTGAAGGCGCTTTAGGGCGCCCCGAAATCGATGATGTACACCCTACCTTAACCGTTCCAAGAAGAGGAGGAGGAGGAGGAGGTGGCAGCCCTGCATCGCCCCTCGCGGGGAGGGGATGAAGAGTTGCCGCGCCCGGCGGCTTCGCTGGGGAATCAGCTGCCGCCCACCTACCCGCCGGCCTCCTTTTGCCGGCGAAAGAGCCGCATGGGCCCACCCGAGTCGGAGAGCTCGGCGGAAGAAGCCGCCGCCGGCAGGGAGGTGGGCAGCCGCTGATTCCCCGGCAAAGCCGCTGGGCATGGCAACTCTTCATCCCCTCCCCACGAGGGGTGATGCGGGGCCTCCTCCTCCTCCTCCTCCTCCGCCTCTTCTTGGAACGGTTAAGGTAGGGTGTACATCATCGATTTCGGGGCGCCCTAAAGCGCCTTCAGGGCGTCCCGAAGCCTCTGTGTGGATCTGCCCCAGGACAGGGCAAACATCACCTCGCCAGACAGATGAACCACAAAGGTGAATGTATAATGTGAAGAAATCTTGTATTATATTACGTCATGCTTTGCTGCGGGTTATTGTTGGGGGTCAATTGCCTCCCTTCACCAAGGCAGGGCCCCAGCCTGCTTGAAGGAGGCAGTGATTGGTTTTGATCGCTGCATTTGGCTGACTGGATGCCATTGGGGCTTTGCCCTGGACCCAACCAGGTGAGGAGGAGGAGGAGGAGGAGGAGGAGGAAGAAGAAGAAGAAGAAGAAGAAGAAGAAGAAGAAGAAGAAGAAGAAGAAGAAGAAGAAGAAGAAGAAGAAGAAGAAGTGCTGCCACCCCTGCCATACCAAATAAAAACTGTGGGGACGGGAGAGTTTTGCTGGCTGGCTGGCAGCTTGGGTAGGAGGGGCTTATTTATTCTTGCATTTCCATACTGCCAGTGCCATCTTAACGCATGGGCACGCTGGGCAGTTGCCCAGGGGCCCCACGAGCATAGGGGCCCCATGCTAATCTATGCACAGTTGCAGTATGATTTACCAACTAAGTACCATTTTTATGTTGAAATTTTCGTTTTTCAAGTTCAAGGCTCGTGTTATATTGTCCAAACATTTGTACTGATTAATCTTTGCTGTACAGCATGTTTTTTTTAAAAATGTCAAAACACTGATTTTGTTGGAGGTACCAATAAATATAAGTTTATTTTATCGATAATTGACATTTTTATTCCTGTGAGTGGTTGTGTAGGCAGGGCCCAGTGCACTGCTTTGCCCGGGGGCCTATAATGCTGTTAAACAGCCCTGCCCCAGAAATCCCATTGGATCAGTTAACGCTATTGGCATTGCACTAGAGATCCCTTACAATCGTGCAATGTAATTTACATGAGAGCCAGTGTCCAAATGGATACTGGCTCTAGGACTTGGCAACTTCTACAAAGCCAGAGTTGACTGACGGCCCCTGAGCCAATGCTGAGAGTGATTATCCTTTGGTTTTATCCTTTAGTTTGGGACATCTGTGGCCAATCTATCCACAGACATCTGAGAAATTTTGTTACCCAGTTGACTATGCTTAGTTACATCACAAAGTACCTTAACAACAATTTCTGATTTGCTTAATCCAGGAATTATCAGGGTTGAACAGCAGGGCACGGAATAACGGGCTCGAGTTGGGGGAAGCCAGCTGGACATCAGGAAAAACTTCCTGATTGTTAGAGCAGTACGACAATGGAATCAGTTACCTAGGGAGGTTGTGGGCTCTCCCACACTAGAGGCATTCAAGAGGCAGCTGGGAAGCCATCTGTCAGGGATGCTTTAGGGTGGATTCCTGCATTGAGCAGGGGGTTGGACTCGATGGCCTTATGGCCTTCCAACTCTACTATTCTATGATTCTATGAATGAGAATGCTGCCTCAGGAATGCTCATTACTTTTGTTTTCAAGCAACAACCCAGGAATGCCCCTTCCTGGATTATTATTGTTACATCTGTACCCAGAATACTGCATTGTTTAGGGGTTAAACAACCCAGATGAAGTTTTGTGGTTCTTCTATACTTCTAATGCTATGTATTTTTATATACGTAAAAATTCATTTCTAAAGATAAACAGAGGTGCTCTTTAATGGGTTTTCCCACACATGTCCTGCTGATGACAAATGACAAGGTTTGCTTATCTACTGGGATGTGAGAATCGATCTATCAGAAGCACCAGGGCACTCTCACATCAAACTTAGATATGATGCATCTCCTACCTACACCATTAGAAGGAATGAGCCTGAAGTCTCCCAACAGGGTACTGCCAAAAAATTTCAAACTCTTAAAGGAATGGTTCAGTTCCCACCTCTGGTTTAAAAAAAGATCATCAGCTGTGCTTCGCAGCGTGTGATCCAAACGACAAAGCAGTACATTAATTTCGGGTAGCCAGATAAGCAGACTAAACCAAAGACTCAAAATAATGTTCTCTCTCTCTATATATATTTAAGTTTTTAGCTCCACGTGTATGCTTTGGATGCCTAAGTAATGACAATGTTAACTCCGTAGTAGCATGTAGTATAAATTTAATTGTTTTAAATTTGTATTTTAAATTTGTATTTCTGCACTGCTGCTGATTTTATCCTGGCTGTGCTTTTATATTGTATTTAATATCATGTTTTTATACTGTTTGTTTTATACTTTGAATGGTTTTAATTTTTGTGAACCGCCCAGGGAGCTTCGGCTATCGGGCGGTATAAAAATGCAATAAATAAATGAAAAGCTTTCTTTTTACATCGAAGACACACGTGCGGCCCTGATCCAAATTGGGATGACTGCAGGAGACCTCTGGTCAGATGGCGCTCCACCGTTCAGAGGATAGGTGAGCCTCCTCCTCGGCCTGCAGGGGCTCATCTACATCAAGCAGGATATTCCACTCTGAAAGTCGTATATAAAAGGCAGGAGCCACACGACTGCTTTATAGTGGTACTGAAGTGCACTGACAACTGTTGGGGCCCATGGCACATCTAGACCAAGCAGGATGTAACACTATGAAAGCGGTATACGGTATGTGTCAATAGGCCCCAACAGTTGTCAGTGCACTTCAATACTGCGATAAAGCAGTCGTGTGGCTCCTGCCAATTTTATATACCGTTTTCATACCACTTTCATAGTGGAATATCTGCTTGGTGTAGATGAGCCCCAGGAAACCGACACAGACTAAAAGGGAGCAAAGGAGGACATCTTTGAAATTCTAATAATCTACCAGAACTCACCTGTCTGTCAAGGGTTTTTTCTTTTCTTTTCTGGAGGACATGATTTATGAGGGCCAACCTAGACACGCACATGTTTAATAAACAGAAGCTTACCTCATCACACTCTGCTGATTCCAGCTCAGCTCTAGCTTTCCCACCATTCCAATATCAGAGCTGGATTGGTGGGAAACAGTTAAAAGCAGGGGCATGCAGTGAAGTAGGGGATTTGCTCCCCTCCATTTGGCACACCCCTCCATTTTATAGCCAAATGGCCCAGAATGTGTTTGTTAAACACACACACACATACGTCTAGTTTGGTTTTAAGTCTGTCTTCTCCAAAATGCCTCACCAATGGAACCCCTGCAGCATTAATAAGTACAATCATAGAATCATAGAATCATAGAATAGCAGAGTTGGAAGGGGCCTACAAGGCCATCGAGTCCAACCCCCTGCTCAATGCAGGAATCCACCCTAAAGCATCCCTGACAGATGGTTGTCCAGCTGCCTCTTGAATGCCTCTAGTGTGGGAGAGCCCACAACCTCTCTAGGTAACTGATTCCATTGTACTAGTAGTATGTGTCCCTTCATTGCACCCATTATCAGTGATATTTATTTATTTATTTATTTATTTATTACATTTTTATACCGCCCAATAGCCGAAGCTCTCTGGGCGGTTCACAAAAATTAAAACCATAATAAAACAACCAACAGGTTAAAAGCACAAATACAAAATACAGTATAAAAAGCACAACCAGGATAAAACCACGCAGCAAAATTGATATAAGATTAAAATACAGAGTTAGAACAGTAAAATTTAAATTTGTTAAAATTAAGTGTTAAAATACTGAGAGAATAAAAAGGTCTTCAGCTGGTGACGAGAAGAATACAGTGTAGGTGCCAGGCGGACCTCTCTGGGGAGCTCATTCCACAACCAGGGTGCCACAGCGGAGAAAGCCCTCCTCCTAGTAGCCATCTGCCTCACTTCCTTTGGCAGGGGCTCACGGAGATAGCCAGGCCATGGTGTTAGGTGTGGAGGGAAGGTTTTTGGCCTTTACCCCATCTTGTCCTCATGTACAGTAGTTTTCCCCATAGACTTTAATGCCAACCATTCACTTATATGGGAGAACATAAATGGTGCCTACAGGGTTTGCAGAGTTTGGGGCTAAAGAATCAATCCTGCTCCTGTTTATGTAGACCTATCCTGGATTTCCCTTCTTGGTGACACCAGTATTTGGAGACTTGGGCCATAGCTAGACCTAAGGTTTATCCTTGGATCGTCCAGGGGTCAAACCTGTTCATCTAGGTGACACCCAGGGGATCCAGTGCTCAGGCAGGGGTGAACCTTGGATGATCCCAGGATAAACCTTAGGTCTAGCTGTGGCCTTGGAATGTTGAAAGATGGGACTTGGGCCATAGCTAGACCTAAGGTTTATCCTTGGATCATCCAGGGGTCAAACCTGTTCATCTAGGTGACACACAATGGATCCAGTGCTCAGGCAGGGGCGAACCCTGGATGATCCCAGGATAAACCTTCGGTCTAGCTGTGGCCTAAGTCAGGTGTTAAAACTTTGCTTCTTCTTTTTTTTAAAAAAAAAAGTTCCACTCAAGTCTAGAGCATCTTTTTCCTTTACATCATCATCCAAAACTGAAAGAGAAAGGATATTAAGGGGCATCTGTTTTGTGTTTTGCATCTGTACATACCATTCACGCTCCATTTCAGTTCACTTTCTTCTAGCTGTAAACACTGGCTCACAGTTTTTAGAATGACTGCAAGTTTAAGCTGTTGTTTCTTTTCTGTCAGTGCAATCTTCTCTACTCCCAGAGTGAGTGACCCAAGTTTCTCTGAGATTTAAAAAGGAGACAAAAAAGAAGAAGAACATAGTTCAGACCCAACAATTTCCTGCAAGGTGTCCTAAATCGTCCATGGAGTTCTGGCACAAGTGTGTCTTCTTTTTATTTTCATACACACGTACTCACCAGCATTGTGAACTGAATTTTAATTAATGAATAATAAAAAAGTGGGTTTCCCATTCCATTTCATGATTTGGATTCCATTCCAAATCATAAGGGCCAACCGCTGGAGCACACGCAGGGCTCTGAATTATGGAGAAAAACGGCCTACCTAAAAGATGGTGAAGTACTAATCCATCATATAAGTCTTGTTCAAGGCTTTTCACCACAATGTGTTCATGCTTCAAGGTTGTGTTAATCCAGTCCATCAAAAACTGTGGGGAAATTGGTTTCAGATTTTGAGTAAAATAGAAGTCAGATAGTTATCTATAAGAAGAATCCATCTTAATCTGAGGCTAGGTACATATCTGGAATGATATTACCACAATGTCACTTGTAGGCCATGCATTGCATGCCATAGGTTTCCAAGTGGGCCACAAAGTTTTCTTCTAAGTAGCTCCTTAAAGTGCCTGGCTTTTTTGTTCTAACTGCAACAACTTGCTCTTGTTTTCGTAATATGTTTTCCCTCTTCTATCCAACTCTGTTCTCACTTCTCAATTTCCCATCCTTTTTATCGTCTTTCCTTAGCATATTCCGCCATAATCTTGACTAAATTCTGCAAAAGAAAAGCCCATTAAAAATCCAGTGGCAGCTGAGGCCTTGAAAATGTGATAAACTTTGGGTGTTTTCCCCCTTATGGAAATGAGATAGAAAAAAGGGGTGGATATATTGGTGACCGTATCACAATCAATCATCACAAATAATATAAAGGTAAATGAAATACTTAAAATACCTTTAATGTACTAAATAAAATCGCAAGTCTATATAGTTCAAGTATATTCAAACTGTATAGTTGCCATCTAAAAAACTACCCCAACAGTTGAGACATGAGGGTTTATCCCAAAGCTATAAGTTTGATAATAGCTAGAACACAGTAGGATATATCGAGCCTCTAGAAGGCAAGAGGCTAGAGTGTGAAGCGGCAATGATAATCCAAAAATAACACTCTCAACATTTTATGTTCACGTATATTTTATTTTACCACTGAAGAAGACCTTGCGTGGTTGAAACGCATTTGGTCTTGAACTGTTTTTATTGATGTTCTAATGCAATACTCTACAGTTTGAATATACTTGAACTATATAGATTAGCGATTTTATTTAGTACATTAAAGGAATTTTAAGTATTTAATTTCCCTTTATATTATTCGTGATTATTGATTGTGATACGGTCACCAATATATCCACCCCTTTCTTCTTTAAAGCTGCAGGTGCCCTGCCCTCTTTTAAATCTAGCCACTCTAGTATAGCTCCTGCAGCTTTAACTGTTGTGATGAAGAGGGAATTTCACCAGGTGCTGCATGCATACAAATGACACCTGCTGAAATCCCCTTTTCTGTGCAACTGTTAAAGATGCAGGAGCCCTGTCCTCCTTTTCATAGGGTCACCCTAAGCCAGAGGCGGCGCTGTGCATCTATCTGTTCCAGAGACCAAAGGGCTGGTGTGTCTGTGCCCTGCTTAACGCTTTGCCTATGAGTACCAAAAGCAAAACAGAAAAGTCCATGCAAATTGTTTTTTTTCCTCCAAAATGGATACAGAAAGATAGAAATCAGGTTTACTTTAAAATTATCTGCCATAGTAACCTAAACGCTGTCATCTGGGGTTAGTTTAACACATAGCATTTTAATTTACAAATAAAATTTTAGTGTCTTCCAAAATTTAGCATATGTCTATACGTTCTGAAGAGATTTTGTGCACACTTGGCAGAAAGATACAGATCATCGACCCGCTGATTAAATCCTGTCTATTACTTAAGAAAAAGCGGCTTCCAAATTGCTTAACCTTCATGACAGCATCATATGGAGACCACGGCCTAGTCTTCACTTAAGATGGCAAACCTGTCTCTGGGCTGGAGGTGGCAGGAACTCATGTGATTAAAAGCTCCCACATACAAAACATTTCCCTGAACACAGAAAGTTGCCATGTCAGGGAGAAGGCTAAGCTGGAACCTTCTCCCTGTCACTTCTATGTGGGATATATATCAATGCACAGCAGAGCCTAATCACCTGAGTTTGATTGTCATGACAGCTAAAAACAAAAAAGTTTGATCAAGTACTTCCTGTACGCTGCCAGTCCTCTCCACCTCCTCCCCAAGCAAAAACCCTCTAACCCAAATATTTAAGAAGAGGGGTGAGGTATTTGGAGGTAACCATCCATCAAGTATGCTGTAGGGTGGATTCCTGCATTGAGCAGGGGGTTGGACTCAATGGCCTTTTAGGCCCCTTCCAACTCAATGATTTCTATGATTCTATGAAAGCTCAATATTGAGAGGAGACACCTTGATGGACTCTCTTTAAGTGCCATTTGAAACTGCCACTTCCTGTCAAAAAAGCATGGAATTTGTAGTTTCTTCTTCCTCCCAGATTGAATCTGCGGGCAGAGAGAACTTCAAATTCCATGTTCCTTTGACGTCACCTCTGCTCATGAAGCCTCTCCTGCCCTTTAGCAAGTCCTTCTCACTACCAGCTTTTCCCTTTCTCAAAGAAGTATACTTTGCTAAGGAAGGGATTGCGATGTGTGGGGGGGCTGGGGGGCGAGATATTGGCAGGAATGGCTGGCTAGCAGGGCAAGGGACGGCAAGCCGTATTTTGAGTCGGACTCAAATTCAAAGGGCCCAGCTCAGCATGGAGTGATGTGTTTCAATGCGGGGAGTTCAGACTTTGAGCTCCCCATTCTGGATTCGTCCTCATCACTGGTCTGAAGAGGCACAGACCAGATGCAGGTTTAAACAGCTGCCGAACGTTCACCAATATTCCACTGGCATTTAGTTAATTTCCCAGAAATTGAAGCTTAGCTTCGAAATATCATACCTGTAGTTCAGCCTTAGTTCAATATGAAATATTAAACAGTGACTATTTCGGGCAAGTCTGACAATCCAAGCAGGGCTTCCTACCTTGTTGCTATTTTCCATAGATTACCTTTCAAAACTTCTGTAATGCACCATGACTTTTCTAGTATAACACCACGAATTTCAGGTGTAGAGTTCATAAAGGGCATAGTTTATGCAGGTTGCATTAACAGAATTTATTGCTACACAATTAATGTGATGGCGCAGAGTGGTAAGCGGCAGTTACTGCAGCTGAAACTCTCCCCACGGGCCTGAGTTCGATCCCAGCGGAAGCTGGTTCTCAGGCAGCCGGCTCAGGTTGACTCAGCCTTCCATCCTTCCGAGGTCGGTAAAATGAGTACCCAGCTAGCTGGGGGAAAAGTGCGAACAGAGTGCTGGACTAGACGGACCCTCGGTCTGATTCAGCATCAGGGCTCTTCTTATGTTCTCATGAGAGGAAGTCATAAGACTTGGGCAACCCAATAAAAATGTTGCCCAAATATACTGTTTGTCAACAGAGGCACTTGGGATTTCATCTCTGAGAATGTGGTTGTTATAAAAGAACCGTAAGCTGACTAAAATCAGAAAAAATGCATTACTGTTTGCAGAGCTTCCAGTTTAGGGTCAGTTCGAGAACTTGGGTTTATGTATTTCCTCTTTTCTCCTAAAACAGAAGTAAACAAACACCGGTCACAACTATGCAGCATGACTAATGCAGACCCTGAGAACTACCATTTGTTCAACATATTGCTGATTCGTGCATAGAGTCTAATCATTTGGACTTTTAGATCCCCCTGGAGAAAGCACAGCAGAAAGCTGCGCTTTCAGATCACGGGTTCGAAATGCCGCATCAAGGGAATACAAAGTAATATAACTTTGGAGGGGGGAGGGAGATACTTCCTAAAAGTGATTTTTAAAAAGAAAATAGTAAAAATAATACCACCTTAATTTGTCTCGACTGGGTGACACATTAACCTCATTTAAAAGGTCCTCTATAATTTGTATTAGCACTTCCTAAGGTGCCTGTTGAAAATGGGGTGGAGGCGGGACCAAATTACGTAGAAGGGACTCGATTAAATCTAGAAATAATACTGAGCAAAAGCATCTGTTTGCTCACAAAGGAGTCTTGCCTCTTAACCACATACCTGGAACAATGTCCTCCTCTTGTAGCAACTGGTTAACTTCAACAACCTTTGGAAAAGCATTAAGAAAGTCTGGCTCCATTGCTCTGGTTTACTTCTCTAGAAAACAGAAAGCCGTGGTTGACTTCTCTTAGAACACTTGGCAGGAAGTTACAGACAACCAAGCTATTCCTGGGTGAAAGCACTCACCTCTGAGCAGTTTGGTCAAGTGTATGGACAGAAAACGTGAGCAGCAGCTATGTCTGTGAGCAACCACACAGAGGTGGCAGTAACCATGTAGATGAAGATAACGTTATCAGCGAGACCCCTTACTTTGATGGTATAAGATTCCAGACTCTATGGTCTCTTTTTCCCCCTCCATTAAAATGGGGATCTATTGGGAACAACCTTTGATTATTCAGGGATTCATACTAAATTCAGGAGGGGAAAAGATGCCATAAAAATGATGAAAGACTTTCACACCAGCCTCACAAACCAAAACAGGCACAAATTCTCAACAAAACCCCGAAGGGAATATATTTCATCACGCTAACCGCAAACCCAAACAGGAACACACACACAATAGGGTTGACAGTAAGAAAATAATTGAGAGGAATGAGGCAATTAACCATCTGGATTAAATTAAAAGCTGAAATGTCTGAGGAAAAAATAGAATAAATATGGAACAAGGATAGGAGAAAACATTAGATCTAGTTTTATTATAATATGAATACTAGCTGTAACCCAAACATCAACTTGCTCTTAACCTTTTCATTTTAATACTGACAGCCGGTTGCTTTTATTATTCCTGGTTCTGTTTCATCCCAATATAAATATGTTAATAAAAAAGTGTCCGAAGAAGAAATACTCAGGACTGAGCTCATGTATAAAAAGACTTGCTCCCCCCCCCCCACACACACACACTCCTGAGCTCGAGGCACACCATGTGGTACACATGCACCTATGTCTTGTACATGCACGGTGTCCCATTCTTTCAACAGTATATATGCAATGCGGTTGCCACCGCCATGGAATTCAGGGACCAGTCCTGGTGGGTGATGGCCAGTGGTAACATATGAGATTCCCAAGGGAATGCAGGGCACCTTGCTAGGATTGCACTCATATGGACAGTGTATTACTTTCAGCTGATTAAGGGAATCATAGAATCATAGAATAGCAGAGTTGGACGGGGCTTACAAGGCCATCCTGGCACACTAATAGGCATGTGCATTACAGCTACACCCTTGGCCAGGGCCAGTGCTACCATAGAGGCCACTCAGGCGGCCGCCTAGAGAGCCAAGCTAAGAGGGGCGCCGGGCACAGCGCAACACTCACGCGCGTTGGCTGTGAGCCGGCCCGGCCCGAGAATTCAGCTGGGCCTGGGCGGGCGAGATGGCGCCCCGCGCCCGCCCAGCTGAAGCAAAGCCAGGGACGCTGGGGTGGGGATGGGGCAGCTCCACGTTCGGACTACCAGAACGCGCCCGGAAGACAGAGAGAGAGAGAGAGAGAATGTATGGGTGAATGGGGTGCATGGGGTCTTTGAGTGAATGCATGTGTTCATGCGTGTGTTTGTTTGGAGTGAGTGATGCTGAGCATGTGTGTGCGAACACATGTAAGCTGGGGGGGGTTGATTTGGAGGTGATATTCCTATTAAATAATGCATTTTAGACCCATAGACGTTCCTTTCCAATTTGTTTGCTATAATCGGCATGACGTATTTCTTGCACTTTAAAATAAATTTAGCAGTTTCAAGTTTTGTGCTTATTTTTTCCAGGAAACATATGTTCTTAAAAATCAAAGTTGGCATTTGGGGCGGGGGGGGGGGAGCGGTGAAAGTAGCTCACCTTGCCTAGGGTGCAAAATTGTCTGGCACCGGCCCTGCCCTTGGCAACATCTCATGGGTTAACTTCAGGCACCACATAGCACCAAACAAGCAGCAGATGGGTTCATTGAAGCCTTTGCTCTTGGTCATCTTGTTCTGATTCCACTGTTCCTCCATCCTAGCGCTGCACTTTGTTTGCAGATTCTCTGCCTGGTTAGAGTGTGTCAGGGCTGATGGCCTGAAGAAGGCAAGCACTTGGGTGTGAAACCTAGGAGCCAAGCTGGAATCCGAAGCTTTATGGCAGGGGTGCACAAGCTTTTTGGGCCAGAGGGCTGCATCAGGTGTCTGCTGGCGTCGTACGGGCCACATGTATGCAGGCAGGCACCCACACATGTACTCACACACACCCCACCAGCAATGCATATTGGTCTTGCAACACCTACACCAAAGTACTAAAGCACTGTCCAGAAGCCAATATAACACCATCACAAAAAAGAGAGAAGAGCATCTCAGGAAGTAGGCAGGAACATTCAACCACTGCTTTCTTGGATACTCTAGGAATACGGCCTTTTTTCTAGAGTGGGTCCCCTTTCCCGACCACTTGCAGCCTGCAATTTTGGCAGCCCCGTTTTCTAGGATTGCAGAGAGCAGCAGACATCAGGCCAGCAACTTCTTCCTTCAGCAAGTTCTCGTGGAGATGTAGAAAGGCAGGCACTTAGGTACTTATTATTAGAGTCCCTGATTCATGACCCAAAAGACCTTACAGTGTGCGGTGACAGTAAAGACCATTGGGTGTCTTGGACAAGTGTCCCATCTCTTCATTGGATGAGTTAATCCTGGAATGGAAGGTTCCAGAAAGCTACTAGCTCCTCTTGTTTTTATTCCAGTTTCTTAGGCACATGAGAGATCTTTGATCACATCCTCTGATGTTTCTAATTTTATAGCTGCTGTTGAAGGCTCCAGATTCGTTTGGAGCTGCTGTGCTCAGGGAGGGGTTTTGGTTAACCTTCCCCTCTATGTTTCTCTAGCTAGGCAAACAGCAGCTTCAGGGGGCAGTTTAGTTCAGAAAAAGTTGTGGGGAGAGGGAATGGTTAAAAAATAACTCCTCCATACAGCGACTCTGGAAAAATGGGGGGGGGGGGGGGCTGCAGCTGCTGTGCAGTAAAAATAGAAACATCAAGTAATGAGATAATGGATCTCCTGCGTCTCATTTTAGTATGGCCCTTTATATTCTGCTAAGCCTTATAAAAGAATTTGGAACTGCTGCTTGTTTTATTTTAATGATATGTTTAATTCTGCATTTTAAAACTGATATTTTTTTATGGTTTAGGTGTTTGGATATATCTCTTCTTTTAAAGTTATTTTAAGTTGCTGCTGAGTTGTTTGAAATCGCTGCTGTTTTTGACATAACGGACCGGGACGTTGACTAATGAGGAAATTAGGCAAAAATCAAGGCAGAGCAGTAGAAGTGGGGGGATTGAGCACAATGTCCCCAACAGCTATCAGCTGCTGCTGCAGTGCTGCACACTTGTGCAAGAATGACAGTAAGAAATTAAAAGGGGGGGAGACAGACTGGTGAATGGAGCAGTTACTGCTGCAGTTACTCCAGTGACTGTTCTGAAAGGGAGCGGCGAAAAGAAGAGAAGCAGTCTCCCCCCTTTCTGGACTTGCTGGGGATTTGGGTAAGTGTTGAATGGGAGGAGGGCGCTGATAAGTCTCAGTTCAACACTTAAAAGCGAGAGGATTACATTGCCCAGTGGGAGAAATCCCCCCCCTTTTTTTTTGGTGCACCTGCTGCTCTTGCATTCCCCTCTTTTCCAGGCTTCTCAACTGCTCAAATGGGTTCCTCCTGTCTCTGAATACTATTTTCCCCCAGTCCTTGACAAGTGCGCAAATTAGCCTATCTGCCATCCTGCCTCGTCAATTTCCTTGTATGCTACCTACTCTACTTCCATGCTGTTTTGACAGCTGCAACATACAACAACATTGACAAGGCAAGAGCACACCTGGTAAAAGTACGCTCTTACGCACTTGCAAAAGAATAGGGAAATAATGCTTTTTTTTAAAAAAAATTATGAATATATTTGCATACTCCCAAAGCACTGAAAAATATTTTAAAAGGTGATGAACAAGTGACTGTCCCTCCAAAGTGATGTTTGGGCCTTGGTGGAAAACGCAATCACTGACAACGAAAAGTGGAGGTGGCAAAATTGCAAAGGCTTTTTTGACACTCTTGCCAAATTTATTTATTTATTTTATTTAAAACATTTATATCCCGCCCTATATCATTAAGATCTCACAGCGGCGTACAGATAGAAGCATACAGTATAAAACAATAAATATGCACAGTTAAAAACAAATTAAACCATGACCAGGTTAAAACAATATATAATTTAAAAGCAGTAAAAGCAATTAAAACAGTTAAAACAATGTGCCAGTGAGTTTAACCATCAAAGGCTTTGTTAAAAAGCCATGTTTTTACTTGGCGTCGAAATAAAATCAGTGGCTCTGTAGCTGATCCCGGCATCCCATAATAAAATTGCTCTCCCCGGTTCAGCCAGCACGACAATGCACCATGGGTATGAACAATTCCACAAGCCATGGGTTCTCAGGATGGCTTGTTCATGAAAATTACGTTCAGATAACATGACAGCCCACCATGGCTGACTGCCCATGGTGGGTTGTTGTATTGTGCGAATTCAGTCATTACTCTCAGCCCAACCACACAAGGTGGTTATGAGGGTAAAATGGAAAAATTCCATGAACAGCACTCAACTCCTTGAAGAAAGAGTGACATACAAATGGATAGACAGAACAAATAAAGAACTACCTATAATTGGACATTAATTACCAAGCCAAACTATGAAATAACCTAGAAAGAGAAAACTGTCTCTTTGGTTGGCACAAATGCCAAGAATTTGCAAAATATTCTCTGTGCTGAACTTTTATTGATGAACTCAGAAGATGAGCCAGTGTGGAGTAGTGGATAAAGTGTTGGACTGGGAGTCGGGAGATCCGGGTTCTAGTCCCCACTCGGCCATGGAAACCCACTGGGTGACTTTGGGCCAGTCACAGACTCTCAGCCCAACCTACCTCACAAGGTTGTTGTGAGGATAAAATGGAGAGGAGGAGGATTATGTATGCCGCCTTGGGTTCCTTAGAGGAAAAAAGGTGGGCTATAAATGCAATAATAAATAAATAAAATAAAGTAAGATCAATTGTCCCCATGGTAAATGCATAGTTTTTACCATTTGCTCAATCTGTTGTTTTTCCGAGTGTCAGACTGTGTAAATGTAAAGATTTTCTGCATAGTAATTCGTTAGCTGCAAGCTCCCCGCTCCCCAGTAGATAGAAACCACTTACTTTTGCAGATGTCACCAAGAAACATGAACTGCTTTGTTTCCTGCTGGAAAAAGAGAAAAACGGCTCAGAAATGGTAGCAAAGGAATGAAAAGCTCAGTGGAGGTTTTAGAAAAACATTAAAATGCCCCCCCAGTATTTAATCATATCCACTGTGTTCAAACAGGATGCTAAAAAGAAGCAAACCAGCAGTGAGTTGAAAAACAACTTCCTGGTTTTGTTCTGTGCTTTCAATATTAAGCTTGCAAATTCGGGCAGCACGCAGCAGCAGCAAAAAGGGTGCTCAGCCACTATATATTTCTAGACAGAGCTATTTATCAATATATTATATATATATATATGCTGAAACACAGAAGGACACTGAAGTACCAACCTAAACTCCTTTCAAAGCAAAATCTTTTAAGAGCGTTATATTGAAGCAGGCAGTATATTTGGCTTCCATTGGACCAGTCTGGCCTTCAAAATGCTGCCTTCATGGTTAGGGAGGGCAGAGAGAGAACGGAAGTTGGTGCGTGTCCTTCCCCTAAGAGTCATTTCAAAAATGAAACCGCTTTTCTTTTCTTCCGCTTTTTCAACCCGTGCGTTCCCAGACCAGGGGTGTGGGAGATCTCCAAGTGATCTCAATAGATCACAATGGTTTCTCACCCCCAATATTTTACTCGGAACAAATAAAATTGCAAGACACAAGTCTCTGCCATGGCTGGCCTTTGCCTAATTGATTTTCTCTCAGCCTCTGTGTTCCTCATCTGCTAGAATCCCTCATCTCTAGTGATTCAGAAGTCGATTTGTATATATGCCAGTGCAGGGTAGCCATGTGCCCTATTTTACAGAGAACAGTCCTCTACTTGAAGGCCACTTTAAAGATCGAAAACCAAAAAAAAGGGAGAACAGGGGCCTTGAAGTTGCTCATCAACAGCTTGCACCCAGACAGCAGACTGAGCAGACATGCAGGTCACCTACTCAGTCTTCTTCACTATGGCGCGATGTATGGAATTGTGCTTTACATTATAGTAATTATTTCTCTCTTTTTTGGTGCTGCCTTTCCTCTTATTCGGTGATGTGTAAATAGCCACCCTATGCCAGTGTACGGTTCCTGGAGTGCTGTAGATCAGGGGTTCCCAACTGGTGGTCTGCAGACCCCAGGGGGTCTGTGTAACCCACCCAGGGGGTCCGTGGCACCATTCACATGTTAGCTCTGTAAGGTCCACATTTTAATAAAAGAAAATATGCCATCACCTGTGCTCCATTTGCTCCGACTGTGACGTCATGCGCGAAAGCACCTGCGTGATTTAGTGACTAGCGTCAGAGGTTACTTCCCTGCACCTAATCCTGAAAACTCATGGAGAAGGAATCCTTTTGAATGTGGTGATGTACAACTAACAACTCTATCTGCGGAAGAGCAAGATGCACTTGTTGACATGACTTGTGATGGTTCATTGAAATCATTTTTCAAAGAATATAGAGTGGACCAATTCTGGGTGAAGGTTTTTCCTGATTGTAAGAAGTTAGGGGGAAAAGCTTTGAAACATCTAGTTCCCTTTTGTTCCACATATCTTTGTGAACAAACATTTTCGACATTTTGTTATGTGAAGAACAAGCATAGAAATCGGCTCGATGTTGAGCCAGATTTGAGATTAAAAGTAGGAAATACTGAATCAGATGTGGAAGGGATTGTTTGGGGGGGGGGGGGAGAAGAGGCATGATTTCTCCCATCACATTTAGGTTTAGTAGCTGCTAGACGTGTCATAATTTGTTCAATTGTAAACTAGATGTTAGTCAAATTAAATTCGTCTTTATATTCCTAACTAAATCATTGTCACTTTTGTGTGGTAATATCACAAATATCACAAATTTTATGGACTGTTTTTTAGTATGCCTAAAATCCTTTGCTTATTAGGAGCTACCCCTTATTTTCTCCAAAAAATTGCTTCGCATAGGTAACTACCGGAGATAACAAAAATTTCAAAAGTAGGGGGTCCATGGCTTGGCATTTAAAAAACAAGGGGACCGCAGTACATAGCTAATTGGGAACCACTGCTGTAGATAATTAATTCTACCCCTTGAGCCACCATTTTGTGTCTGGCTCAGGCTGGTGGACCTCAGTATTTTAGCAAAAACAAGACAGACAGGACACAAGGACAAGCTTCAAACAAGGTTGAAGCGAGGGGTGGGTGCATTCGGTCCCCCTTGCATTGCCACAACTTCAATTCATCTCTGTGGAGGCTTGTCCCATTTTCTATACAAAAGTAGCAGCCCCACCCAAAGAGTCCGATTGTTCGGATAGAATCCTGAGCAACAGAGAGCACAGAGTGGCTCTTGTTAGCACTGTCTCGGTCAAAGTGGAACAATGAGCTCTGGGTTGCAGAAAGAGAAATTGAATTGCTGTCCTCCACCACCTGAGGAAATGTAGGTGTCATCGGCCTAGGCCCATTGCTAGACGAGGACTTAGCCTGGTGTGAGGTCCGGGCTCCCTGCTGTGCGTGCAGACGACGCTCAGGGCATCCCAGGGTCAGGCCGGGTTAAATCCTCCCTTGAGTCAGGATAACCGGATCCGCTTATGGCCCGGCTTTTCCGCAGCCCCAGGCTGAGCCCGGGGCTGCAGAAGGTCTAGCTACTTCCGTGGCTTTCCCCGGCTGCTCGCTTACACGCGAGTAGCCAGGAGATGCCACGCACTGGGCACAGCACTCCATAGGAGCGCTGTGCCCATCGGGCCGGGGGGGGGGGAATCACAGGGTGGGGGAGATGGGGGCCGGGGGAGAGCGGACCCAGGAGAGATGGGGGGAAAGAGTGGAGCCAGGGTGGGGAGATCACAGACAGGGGGGGCGCGGAGGGGGCATCGGACATGGCAAGTGGGTGATCGGGTGGGCATGGCGACTGGGCTGGCGAGTGGGCAGGGGGGCATCAGACATGGCTGACGGGGGGGGAAGAGGAACGGGCCCAGGGCAAGGAGATCTGGGACGGGCTAGCGAGCAGGGACAGGCAAGCGAGCGAGCGGGCAGGGGGGCATCAGACATTGTGGGGGGGAATCAGGGGCAGGGGGAGCGGGGAACCCTTTATTTTTTAAAAAAAAAAACACCTTACCTTTCCGTTGGTGCGCTCCTGTGCACATGGCCCTTTAATTAAAAAAAAATGGACGCGACAGGGCTTTCCCTTTCCCCGTCGCGTGTTACGTGTAGAGAAGGGTGACGGCCCGCGCTAGCTCCCCAACCACTCCCCACCGGATTATCAGGTAGGTCTAGCAAGGCCCTAGGTTTTCCAGGTCTCAGGGTCTGAGCAGAAGTCGTTTCACTCATATTTGTCAGCATGTTCTTCCAGGCCTCAGTTCTCTCTTTCTGTGGAGAAGACCAAGGCCACCACTCGACCTAAGGTTTCTCCTGGGATCATCCAGGGTTCGCCCCTGCCTGAGCACTGGATCCCCTGTGTGTCATCTAGATGAACAGGTTTGACCCCTGGACGATCCAGGGATAAACCTGAGGTCTAGCTATGGCCCAAATGTGCGTTGGACGTCGATCGTGACATAATAAATCCATTTTTGGAACGCATGGGAAAGGAGGCAGTTATCCATTCCTGGAGATCAGCCTGGCAAAGCAAGATACCTTATTTTGTTTTTGTTTAAATTACCAAGTGTTTCCAGGCTTCATCTCCAAGTCTAATAGACACCACCACTGAGCAACCTTCCAGGTTGTGATCACGGAGTCTCAGGGTTTGTTCTTCAGGATAAACATACAGCGACTTCATTTTTAAAAAAACACATTTTGGCCTTCCAACATTTCTTCAGCTTCCCCATCTAATAAACACAGTGGTTGATAGTTTGAGGTTTTGACTGTCTCAGTATTGCAGCAACTGTTCTGAAGTGTTGCAGAGATAACAGAATCGCCTGAGCCAAATTGTTAAGTTGACTGTGGTAAGATGTGACATTGATCAATACTCACATCAGAGGGGATTTTGGTTTAAAGCGAGTTTTCCATTTTTATGTCCCTAATATCTTTTACGTCTGCTGCCACCTTGTGGCTAAAGACAGAAGACTTTATTATTAACATGAAAAGATACAAACACATAGAAATCAAGTCTATCAAGCATTGTCTACGTTCACTTGCAACCGTTCTGCAGGGTTTCAGACAGGAGTCTTTCCAGCCCTTGCTAGAGATGCCAGGCACCTTTTGTATGCAGAACATGTGCTCTACCACTGAGGTACAGTCCTTCCCTTATTAGGAACTTCTGAGGATGTTGTTGACCAAGGAGACAGCCAGACAAGAGGCCTATAACACAAAACAGACATGAAACCTCAATATCTGGCATAGAGCCTCAATACATCTGGCTGGACGTTTTCTTGAAAGTAGATGTTTTGGGCAGGCAAAACATGCACCATCTTACTTTGGCCTAGGCCTGTAGCAGGGGGGAGGGGCTGCCCACCCCTAAATTTTCTCTGCCCCCCCTTCCTTGGTAGAGCCATATGCTGCTCGAGAGGCCAAATTTCATGTGACCCCTCCCACCCACGCCAACCTAACTTCAGAAGCCCTCCACAAGTGATCAGTTCAGACTTGTAGCAAGAACAATCTCCACATTACTGAGGAAGTTTGCAAGTTCCTTTCTTTCGGGGAATCATTAATGACCTTCTTTTTGAAAATCCGATAAGCTTCTAATACCCAGTTTGTAAACCAGTGTTCTAGGAAGGTTTGTTCTAGATACGTTCGCCTATTGTCTCAATGCATAACAAGCATCCCACCAAGCAAAGCCAACAACCCCAGGAATCGAGATCTCACTTCAGAAGAAAAGGTAAAGAAATCCTACTTTATTCAAATTAGGCAGTCATTCCATCTGAGATTCACAGTGTATTCAGTGGAAGTAATACTGAATGGTACAAAGGTAATACAAAAAGAAAGGCAATGCCTTGAAAAGGTATATAGAAGAGTTTGAGGTCACAGTCTTAAAACAAACAAATACAGTGAAACAAAAATAATACCTAAAGGAAGGTGTGCAGCGGTTTAATGAACACGGATGGGCTACATACAGTCAAATTGGGGTATATACTGCAATGTGGGGACAGAGGATATGGACTCATGCCTTTTAAGTATGAGAGGAGGAAATTCTCCTTTCCCCAAACAGATCACTGGTACTTCTTACTCTCACGGTTGCACACATTTTTTAAATTAAATTCCACACTCCATCCAGCCTTCGCTTATCCCTAAATGTTATAGCTAAGAACCTAGATAAATACTATTTAGCATTCGTTTAGCACTTTAGAGTGTTCAAAGCACTTCATGTCTGTTACCTTACTATGTCTTACAATGGCCCTGTAAGGCAGGTCAGTACTGTTATCTCCATATTGCCGACGTGGGAATAGGGGCTGCGGATGGCTTGCCTAAAGCCACCCAACTAGTGAGTTTATGGCAGAATTGCGATACAGAGAAGAATTCAGAAATGAGTAAATTATTTGAACAAAATGCATCACAGTTATTATTTCTTCATCAACAGCATCAGAACTTCTCACCAGCAGAAATGAATCGTAATTGCAATCTCCACTAATGGAACAAGGCATTTTTGTTGAATGTAGCATTAAAGGAGACGACAGACTTGTAGAACAGACAAGTACAATGTGGAATATTTCAAGAAATTAAACTACATTTTAAAAGGCACAGAGTGGGCCCAAAGCATAGAAGAGTAATATGGAGAAAATCTTAACAGAAGAAGGGATACCATCATACATCAGAGAATCCAACATAAGGCATTAGAGGAAGAAAAATAAAGAGTTTATTTTCTTCCCTCCCCTAAAAAAAGGATGTTTTGAAGATCCTTAGCATCTCAGGAGGTCTCCAGATCACTCAACATTCTTGTATTTTGTGAACAGGTTGTATAAAACCCTTAGGGTAGATTTCAGATCCAAGTTGACAACATCTGTGGGATTAAAAAAAAGAGGGACACTTTAGGTTTTTTTTAATGGCTCTTGGTTTTAGAATATGAAAAACAGTTTTCTGATCGGCATTATTTTTTTGTAACACCCCATCCCCATCCCACCATTCACAGAAGCCTCAACCACAGTTAAAACTCTCATCAAACAACTCACTTAAGTATAGCAAATTCATTCTATCCTACCCCTGAACTGCAGTTTCTCAGATTAATAAACTGTCTTTTCCAAAAACATGAAATTTGAACACTTAAGGTCACTTAAGAAACTGATTTGAGAAAATGATCTATTTTAGAATGTTTAGAATACGTTTTCCCAGGGGTTATTTCTTCTGATGAAGCTGCCAAACTGAACATTTGTTGGTCATGTGAGAACCTGTATCTACCCATGAACAGACAAGTCATATAAACTTTATTCTTAGAATCATAGAATAGTAGAGTTGGAAGGGGCCTATAAGACCATCAAGTCCAACCCCCTGCTCAATGCAAGAATCCACCTTACATTCTAGAACTTCCCTCCGTCTCTAGGTTTGGCAGGGACATCCTTTCTGTACAGAAAGGAAAACAGCAGCTACTTCTAAGGGCTATCATTATTCCATGGGTTTACTGCACAAGCACAGGTCTTGTTATTATAGGGTAACACAGAATTTAGCATCCTGTGATTCAAAGCTCTCATTCAAAAATCACAGTTTCAAGTCCTATGGAGAAAATTTATATCTTTTGAGAAGCCAAAGGTAGTCGGAAAAGATTTCCATAATCAGCAGGTGAAATTTCACTGAACTGCACCATCTCTCCCCTTTTCCCACAGCATCACTTCCATGCTGTGGTAACTACATCTCCAGAAGAACCACACAGACTTTACATGGATTTCTAGTAGCATGGATTCCGCATCAGGGGTTGTGGCAACTTTGCTGCTATAACAAATACGTGTAAAGAAGGTCTTGGCCTATGAAATTTTGTTTAAATAGTTGTACTTGAAATGCTGTCACATTCTTCCAGGAATTGGGGGGGGGGGATCTTGGTGGGAGAAGTTTCTGAAGCAGGGTGCTTTTCCTGCTATTCAAGTTTATTTTTCTAACAATTAATGAGGGAATACGTGAGAGAAGCAGATGAAGTCCTACGAAGGAACAATCTGAAAAATGAGCAACTTGACAGCATGAAGAAGCGGCAGTGAGTGTTGGAATCTTGCATGGGCAATTTGTCTGTAGAATTGTTTTTATATGGAATAGATTGCAAAAGCTGAAAACAGCTGCCTGTGCCGTCTGGTACACACCATAACAACTCCAATGTGACACAACATGTCCAAGTGGCCCAAACAGCATGACAGCACATTCTGCACAAGGGTGGCCCTCCAAATGTTGTCGGACTCCAGTTCCCATCAGCCTCAGCCAGCATGACCAAGGGGGCAAGGGTGATAGGAGCTGTAGACTATCATCATCCAGATGGCCACAGGTTTCTCAGCCATGTTGTATAATAAACTGTGTGAGTTTCCAGAGGAAGCTTTTAGAGTGCAATCACCCTCTCTCAAGTCACGGCATATTATTATTATTATTATTATTATTATTATTATTATTATTTGCATTTTTATACCACCCAATAGCCGAAGCTCCCTGGGCGGTTCACAAAAACTAAAACAATTCAAAGTGTAAAACAAACAGTATAAAAACATGAGAAAAAATACACATTAAAACGAATTAAAACATACCATACATGATTAAAACATCCTGAAAACATTCTAAAATTTCACTGGATAGGCCTGCCGGAATAGATCAGTCTTAATTGCTTTTTTAAACTCTAAAAGACCGTCAAGTTGACGAATCTCCTCCAGCAGGCCATTCCACAGTCTGGGAGCAGCAGAAGAGAAGCTCCTCTGGGTAACAGTTGTTAATCTCGTTTTTGCTAGCTGAAGTGGATTCTTCCCAGAGGACCTGAGTGTGCGGGGTGGATTGTACGGGAGAAGGCAATCCCACAGGTAGCCTGGACCCAAACCATGTAGGGCTTTAAAGGTAATAACCCACACTTTGTACTTCGCCCGGAAACTAATCGGCAGCCAGTGAAGAGATTTTAAAACTGGTTTAATGTGGTCACCCCTAGGTGTACCAGTGACCAGCCTGGCTGCGATATTTTGGACGAATTGAAGTTTCCGGACTAGGCACAGAGGTAGCCCCATGTAGAGCGCATTACAGAAGTCAAGCCTCGAAGTTACCAGTGCGTGCACTACTGTCTTTAGGTCTTCCAACTCTAGGAAGGGACGCAGCTGGCATTCCAGACAATGTTGTCTTCTAATTGTAACTCTCTCGTGTTTACCCACCACGTCTTCTGTCTTTTTCAGGCCAAAAAAAAAGAGTTAAGCATGAAATAGCTGCAACATTTCTTTTAATTGGCGGAGCCAGGAGCCATCTGTCTGGAAGCACCCCATGTTACTTCGGAGTCTGATTTCAGTAGACCAAGCCCTGAAACATTAACAGCCTCCTGTATGATAAGGGGGGGCATGATAGTTCCCGGGTAAGACAGGCAGATGGTGATATTTGGCCCTTGCATGGTATCAGACGTGGTTTAAATAAGGTACATTCTTGATCTCAAAAGATACATTAAGAGTGCAATCCTCTGCCTGCTTAGACAGAAAGAAGTCCTACAACAGTCAGCGTGCCTAAGCCAGCATGAGGCATGCTACAACTTGTAGGGCTTTTTTCTGTCTAAGCAAGCAGAGAATGACAACCTAAACTGACCTATGCTCAGTAGTAGAGCAGATGCTTTCCATGCAGAAGGTCCCTTTCCATGCACATGGTTCAATCTCCATTTAAAAAGGATCTCAAGTACCAGAACTAGAAAAGGTCCCTGCCTGAGAACCCAAGAGCCATTGCCAGTCGGAGTGGACAATATTGGGCTAGATGGACCAAGAGTCTGACAGCTGAAGGCAGCTTCCTACATTCAGCCTAAACCCACTCAACCTACTCCAGCGTAATCAAAGATGGTATAGTCCTTGCTGGAAAGTATTCTGGAAAGTATTTAAACTCAGACTTCAACAGACCTCTAGAAGATTCTTCAGGTCACTCTGTACTAGCCTTTGAAACACAGGCACCTTTCCTTGGAGACCAATACAGGTAGAAGAAGCTGCAGGGCACCTTCAAGCACCCACAGTGTCTGTATGCCTGGCCCGTCAGCCCTGACAATGAAAGTTTAATCAACTAAAGCTCTGGTTGATTAACCCACTGGAGCTAATTTTAGTTGCTGAGAGTGGGGCCACAGCTAGACCTAAGGTTTCTCCTGGGATCATCCAGGGTTCGCCCCTGCCTGAGCACTGGATCCCCTGTGTGTCACCTAGATGAACAGGTTTGACCCCTGGATGATCCAGGGATAAACCTTCGGTCTAGCTATGGCCCAAATCTTAACCAGTGGGGCTGGGAGTTAACGGCACACTTGTTTATCTTTTGAGACTGTTTTGATTCTGACATTTTATTGTAATAGGGAATGAAAAGCACACATTAAAGATGACCTTTCTTCTGACATTTAGCGTTTGTAATTGGAATTGATCTCACAATGCATTTAATAACTAACATCTTAAAAAGGCAGCTATATGGATTTGTTTGGTAATATGCCCTTATTTCAACTTAATTAATCATTTAAAAGGCAGGTGATCAAGCAACTAGTGACATTATTTGAGAAACACAGAAATCCAACGTTGGAATACGCTTTTGGATTCTTTATATTTTGAGAATAAAACATAACCGGTGTAGAAAGGCAGCCAAGGAGGTAAAGAGATGACACCTTGGAGAACCAATTAATGCCACCCCTGCTTGCACAGACAGTTGAATGTGGGTTTATTGCATATGAACTCCTGCTTCTGCACACTACCTTCTGGTCGAGCTTTAGGCTTCTTCAACCCTCCGTCTTGCATCAGCTCAAAAGCAAAGGAAACATTGTGAACCTGAAAACCAACAGAAAGCCCTCTAGTTAAATTCTCAGAACGTAATGAAGAGGAAGGTTTCTTTCTTCATCTTCCTTCATATGACTTCACATAAGTTAACTGGATGCTTTCTCCATTGGATTCTTAAGCCAATCTCCACTGAAAACTTATTGACTGCTTTCAAGAACAATTTCATTGCTTAAAACCTTGTTCAGTTGCCACCACTTTCAGCTTGCATGATCAATGTATACTGTCTGCTGGAAACTCGTTGATTTCAGCCACAGCAACTTGGGAGACTCCCAAACTAATTGTCAGAGCCCTGGGGCTGAACAACATGCTCAGAAGTTTCTTGTGGTTGTACCTGTACCTGCTGAACTGTAGCCCTATCGGAGGTGATGGCCACACGGAAGGAAAAAATCAAAAACAATCCTTCACATGGAAAATTAGCATGTCAGGGAGGCGGCTAGGTTAGCTTTCCATGGACAGGGAGCCTTTTAAATGTCTGTGGGAGCTTTAAACATGCAACCGCGTCCCCCACACAGGCTGAAGTGGTAAAATCCAGGAAAGGCTGTATTGCGCAATATCTCTATGCATTATCTATCTATATTACACATCCAGTTTGGCTGCCAGATATCCTCAATCTACTGGTCTATGCAAAAGGCTCATATATGATCCAATTCATACTTGTCAGTAACTGATACACTAGCTTGTTCATGTAAATATGCAGTCTCCAAACATGATGTTTGGTTGAGAGTACAATGAAAAGAATGTCGACCATAATCACCCTGGTTAAGGATTGTATTGTAGAAAATCTAGTCGTGTTGGTACCAACTAATAGCAACAGCATTGCCCTTTTGCTTTATACAAATGCACGGCTAAACATTCTTTTTCTGCCATTAGTTTCAGAGTGTGTTGCATCTCTAACCACCCCAGTTTTAAACAGCCAATTCTTGTGACATTACATTGGCGCACGAGGGAGGAATTTAATTAAAACGACTCATAGCTCAGCGAGCTGAGCAGTAAAAACAGGCAAAAGCTTCCCCTCCCTGGGAGTTAAGTGTTCAAAAACGTTTATTCCTCCTTCCAATTCTTGCTTAATCTTCATTGTCCTAGTCAAAAGCAAAATCCTTAGGATATTAGTTTTATGGAGATTTTACAGTTGTACATTTTAATTGGCTGAGAGGTACCTTGAATGCTACGGATAAGTCTTCTAAATGCAGAAATTTGAAATAATGTAAATGAAAGTTCCTATATATATATATATATATATATATATATATATATATACATACATACACACACACACACACACACACACACACACACACACACACACTCCATCATCACAACATCTCCCCAACTAGATGACTCTTTTCCTTTATATTAGGGACTCCGAAGAGTGCTCTGCAAACTGGCTTATGCATTCATAATATTTATTAATACAAGAAAATCTATATTGTGAATATAATCACTTGATATTGCGCATCCCATGCAAGATACAGCATCAGTCATTTGGAGACGTTCATAATTTATACAGGTGCGTCTGATTGAGCGGTTTTGGTGCGTATGGAACCCACTGAAAGTGTAGATTTCACTAGAGTATTGAGGGCAAACCTCTGTATGCCCCACAGGAATGAAAATACAGTGCTTTCCCGTTCTCTGAAATGAAACTCCTTCTGCGTGCATGCAGTGGAGACTTTGCCCCCATTCACTGGAGGCTGGATTGTCCTGGAAGCAGATTTCAACGAACATAAAATCATAATAGTAGAATTGGAAGGGGACTATAAGGCCATCGAGTCCAACCCCCTGCTCAATTCAGGAATCCACCCTAAAGCATCCCTGACAGATGGCTGTCCAACTGCCTCTTGAAGGCCTCTAGTGTGGGAGAGCCCACAACCTCCCTAGGTAACTGGTTCCGTTGTTGTACTGCTCTAACAGTCAGGAAGTTTTTCCTGATGTCCAGCGGAATCTGGCTTCCTGTAACTTGAGCCCATTATTCCGTGTCCTGCACTCTGGGAGGATCGAGAAGAGATCCTGGCCCTCCTCTGCGTGACAACCTTTTAAGTATTTGAAGAGTGCTCTCATGTCACCTCTCAATCTTCTCTTCTCCAGGCTAAACATGCCCAGTTCTTTCAGTCTCTCTTATAGGGCTTTGTTTCCATATCCCTAGCTGGATGGGCAACTGAACGTGTCAACATGTGCACATCCAACCCCCAGCGATACATATGTGTAGCCTTTTTAAAAGGGCCAAGATCTTGCCAATACAGAATAAAGTGACATTATTCTCCATAGGCTGCAATTTCCTCCATTTTATATCTGCAGGACATTTTATCTTTAGATCTCTCTCTCTCTCACACACACACACACACACAAACACAAACACACACACCAACCACAATAGCTAATAGTTCATTGTAAAGTGGTTCATTGTACTATTGGGATTTATTAGCTGCTGGATTGATTAGCTTTATAGGTAAGATTCAGGACTAAGCTTTATAGTCTATTTTCACATAATTATGAAATGTTAACGGCACATCTTATCTGCACTCATCTTGACTTCACTCTGGCTCCAGTGTTGTTGTTTTTTATTCTTTTAACTGGTTGTAATCTGCCCAGAGAATGTTCGTTATTGGGCAGATTAAAAATATAATTAAGTGGTAAAAATAAAATAGGCAAATATTGAAAGTAGCCGTTCACAGAACACAGCAGATAATAGTTGCTTGGCTGGGATTTCTACTCACCTTCTGATCAAAACTTTCTGGCGTTAAATAGAAATTGTGAAGAGGAACAAAATAGTCTTCAAGGAGGCCCATCAGTAATACCAGGTAAACACCATCTGCAAACTGAAGAGAAAAACCAGCATCACTCCCAATGAGACCATCAAGAGGACCGGGGGAGGAGAGAGGGTGGAGGAACTGTCAATCAAAAGTCACGTTGACTTTTACTAAACTCCACAGTAGCCCACGGTCACACAACGGTGGAGTTAGAACATGTTGTGTGGGGAGGACCCCCTAAAACTCAACTGTTGAGTGGAGTTTTCACACTGCGCTGACTAACGTGTTGTCTGAACTGAGCCACTGACTGGGTTTGGAGGATCAGTGGAGTGAGTGCCGCTCGCATGCCTGCCATTTCCCTAACTACCCTCACTGCAGTGCAGGGTGCAATGTTGTCTGAACCCAGCACATGGTGGGGGGTGTAATCCCTACAACAAACCATGGGTTGTGGCGTGGCTTGGAAGCCACCCCCACCATGCACCTCACCAGGTCTGGACAACATGGCAAGCCATGGCGAGGGTAATTAGGGAAACAGCAGGCGAGCAAGTGGCACGTGCAGGGCGCTGTGGCCTCTTTTCCCTGCTGACTGTCCGAACCCAGCCACTGAAATAACAACTAGCCTACAGGGCACCTTTTCTCTGGTCACAATACTTGACCTAGAATAGATGTTTGCAGGCATTGAATAATGTACTAATATTCATTATATAAATTATATATTGTTTTAACTTGGTTTATGGTTTAATTTGTTTTTAGCTGTGTATATTTACTGTTTTATACTGTATGCCTTTTTCTGTACTCCGCCCTGAGATCTTATTGATATAGGGCGGGATATAAATGTTTTAAATAAATAAATTCAGGATGAAGGATGAGGAGAAACACAAAATGAGACCTAGTGAAAAGGAAACAAGGGCTCCCAAGTGGGCCAAGAAATCAATCAAATATTTGATTCATCTTCGTTTGTAGTCCTTCCAAAGCAGCTACATTTATTTTCTTATGCTACAGCAATAGGTAGAGAGCAGAGTTAACTGTAGACTTGTCATTATTAGGATAAATGGTTTTAGTTCAGATAAAATAATGGCCACTCTGGACCAAGTTTTCATTATAACAGACAAATTCATATCCTTGAAATTCATATCCTTGATCGATGGCTGTTTACGTAGTATATTAGCCTGGCCTGGTGAAGCAACCAAATCTGATGAGGTGAGTTTTTATTTGCTACACTGGCATCAACCAATAGGAAGCAAGGATGCTGTCTGGCATTGCAGGCCTCCAGATTAGTTGGGAAGGGACTCTAAAGGAAGACAACACCCCTCATATACCACCAACAGTTGGAGATGTGAAAATATTTCTAACCACCACTCCAATTACAGCCAATCCAATACAAGTAAATGGAGCAACATATCCATTCACTTCCATGGAGCACACGAAGGGGCAGAAAACCCTTATGGGTGGGGACCATTCTTCCACCATTCCAGAGCCTGCTGTCCCATGGGTCTAGGAATGGGGCAAATGCCCCCTCATGGTTTTCCAAATTCCAGCCCAGTTGCATGCATGATGTGGAGAAAGTGGATAGGAATAAGGTTTTATCTCTCATAAGACTAGAACCCAAAGTCATCTCGTGAAGCTGAATGGTAGGAGATTCAGTAAAGATAAAAGGAAGTACTTCCTTATACAATGCATAGTTAAGCTATGGAATTCACTGCCACAGGATGTAGTGATGGCCACTAATTTGGGTGTCTTCACAGGAGATTGAACAAATTCTGGGAGAATAAGACTTTCAGTAGCTACTAATCGTGATGACTTGATATTATCTCCAGCATCAGAGCCAGCATACCTCTGTATACAGTTTGCTGAAGACACAAGTAGTAGGGTGCTATTGCACTTGTATCCTACTTGTGGGCTTCCCAGTTAACTGGTTGGCTACTGTGGGAACAGAATGCTGGACTACTTGGGAGATTATTATGAATGTCTGAACACACAGCAAGTCCCTCAGCAACTGGTACTGAATGGCTCTTACCTGGGTTTCCAATTCTGTCACTTCCAAATTCAGCTTATTTAAATGTTTGTTTACGAAAGTGATCAAGGACTGGGGAGGAAAAGAACACCATGATCAAAGAAATAAAATAACCAATATTCTGATTTTCAAAACCAACAATACACTTCTGCTGATTTAGACTTATACCTTATTATATTCGAATTTCATGCAATGCAGTTTTAGCCCATCAAGTAGTCTATGCACCTTGCATATACATGCTCACATGCTCTGGAAGTCTCTAAAAGTGCCTGACAGAAAGCCTACATGGTCCTTCCTATTTGTTACATTTCTATACCAATAGCCAAAGCAATTTAGAACTATCGCATACAATGACACGATAAAACATAATATAAAATTTGTAAAATAAATATATTAAATATCAAGAAAGCTATCCAGGCAACAGACCCATCAACAAGTAACAGGTGGGAAGGAAGAATTTTGATCATGAAAATCATACAAACCCAGCTGAGAATTGAAAAGTGGTATGACAGAGGCATCATTCCCTGTTGAAAATATGAAGTTGCCTCATGCCATTGTCAAGACCATCGCCTGGCCTAGCGGAGGACAGCCTACCCTGAATATCAGTGGCTCACCACAGCTTCTGACAGTGTTCCTCTAACTGGAGTTCTCAGGGGTTGAACATGGAACCCTCTGCATGCCAAGATCAGCTTTACCGCCGACTACACACGTCTTCATTCTGCCCCATCCCACCTTGTGATTCTCACAAAAATCTGCAAAACACTTTTGACCATTGAAAGGACAGAAAAACTGCATTTGTATATAACTGTGGGCCATGATAGTGCTATCTGAGAACGTTTGTGTACCTCAAAGTCTACTATAGAGACATAAATCTGATACTTCTCACCTGCATGGGCAACAGTTCTTCCTATGCGTTGAAGTATCATGTGATTCTCTGGGTCAAGCCATTTCTATCACAGCTGATTATCAGGACACATTTGTGCAGGCGTAAGATCTCCGGTTCAATCTCTACCATTGTCTTCCCCAACCTGGTGCCCTCCAGCTGTGTTGGGACTGCAAGTCCCATAATTCCCAGCCAGCCACTTGCCATGGTGGCTGGGATTGATGAGAGGTGCAGTACAACACATCTGGAGGACGCCACATTGGGGAAAGCTGTCCTAGCACCTCCAATTAAAAATGGAACTCAAATAACCTGGCTACAAAAGACCTCTACTTGAGCACTGCTGCCAGTTGGAGTAGGCAATATTGGGATAGATGAGCCAGTGGTCTTCCCTTACACCTTCAGTCCGTGAAGCAGCTTGTTATTTTCCTCTCCATTATACATGCAGGGAGCCAAGGTGATCAACACCTGCAAATGGCCACTGAGTAATCCCAGATAATCAAACTATTGGAATACATAGGCTCAATAAAAAAAATCCATTTCATTTTTCAATTTATCATTGTGTTCATCACCTATTTCTCATCTCACAACTTATCTGATTGTTAGAACAAAAGTGTGTGTGTGTGTTTGTCTGTGAGCCAGCCCACACAGATTGCTAAATTTTATAAATACTGTTCAGGGGAACACAAAGCCACTGTCAGGCTAGAAATGGAGGTGATGTTTGAGATCCGTACGTCAATGACAGATCTGCTTCCATTCCTATGGGGATCAAGACATTCACCTCTACATGAACAACCTGATAGGGTCAGTTCAAATAATGCCTCCACATAAGGCTGGCACAGCTGCGAGGTGATCAAAGGAGGACCTCAGCATATCTGAACCCATCCTAAGACTCTGAAAAATAAAATTAAGTGCATTTCAGAGAACAGGGGTTTGAGAGGTGTTGAATTTAAAGTATATTGCTAAATGTCTGTGATTATTAAAACCAAAAGAAACAAATCACACCCCTCTCCTAAGCTCTCCCTTCATTCTACTGCACAAATTACCTCAGAAAACCAATTTTTCAGTAACATGATGGGGAGTCTAAAAACAAATTATTTCTGATTGTTAAGTGGGGAACCAAGCGTGTGAAAGCATGCCCCTTAGGGCAAAATCCTGTGCTTATTTAGACAGCAAAAGTCTTACAACTCACAGCATCCCTCAGCCAGCACAAGCTATATCAAGAAAATGAAGAATTCCATTCACTGGCCCATCAAATACAAACATTTTACCTTTTTCACTACACTTAGTTTATCCGGAGCATGGTCAAAGAGGGTATCAAAAGCGTCTCGTTCTGGTTTAAGAGTGAAAAGGAAAGAAGGCTTTGTTTAAAAAGAAAAAGACAGATGAGGCTTATTTTTATTCATGTAAGGAAACCACGTCAAGGACTCATAGGACAAAGTGTAGAACAGAAGCTTTAGCCTTATCACCAGATAACCCAAAGATTTTGTCTCAAGCAATGTTTTGATTTAGATAGAAGATGTGGGGCGTGTGTGTGGAAATAATCCATCACTGCCTGAGTGTGCAGCTAGGGTGACCACATGAAAAGGAGGACAGGGCTTCTGTATCTTTAACAGTTGCATAGAAAAGGCAATTTCAGCAGGTCTCATTTGTATATATGGAGAACGTGGTGAAATTCCCTCTTCATCACACCAGTTAAAGCTGCAGGAGCTATACTAGAGTGACCAGATTTAAAAGCGGGCAGGGCACCTGCAGCTTTAACTGGTGTGATGAAGAGGGAATTTCACCAGGTTCTTCATATATACAAACGACACCTGCTGAAATTCCTTTTTCACTACAACTGTTAAAAATACAAGAGCCCTGTCCTCCTTTTCATATGGTCACCCTACACAGTGTGCATATATCTACTCCTCAGAAACAGCAATGGATAACCATGGAAATGGCCCCACTTAACAGGAAGTGCTGATCAAATTGGATTGCGGCAAAAGGCAAAGGAATGAGAGAAACTGATGCAACAGGGAAGCTAGCAGCCAGACCTTATTTTTATATTTATTTATTTATTTATTAAATTTATATACAGCTCCATGGCCGAAGCTCTCTGGGCCGTTTACAGAAGTTAAAACCAGTGAACATTTAAAGTGTACAAAATTTTAAACCATCAAAAATATAAAAACAACAGTATCATTTAAACCTTCTCTGGTACATGTACCAGCCAAGGCACATACATGTTATGATTGTAAGTAAAAAGGCTCCACTATAAACAACTATTTTTTAGGATGGCAAGAAACTGCAGTGGTCATACAAAGAGTTAACCAATAAGATAATAGGGTAACTCTGAATGTTGCCCAAATGAGGGCCTTCCAACCATCCACGCAGTCTGAGAAAACTGGAGCTCTGAATTAAATTCTTGAAACCACAAAGACCCAGAAGTGGAGGACCAAGCCTGATAAAGTCGTGACTAATTCCTTAAAGGGCAACCATCTAGAGCTAACTGCTATCAACCGATTATTTAAAAACATCCCCAGTTTTATAGCAATCCAGAGAAATTGCTATAAATCTGTGAAGATTTATAATTTAGTTTTACTGTGGCAATGGTTTATGTTAGTAATTATGAGGAATTTGTTGTATGCAATATGTTTTCATACATATGTTTGTTTACTTTTGTCATAGTTTTCAACGGGTCCTTCGTACTAGACCACTGAACGTCAAAAGAAGTTTGGTTTATTTAATATTGGTTATTTTTAAGCATGGTTCATTTTTTTACAGCACAATATAATTGTATTCTCTTTTATTGTTTAGGTGTATCCTTTTAAATCACACAGATTAAAAAAAAATTATCAGATTTTGTCATATATATTCATTATCACCGGTAAGCCCAACCCAGTTGCCTCACTGTTATGAGTGACCCAAAGCCCATCAGACTACCCTAGAAGCAAAAACCCCTAAGGGCAACCCCAAATAGTAGGAGTCTCAATGAAATGTCATGCTAAACATAATATAGTGCTACTAGTTTAATATGGCACATGTCTTTAATTTTGATTCTTGCATCCAGACCTCTATTATGGGTTTATATTCCAAGTTAAAATCATGTACTTACCAAATCTTCCCATCATCATCCTGCAAATCAAAGTTTTAGAAAATGCTTTGTTAGTGCATGAATAATGGGTTCCCAAGAGACCACAATAGAGAAACCATGAGGTCTTGACCCGAAGTCAATGTTACTACGCAATCTTTTAAGAAAGGTAGGATTATTACCTCCTAATGTCAAAGAGCAATTTTATTATACACCAGTACACTAAATTCTGAGATCCCAAGGGCCTGTGCACTCACAATGGGTTTTTTAAAAACCTTTTTCTTTCCTTGAACCTCTGCCTCCCTGTGCCATATCACAAATCGCTTTTGAAGCTCCCCTCAGTTCCAAAAGCAGCATACCAGCATACCATCAGCCCAAAAGCAGAAGTATGTAGCATAATACCCAATTTAATAGGTTCAGCACAACAGTAAGCCTATGCATAAGTTACCTGGAAGTAAGCTCCATTGAAGTCAGTGGTGCTCACTTTTGACTAGTAGAAACAATAGAGGTTTAACCAAATATCTTCAGTTTTTAATTGGAAATACAAACAATCTTTCCAAGACGTGTGGCCATTTAAACTGCAAGAGTGAAGTAGGAAGCCCATCAAAGAAAAGGAGAGAAATGAAGAAAAGCTTCATTATTTCCTCATTCTCTGATTTCCTGTACACTTTTCTGTCATAAGGAGCAGTAAACCTTGTTATCAAGTCATTCACTTGATCAATAAAGATAGACATGTTTCTCCCAGATACAGCTTGCCCACCACTTCTGTGCAATGCACAGCTACAGGGAAACCTTGGGTGTGTCCTAGTTCTTATTCTCAGTTGACCCAGAGCAAACACTGAGGCCCAACAGGTCTAGCTAATACCAGCTGAACCAAGTCTGCATACCAGAATATGTCCCAGAATCCCCTGCAGTGCACAGGGGGTTCCGTGCCAGACAAGGCACCATGTTTACTTATTTATTTTATTTACTTATTTATATAATCCCGGCTTTCTGCCAAAGAGGCAGAAATGCTGGAATCCACTGATGTAAGTATTATAGATACAAAATATGAAGGTCCAGATTCCCTTCAGCACACAATGCTAATTGATTCCAGAGAAGTGCATTCACAGCGAAGTGAAATAATGCCAAGCATCCAACTTTGTGCACACCATGGCAAAAGGATGAGGACAGCAGTGCTTACTCTGTGGTGGTGGTGAGCTCCTCCGTGACATGGGCTGTCTGGAGCAGCCCTTCCCGTTTCTGGAAGACAGGAAGGAGAAAGGAAATCAAGCTTGCAGGGATGTCAAGAGAATACAAAAGGCCACTAAAATGACCACCCAAAAGAGAGACCATGAACCAAGATGCTGCTGATATGTGCAGTTCAGGATCTAAACATTGATTTGAATGGCTAAATTAATCTTTAGAATGGGAGCATTGCCATTTTGGTGCTCATCCTTGGCCCAGTTATCTTTGCTGGGGAGATGGATGTCGAGAGAATCCTCTGTGAATGGCTCCCAAATCACATCAGTAATCTAATCCCTTCCTTATGCAAGTTATATCTTTATCCTACTTTTCCGCCAAGGAGTTTGGCGGGGTGCTCTCTCACCCTGCCATGTTACCCTCACAACCACCCTGTGAGGTAGGTTAGACTGAGACCATGATGGGCCTAAGGCCACTCCAGTGAGCTTCGTGGCTGAGAGGGAATTTCAACTCAGGTCTACATGGCTCTAGTCCACACTCTAGCCACTACAAAGGTAATGTCTGAACTGGGCCTGTGAAAGTTTGCTACCAGTTTATCATGAAAGACTGAACTCTTTCTGAATTGTGAATGCAAAGGCTGCTTGGCCCAACGAAACAAAACGAAGTGTTATTCACACAAAAGCAGTAATGCCACCGTAGGCATGTAGCAGGCATTCCTTTGGAGCAATACGGGCCAACCCTATGCAGACTGACACCCCTAACTCTATCTAGAATATCCAGCTGTAATGGTATGGTTAAATCAACTAAAAATTCCTTCCCTTTCTATATGGATGTGTATTGCTCCGTACACACCTGGCCCACAGCACCATTATCGTGTAATTGCATCAAAATCACACCCTAAATATTCATTATTTTTCTACTCTTAATCAAGACAGGCAGAAGAAGGGCAAACATTCTCCTCCTTAAAGTAAACTCCCCGCCACCTAGTGGTGCTTTTTTTAAAAAAAAAAAGCAGCAAGGTGATTGACAGATGTATTATGAGGCACTGTTCAGTGAATTGCATTCCCTGCTAGAGATCCATTTTCTTCTCCACCAAACAGAGATAATAAAGCAGGGCGACAGCTTTCAACGGAGAAGGCTGCTTAACCGGAACGTCCAGATACACTCCTCGGCCTTCAGCGAAAGAATGCCGGCCCACTCCTAAGTGACCACGGCTTTAAACGAGAAACAAATCTCCAAACGCAGAGATGCATTCATCTCTCACATTCTGCCAAGGCTTTTATACGTGCTAGAAATTGGACGGCACCTTTGGGGACTTGGCAAATTTACGCCAGCAGTTGATCCAGCCGTGCTGTTATTGTAATTGTCTTATTTTCCCTGCAGAGAAGGTATCATCAAACCAGAGAGAACAAACAATGTCAACAGAGGCCTTACATAGGATATTGTAGCTACAACTGTTACCAATACAGAAAGGGTCCTCTTCTTTTTTTTTATCCACAGATTTCAGGGAGCTTCATCTCTGATGAGATGTGTGCACACCAGGTTCCCCAACCCAGTGCCCCCCAGATGTTTTGCCTTGTAACTCCCATCAGTTCCTGGCCCCAGCACAGTATCCGTCCCAGAATCCCCCGCAAGAAACCGATGTTCAATGCATCATTTCTGCTGTGGAAAGTGCATGCCCACCACCTTCTCCTGTCTTACCTCAAGATATGTTTCTGGGTCTTGGGGCAAGAAAAAGGGGAGGCAGTAGTGGAGAGCGAATTCCTCTGGGCAGGGATTCATCCGGTCATTCACGCACTGGTAACCTCATGATTAGACTACTGTAATGCACTCTGTGTGGGGCTACCCAAGTGTGTGGTTCGGAAGCTGCAGCCTGTGCAGAACGCAGCAGCTAGGGTTGCTCAAAAGGGACACCTAGCTCTGGTCATATAAAACCTGTATTAAAAGAATTGCACTGGCTGCCTGTTAGCTACCAGGCCACGTACAAAGTCATGCTATTATCTTACAAAGCCCGAAACAACTTGGGACCAGGATACCTGACAGCGCCTGCTTGTCATTTCGAGACGAAGAGAATGCCGCCATGAAGAACCTCGACAGCAAGGCCTTCCCTGTAGCGGCACCCACTCTGGAAAACCCTCCCTCTTGCGGTTCGGGAGGCAGAAAATTTAATCGCTTTTAAACGCCTCCTAAAAACGTATCTTTTTAATCAAGCCTTCCCTGGACTGTAACTTATTCTGGTTTTATGTGGTTTTAAAGTTTTAAATTGGATTTTATGGTTTTAGTTGTAAACTGCCCAGAGAGCCTAGGCTGTTGGGCAGTATAAATATGTAATAAATAAATAAAATAAAATAAATACTGCAAGGACATGATGCCCTTTGGGGGCAGGCAGCCAGATGCTCAGAAGTTGCCCCACCCCATTGGGGAGGTTCCGTTTATCTATAATGGCTAGTAAGTGTTGGCAGAACTGTCTAATCCAGGGGTGGGCAACTTGTGGACCGCCTAATATTTTGGCCTGCAGCTCCTGTCAGCCCTAGCAAGCATAGTCTATGGTGATGGCCGATGGGAATATTTGGTGGGCCAAAAGTTGCCCATCTCTGGTCTAATCTAATCCTTCTTTAGACGCCATCTACACTAGTGGCCATCACTTACAACTGATGGCAGCATATATCTTAGCTAAATTGTGCATCATTCAAGGAAGCATTTCTAAGACTGGAGGGAGCAATCCCGTGCCCCTTAGAAAGCATCTGATGGGCCATAGGATATTTTGGAGTCCCTGATCTGCTGTCTCCGACCTCGGAAAGGGTTAACGGAGCTCCGGCACTGCTTCTGCCTTGTACCTGGTGCGGAAGAACTGTGCCAGCTGTTCCCTGAGGTCAGAAAAAGGATCTCGGAGAAGGGGACAGTTCAGTGAGTGGGGTGGGAGGAGACTGGAGCAGTACGACAATGGAACCAGTTACCTAGGGAGGTGGTGGGCTCTCCCACACTAGAGGCCTTCAAGAGGCAGCTGGACAACCATCTGTTGGGGATGCTTTAGGGTGGATTCCTGCCTTGAGCAGGGGGTTGGACTCAATGGCCTTGTAGGCCCCTTCCAACTCTGCTATTCTATGATTCAGGATATCCAAATTTTAAAAAATAAGAGTTTCTTACCCTTACAACCACCACTTGCACAGAAACATGTTCAGGAAGTCGGATGGGAGCACGGAAATGCATGGCCAATGCAACAAGCAGATGGAGAATGGACACCAGGTTCTTGCCATGAATTGCTGGAAGGAAAAATCACAAACACTTTTGAAGGTAATTAAGAACTCATCTTTCATGGGAAGTTTTAGACTGGTTATCTGGGATTGGGGGCTTTTCTACATGAAGCTTTCAACCTGCCACTTTACCGAGGTTTCTGCTTCCAAATTCTTTGCATGACTAAAATTGGCTCCTTTCCACATATTCCACACACACATCACCGTAAGGAGGTGTCTCTCTGCCTTTCTACATGTTCCACTACACAACCCCTAGGTGGCTCCATGGTATAGCGGAATTGCACAAAAACACTGGGGACTCCTGCTGTCATTCACAGAAATACCAGACTTTCCTTGTTAGGAAAAAAAATCTAGTTGCAAAGTATGGGAGAGGCCCTGGAGGATTACAATGTCATGCGAAGCACCCACAAACTACCATCAGTGAGCGCACAATAAATGCCTCCTATAGAAAGGCTCTGGTTCTCTGCCTCCAGGGGCCCTGAATAATTCAGCCATCCAGGTAAGCCTTCCTCTTTATTATTCTCCTCTTTATAATTGTATAATTACAGCATCACACCCAATACAAGTTAGCTTCAGGCAGCTTTATTCCTTCCACTGCGGCCCACTACTCTTGCCTAAACTTGAAGCATTAGATATACCCTGTGTTCTTTCATGGTAGGGCTCAATCTAAAGCCTCTGTGAATGGGATGATAACCTCCTCCCCTTGACCCCAGGCTCGGAAGTGGATGAGGGGAAGATGGCCATGTGGGGAAAACCCTGCCAAATCTGCTTCTTCAGCTGTCTCTGCGCTCTCCTCCTTCCCCACTCAACCAGCCTGCTGCCCCGAACCCTGCCATCACCCCATCTGCCAGGCTCCACCAGCACACTCCTCAACTGCTGCTGACCACAGCGGGGCCAGGTGTCGTCCGTGACAGAGAAGCTGGGGCGTGGGTTGGGGAAGCCCTGCCTGATCACTACAGGACAAATCGTACAAAGATAAAAACCAATAAGTAAAAACAAAACCAGAGCTGCAACACATTAGCTTGGAAGTCCCGTTGGAAATCGATGGAATTTGTTTCCAAATCAACGTGCATTTTTGGGCCAGATCTACACTAAACAGGATATAACACTTTGAAAATGCTTTGAAGGCTCTATACGGAGTGTGTCCTGGGCTTCAACTGTTGTCACTACTGTTATAAACCGTTTTAAAGCAGTAGTGTAGATCCTGCCTAGGTTTGCCCAACCCGTGAACCATTAAGCCGAGGGTTACCCAGCAGTCATATATGGCACTCTATTGGGGGCGTGAGAAGCTTCCTGTTCCTGTTGGCTGCCAGAGGCTGCAAAACTGGTTGAGGAGACAGAAGGGAAGGGAAACCAAGCACCCATCAAGCCACATAGTACATGGCTGGTGTCCTGTTTCTCAGAAAACTCCTGCTTTCGATGGGAGGCAAATGACGAGGCTTGCTAAGTAATCCACAAAGCTTTTATTAAGCAACAAACGTCTCTTCTACCTGAAGAGAGTCTAGCCTCTTGGAAACGTCTCCCATGGCAAATCTATGCAAACGAAGCAAGACAATTGTCCGCTCAAGGAGAATAGGAAGCCACTTCTCAAACGCCTGTAACTTCAGAGCGCCTGGTGCGGAGGCAGGTTCTGGCGTAATTGAACTGACTTTCTCACGCCTTCCTTCCGCCCCATGCGTTCGAGCTTCCGGCAGACCCTAGCATCAGCTAGCTTGTCGGGACGCTCACCTCTGGAAGAAACCTCACTTCCCACTAAGTGTGTAGAATTTGGCCTTGAGGAGATAAGCTCTGGAGAGGGCTGACTCCCAGCTGGGGAATCACCCGTGAGAGCTTCCTCCCCCACTTGTACAGGCTGGCTGGCGCTGCATCTTCTAGTTCTGAATCTGATTCTGATTGATTACCTGAAACGTCTTTTCCCAAAACAGGGGCAGTAGGGTTAGACATGACAGCTGGTGAGCTCCGAATCATTTGGGGGCCCATCAGTTGTGCAGGCCTGATGGTCTGCCTTCTAGGAGTGACACAGGAGTGTTTGAGATTGGTTTGCCAAAGAACTATGTGGCCCATTGACTTCAACATTTTGTTTCCAGAAACAACTTGCTAGGAGTCTCTGAGAAGAGCACAAGGCAGCCACAGCCCTTCCCACTGAAGATGGAAGTCCACTAGCCGCCATGACTAATAGCCGTGCTATATTAACCAACCATCTTCCCCTACCTGAGGAGGCTGATGCTTAGTTTTGCTACTGCAGGTTGGGGAACCCAGATCACTGGTGTTGGAAAGCAGCCCCTGGCATGTGTGCAGTGGCGTCATTCCAAGAGTTTGCATCGCGTTCAGCATTTCCACCTCTAGCCCTTCCAACAGATGACGGATCACTACCCAAAGTACCCAAAGCAGACCTCTGCGTTCACGCCCCCATTCTGGTGAAATGAAATCCAGAGACTCCCTCAGAACGCTCACGCAGAGGAAAGGAAGGCACAGCCAATGTACAGATGCAACAAACCGATGCTGAAAACGCAAGAGGTGGGAGCATTATTGCCAGTCAGCCACTGGTGAAAAGTCACCGACCCCATGCACAACTTGGTCTTACTGCAGGGCTGTATGCATTCTGTAATTCCCTGCAAGTGCAAGAAAGCACAGAATGTGACATCGGACACTGAAGCAAGCTTCCTGAAAATGTCAGCTGTCATTTGTTTTTGTTTTTAATTTAAAAGCAAGTTTCTGTCCCTTATGGCTGAAAATATATGCTGGAAAATGTGGGTAATACCAAGTCAAACATCAGTGTGGCGTCTGAATAGGAGCCTGAGGGCCAGTGGATGGGACCTTAGTATCCTGTACAGTCCCTTGCTCCACCCCACGATCAGCAGAAGTGCCATAGTTTTTGCAAAATGGGCTTAATTATGAAAATCGTGCAACTTTGCACAATTCATACAGGTTGCAGAATATTATTGTCACACCCTTGTCCATAAAACAGCAGAGAGCAGGCAGAAGGGGCGCTATCTTTCCTTCAAGTCATACAAATCTACGAAGCTGCATTGTACTATCAGACCATTGATCCATCCAGCCTAGTGCTTTCTACTTTGGTAGCAGCTCTCCAGGGAGTCAGAAGCAAATATTGTTCCCAGTCTTGCTACCTGGAAGCCTTTGAACTGGGGCTAGCAGGCACAGCCTGGGAGCACGGGCAGGAGAAGCAGGTTCTCTATCTAGCTACGGGGGCCCCCCACAACAAACCCATCCTAGTGAAGCTTCTTACAGTCAACATTCCACTTGATAGTCCAGCCGTGGGGTCGGAGTAAATCATGGACGGCTTCCAGAACAGTCTGTAGTTTTTGCTTCTGGCCGATTTCAGACTGCGTCACTTCAGCCACGTTCAGTTTACGGCCAGCTAGTTTCTCTGGGTTGGAAATACGGACAAGATTTATCAGACAAGGCAAAAGGGACTGAAAGCAAGATCTCTTCATCATTTTCTTAGTTGCCAGTACAAGTCAGTTAATCCAGGCTCACGTACATGATTGGAGCTATTTTGTTCATCAAACCTGTAACTTGTCCTTATTTTGTTTATCAAACTTGTATCATTCCATTTGAGCCATACAACATTCTAGTAAGACAGGGGTGGGAAAACCTTTGGGGCGATGGGCAGATTTGGAAATTTGAGGAACTGTCCTAGGCACAACCATAAAATAGGTGCCAGGGGTGGGCGTGGCTAATCACAAAGGACAAATAATCTGCCCAGAGGGGGGAATTAAGATGGCAGCGGCTAGAGGCCCCCACTTTGCTTTGAAGCAATCTCAAGTGCAAGTAAGAAAATATTTAAATATTTTTAAAAAAACATTGGGAGGAGTCAGATGCCTCAGTGGACACCAAGGAAGGTGGATGGGTTCCTGCTGACACCACATTGCCAACCCCTGTAGTAAGACAATTTGGGCTGAAAGATGGGGCCACACCAAAGATTAGCCAGTGAACAACATGGCGGACTGGGAATGAGAAGCCAGGTCTCCTCAGTCCAGCTCCCAACACTTTATCAGTCTCATTCGGTCCACAGCAGCAACTCACCCAACAGCTTCTGTAGCACCTGCCCATCATAGACGTCTTCCTCGAGCTGCTTGACGATGATTCTTTCTTCAACTAGGACATCATTTATCCAGTCAATCAAAACCTGGAAAATGGAGAACGGAGTAAAAACAAAATAAAAAATGACTCCGTAGGTCCTACTGCTACTATTTGGATTTTATCCATTTTTTTTAAAGAGACGGTTATTATTAAAAGCAGTATTCCAGAAAAGCAAAGTCAACTTCTTATTAAAAACAATTTCTTGAGGATTAGTCAGGTTAATCTGCTGCTGTAAAAGCAGTGCCTTGTGGCGCCCTGAAGACTAACACCTTTATAACAGCATAAGCCTTCATGGACTAGAGTCCATTTACATCAGCTGCATCTCGTGAAATGGGCGCTACTAGTCCACAAGGGTATAATCTCTGAAGGAGACACAGACCCCTCCCTCATCCAGCTATAGGAGTGCCCCATAGCAGGGAGATGCCTAAGGGTGCCAGCAGCTGTGGCTTCACTCTGATCATAGAATAGCAGAGTTGGAAGGGGCCTACAAGGCCATCGAGTCCCACCCTCTGCTCAATGCAGGAATGCACCCTAAAGCATCCCTGGCAGATGGTTGTCCAGCTGCCTCTTGAAGGCCTCCAATCTGGAAGAGCCCACAACCTCCCTAGGTAACTGGTTCCATTGTTGTACTGCTCTAACAGTCAGGAAGTTTTTCCTGATGTCCAGCTGGAATCTGGCTTCCTTTAACTTGAGCCCGTTATTCCGTGTCCTGCACTCTGGGAGGATCGAGAAGAGATCCTGGCCCTCCTCTATGGGACAACCTTTTAAGTATTTGAAGAGTGCTATCACGTCTCCCCTCAATCAACAAAGCCACAATGGGCCTGCTCAGACAACACACTAAACCATAGTTAGGCCATTAACCCTTTTGCAGCATATGGTTAGTGTGCATGTTTAAACCATGTTTATGTAGCTACCATGGTTAGGAATGGTTCACATGACATGCTTAGTCACAGTTCACACGACACACGCCAACCCATGATGTTAAGCTCAAAATGCTTAACTACTGCGGCTTAACATGTTGTCTGAACATGGTCAATGTATCAAATTAAGGGCTATTACAACCTGTGCAAAGCATGGTCCATTTGATAGTTTATACTAAGCTGCTGCTGCTGCTACTACTATTATGAATATTATTTTTTGACAAAGTACCACATGACGTTCTGATTAACAAACTAGCTAAAAGTGGGCTAGATGGAACAACTATTAGGTGGATTCACAGTTGGCTACAGAATCGGACTCAAAGAGTACTTATCAATGGAACCTTCTCAAACTGGGGAGAGGCAACGAGTGGGGTGCTGCAGGGCTCAATCCTGGGCCCAGTGCTCTTCAACATTTTTATTAATGATTTGGACGAGGAGGTGCAGGTAATGCTTATCAAATTTGCAGATGACACAAAATTGGGTGGGATAGCGAATACCCTGGAAAACAGAAACAAACTTCAAAGTGATCTTGATAGGCTGGAGTGCTGGGATGAAAACAACAGAATGAAATTTAATAGGGATAAATGCCAAGTTCTACATTTAGGAAATAGAAACCAAAGGCACAGTTAGAAGATGGGGGATACTTGGCTCAGCAATACTACAAACGAGAAGGATCTTGAAATTATTATAGATCACAAGCTGAAAATGAGCCAACAGTGCGACATGGCTGCAAGAAAGGCAAATGCTATTTTGGACTGCATTAATAGAAGTATAGCTTCCAAATCGCGTGAGGTACTGGTTCCTCTCTATTCGGCCTTGTTTAGGCCTCATCTGGAGTATTGCATCCAGTTCTGAGCTCCACAATTCAAGAAGGACGCAGACCAGCTGGAACGTGTTCAGAGGAGAGCAACCAGGATGATCAGGGGTCTGGAAACAAAGCCCTATGAAGAGAGACAGAAAGAACTGGGCATGTTTAGCCTGGAGAAGAGAAGATTGAGGGGAGACATGATAGCACTCTTCAAATACTTAAAAGGTTGTCACACAGAGGAGGGCCAGGATCTCTTCTCAATCCTCCCAGAGTGCAGGACACAGAATAATGGGCTCAAGTTAAAGGAAGCCAGATTCCAGCTGGACATCAGGAAAAACTTCCTGACTGTTAGAACAGTACGACAATGGAATCAGTTACCTAGGGAGGTTGTGGGCTCTCCCACATTAGAGGCATTCAAGAGGCAGCTGGACAACCATCTGTCCGGGATGCTTTAGGGTGGATTCCTGCATTGAGCAGGGGGTTGGACTCGATGGCCTTGTAGGCCCCTTTCAACTCTGCTATTCTATGATTCTATGATTATAATATTGTATGATTATTATATTGTAAAATACAACATATAATTTAATGTATAATTCAACACATATATTCTACTGACTCCCAGGCTAGTCTAAGCTATTTAATTTTAAATGATCACATTATTCCACCTAAGCAACCTTCCAAGTTATAGACAAATGTGCAAGTCAGCTATATCGGTGGCTCCCAGCAGAACCACAAGGCATGATGTTCCCTTTAGTCTGGTAAGAAGTTATTGTCCTTCTATATTGCACTGGGATGGTATAGTTGATCTTTCCCAAAGCTATGGCAGTTGTGTTTTAATCATGCCCAAGCACACTCAATGCCTGCAGTTCTTAATCTACTATGGACGTGCTTCGCAGAGCAGGAGACAAGGACAGATTAAATTACATTTTTTGAAACCATTAAACATCACCATTAAACATCAATAGCTTCCATTTTTTGGACACACTCCCCCGCCCCTGCCCCCACTCCCAATATGCTTTGATTTTTAGTGTGCGCACAGAGGTATAAATTTTCAAAGAGGTGAATTACTAATAGGCCATGAAAGGATTATGCTGATGTAACGTCTTTCCCAACAAGGGAGCACATCTGTTGGAAAGCAAATTACACATTTGTTTGGTGGGAACGATCAGTGAACAGGAGTCAGCTGGAAAAACAATATCCTGTACATGGATCTTTTGGGTGAAAATCATCCATATGATGATGGATTCCTGCATTGAGCAGGGGATTGGACTCGATGGCCTTGTAGACCCCTTCCAACTCTGCTATTCTATGATTCTATGATTCTGTGATACAACCGTCCCTTACACCTAGGCCTTGAGATCAAGCAGTGGTGCCCTGTTCCACTGACTGGAGAGATTAAGTGTGCAATCCTGTACCAGAGTAATGCTGGCTGGGACTGGGAGGCTTTAGGTTTGGTTAGGCCTCATCTAGAGTATTGCGTCCAATTCTGGGCTCCACAATTCAAGAAGGATGAAGATAAGCTGGAGCATGTTCAGAGGAGGGCAACCAGGATGATCAGGGGTCTGGAAACAAAACCCTATGAAGAGAGACTGAAAGAACTGGGCATGTTTAGCCTGGAGAAGAGACAAATAAGGGGAGACATGATAGCACTCTTCAAATACTTAAAAGGTTGTCACGCAGAGGAGGATCTCTTCTCAATCATCCCAGAGTGATGATTGAGCGCTGTGCCCATCAGCCCGGGGGGGGAGAGAGGGGAGGGGGAAGAATGGCAGGGTGGGTGGCAAGGGGGCAGGGCGGGTGCGATCGCGCCGCGCGCCGCCCGAGCAATGCCGCCCCATGCCAGGCATTGCCAGGGCAAGCGCCGCTCGCCTGCTTGCTCGGGCGGCGCGATCACACCCGCCCTGCCCCCTTGCCACCCACCCTGCCATCCTTCCCCCCCCCCCAGTTTTAAAAAAACACCACTTACCTTCTCGGAGTCTTCGGGCCGCACCCGGCTCCTTTAACAACAACAAAAAAAAAATGGCGGACGCCGCAGGGACTCAACGTCCCTGCGCGTCGTGCGTCTGGAAGCCTGGGGGAGGCGCGCTAACGTTAGCACGCCTTGGCCCCGCCTCCCTGCTGGCATAAGCCGGCAGGTCTAGCAAAGCCCTATGATTCTATGTCTTCGCAATGCTAGCTACACCATTGCCAGGACAGATATGGCAGTGAAACTCCCCTGACGCACCAGCAGAACACTTCGCCAATGGAGCTGTTCTGCCTGCAAAGATGTACCAGTGGTGCGGTCAAAGCAGAGTGGAGATTGGGCAGGACCTGGACAGCACTGGTGAAGAGCACACTTACATCTATGTTATAATCTCTACTAGTACAAACCTATGGCCATGTGCCGCTCAGTGGCGCAACTTTACACTTTACCCAGAGCTGGTGAAGGAAATCTCCTTCCCATTGGCTTCAATTGGAATGGGGAAAATGTTAAAAATAGCCGTTTCCGTTTCAACGAGCGCCCCACCTATGCTGGCATGACACCAGTATATAAACCCCACAATGTTTTGGGTGACCGGAACTCAGGTGGTAAAGGCCATACCATGAGGCTGCATCTGTGACCTCATGTCGTGCACACTTAAGAGCTGACAAGGTGGAACTCTGGAGATCACAAACTAGGAGCGCAACCCCTTTGCGCAAGCAGAGAGCACTTTGCAAAACATTTGTCTCCTCAGCACACATGGGGAACAAGAGCATACTGGACCCTTTGGTTGTCAGGCGGGTGCTGATTAGGCCCTGGGTGCCTGTGTGAGCATCATAGAGGGCTTCTGCCCAGAAAGGCAGCCAAGAAACATTTTAATTTTTTTAAAAAAAATTCCAGGCTGCGTATGGCCCTCAGCCCAATTTGAAAAGGCCTCTGCATCGGTCCCTCCCCTCATCAGGAAGGGGGGGAGATGAAAAAAGATGGCGTCAAAGAGAGAGATGGTGGTGGAGAGGGAAAGAAAGGGGCTTTCTGACTACTTTGGCCCAGATCAATGCCACCATGCAGTCCCCAACCCATTCCCTCGGAGGGAACGAGGCCCTCAGCAGAAAAAAGATTCCCCATTACTGACAAAGAGAAAAGAGAGGGGGAAATGGTTCTAAATCGCCTAAAAATCAGGTCGTCTGTAACCCCTTCAGCCCTGGTTAGGCCTCATCTAGAGCATTGCATCCAGTTCTGGGCTCCACAATTCAAGAAGGATGAAGATAAGCTGGAGCGTGTTCAGAGGAGGGCAACCAGGATGATCGGGGTCTGGAAACAAAGCCCTATGAAGAGAGACTGAAAGAACTGAGCTTGGAGAAGAGAAGATTGAGGGGAGACATGATAGCACACTTCAAATACTTAAAAGGTTGTCACACAGAGGAGGGCCAGGATCTCTTCTCGATCCTCCCAGAGTGCAGGACACGGAATAACGGGCTCAAGTTAAAGGAAGCCAGATTCCAGCTGGACATCAGGGAAATTTTCCTGACTGTTAGAGCAGTACGACAATGGAACCAGTTACGTAGGGAGGTTGTGGGCTCTCCCACACTAGAGGCCTTCAAGAGGCAGCTGGACAACCATCTGCCAGGGATGCTTTAGGGTGGATTCCTGCATTGAGCAGGGGGTTGGACCTCTTCCAACTCTGCTATTCTATGATTCTATGAAAGTAGCTCTCCCTGCTTCCCATCGGCACGGTTCCTGCCAGCTCCACCTTCAGTTCTTCACACATAGAGGAGACATGCTCAGCTTAACTTGCATAGATTCCACATTTAGATTTCCCCACTTTTCCATTCTTTGAAATGGTGGCCCCATTCCACCCAACCCCACCCACGCACCACGTGGTTATAAAATACTCAGGTTTGGGGCCTGCAGTCCTCTATTGGTACACAGCACAGCAAAGGAAGGTCTTGCAGCAGGGATGGGAGGAGGAAGGGGGGAAAAGGTGCCCTTTACCTCTCTCCCCCTCCCCGATACCTGAAAGACCGAAACAGCATTACAAGGCCCCCTGTTCCAGGTTATCTGGAGCCCAGAAGAGGAGCACTGCTCTTATGGCATGGGAATACACAGCAGTATTTTTTTTACAGGTTACACTTATATTATTTATAGCCATTTTCCAGCATGCACAAATTGTACAAGTGTTCTCCTTAGTCCAGTGAGGTTCCTGTTGTGGGACCAAAGCCATGGAGTAACCCACAGAGTCAAAGAAATGCTGCCACTCCACACCCTTACCTCCAAAATCACCTTCTTTCTTTTTGTCAGCATCCCCCGCCCCCCACAAACTTTCTACATTCACAGAACCTGTTCCGTCTTGGCTGAGGAACTCTTGCCGATCTGCCTCTTGTGCGGCAGAGAATGCTCCAGAAGACCACGCCTTCAGGGCACATATGGGACTAGCTGGGCTGCTCCGTTACTGTCCTAGGAAGTGCCCAATGGATGCCTGCAGCTGCCCAGAGCAGTGTTCAGTCTAGTTGTGGTGGGCAAAGCTCATCTGCTGTGAATGATCTTCTTGTTGGAAAGCTCCCAAAAATGTAATGGGTGGAAGCACGCCCTGTAGCTCCCTGGGACGGAGTTCAAAAAGCATGCTTTGGAGGGGCTTTTCCAACAGCAGCGACACTCCAACACTCATATAAAGCAAGATTCACATTCTTCTCCCAGAGTTGCATTCTCAGATCCTGCCGGAGCTCTACACGCTGAGTGAGGCTGTAAGGTACTGAAGTGGTAAATCTTACCACTTTAGACTGGACATTTTTGGGTGCCTTCCCTCAAAAAAGCGTCTTGCAAGTTAAAAAGAAAAGACTTGGGGCCTTGCTAGACCTACCTGATAATCCGGTGGGGAGTAGGGGCAACGCCGCACTGCAGCTAGCGCGGGCCGTCGCCCCTAGCTAGACGTAACACGCGATGGGGTAAGGGAAAGCCCTGTCGCGTCGGCCATTTTTTAAAAAAATTAAAGGGCCATGTTTTCAGGAGCGCACCAACAAGCAGGTAAGGCTTTTTAAAAATAATAATAATAAAGGGTTCCCCGCTCCCCCTGCCCCCGATTTCCCCCCAATGTCTGATGCCCCCCTGCTCGCCAGTCCGCTCACCCGCTCAATTGCCCGCCCGCTCGCCCCCCCCGCTCACCCCCTCACTCGCTCGTCCACCCCCCGCTCGCCATGTCCACCCCTGCTCACTCGCCCGCCCTTCCCCCCACCCGTCCGGCCGCGATCTCCCCATCCTGGCCCCGTTCTTCTTCCCCTCCATCCCCGATCTGCTTGCCCTGGCCCCGTTCTTCTTCCCCCCCATCCACCATGTCTGATGCCCCGCTCGCCCACCCGTTCGCCATGCCCGCCTGATCACCCGCCCGTCTGATCACCCGCTCGCCATGTCCATTGCCCCCTCCGCCCTGCCCCCCCGTGATCTCCCCACCTTGCCTCCGCTCTTCCCCCCCATCTCTCCCGCCGAGTCCAAGTCACCGAACCAGCTACACCAGCCCGGGGCTGCGGAAAAACCGGGCCAAAAGTGGATCCGGTTATCCCGGGTCAAGGGAGGATTTAGCCCGGCCTGACCCCAGGATCCCCTGTGCGTCATCTGCACGCACAGCAGGGAGCCCGGGCCTCGCACCAGGCTAAACCCTCATCTAGCAACGGCCTTGGAGTATCAGGGAGTAAAGTTCTAGCCTAGCATTCTCCTTGCTGTGCTGGTTTTCTACTTGCAGGGTTTTTTTAAAACGTAGGCAGGCATCATAAATGTGATCCCCTTCCTTTTAAACTTGTACAGTCCTTCCTACCACCTAAGGACTCTCCCACCTTATTCCCACTACATGTACAGATCCAGCCAGTACCTCTGAATTGGGAAGGGTAATATATCCTTGCCCCAAAAGACAAGAAAAGGTATGCATTAATAAATTCCCTACCTTGATGAGTTCTTTAAATTTGGCATCCTCCTTCGAGTTGGGATCTATCATGGTGCGCTCTTCATTCTCCTCTGCCAGTTTAGAAGACAAACCTTTAGTTAGAGCCATCATGACAAGCAGACACACACAACCACACTGTGCCTTGGACGCGGTTTCTCAAAAATCAGCTGCTGTCTGATTCATAAATGGCAAAGCCCAATCACAGTACAAAATTAGAAATCAAATCAAATCGTCACGAGGAATGGGACAGGTCTAAGGATGCACCAAACAAAGTATTGCACCATGCTAGTTTCCTCAAAAGATGACACCGTTTGAGAATCAGGGCTTTTGATCACATGGCATGCAACATTTGGCTGTATGAAGAAGACATGGACCTTGTAGTTCCCAAACCACGGCTCTCAGGTATGGTGGATGGGTGATCAGTTCATTGTTTCATCATGACTTTCCAAGCGGCTTCCCTTTTTAATCTTGTTACAATGGCAGTCCCACTGAGTGCTGTAGGTGCAATCCTATTCCCATTTACCTTGGAGTAAGACCCATCAAACATAATAAGTCTTACTTCTGAGTAGACATGAATAGCTGATTAATTTAATAAGCAAAGCTTTCAGCCCTAAACTTATTATTGAGTGTTTTTAATTATGCTCCAAGACATCTTAGGGTTGACAGATAAGGAGAAATTTTTAATGAGTAAAAAACCATTGTCATCTTTTCGGCGCCAGGTCAAGACTTTTCTCTTCTCCCAGGCATTTAGCAATATGTAATGACAGTGGGTCTGGGTTTTTTGGCTCATCGTTTTTAAAGTTGTTATAGTGGTTTTAAATGTATGTGTATTCTGCTTGTTTTGTGGTTTTTAACCTTTGTATATTGTTTTTAAGTGTTTTCATCTTATGTGAACCGCCCAGAGAGCTTTGGCTATGGGCGGTATACAAATGCAAATAATAATAATAACAATAACAACAACAACAACAATAATTATAATAATAATAATAAAGTTGAGCATTGAGGCAGGTAGAAGGCTGCATAGGAACCCAAATTTGTTTTGAAATAGGGAAGGCGTCAGAACTGCTGACTCTACACATTCTGCAGCAACACTGATCCCACAATGCGTCTCCACCAAGGATTTGAACAAGTGCTTTGGTGTTGCATGAAGCCTGATCACAGTTCCCTTTTCATTCTGCAAACTCATTTCAGTTGAAGCAACCATATCCTCAAGTTATGTTTATTTTTACATATTTTAACTTCCTTAACTTGTTTCAGAGCCTCATGAGGCGCAGAGTGGTAAGCGGCAGTTACTGAAACCAAAACTCTCCCCACAGCCTGAGTTCGATCCCAGTGGAAGCTGGTCCTCAGGCAGCTGGCTCAGGTCGACTCAGCCTTCCATCCTTCCAAGGTCGGTAAAATGAGTACCCGTCTAGCTGGGGGAAGGGTAACTATGACCGGGGAAGGCACTGGCAAACCACCCCGCTACAAAGTCTGCCAAGAAAACGTCAGTGAAAGCAGGCGTCCCTCTAGGAGTCAGCAATGACTCAAGTGCTTGCACGAGAGGTTCCTTTCCTTCCTATCTTGTTTCATCTTCAGTGTTGATGAGGGTTGCACAAAGCCACCTTACTGTCTAGCCTAATCACAGCTTTCCATTGGCTATTAATTCAGAACCCTGCACTGGGTAGCGATATTTTACAGGAATGATGGGTTCTTGGGGACTTCTCTATTCTCTAGGGATTGGAAGTGTGTTGTACCACACCACACAGTGCTTTTGCAGGTGGTCTCTCTCTATTGGGGATAGTGAACCAGTAACTCAGCTCCCACCTCGTGAAGTGCCCTGCGAGTACATTCAATTGCCACAGGGGCTACTACTTCCTCCACACCTCTTTTGCCTCCAGATCAGCAGTAGACAGGAAGCATCTATCAGGATGAGAGTGGATTTGGCCCAAGGGCTTCCAGTTGCTGACTTTTACTCCATGAAATAAAGTCATGCCACCTAGGGCCTGCTGTACTTCTAAGTCCTAGAAGCAAGAGTGCAGAGCACTATAATTAGGCAGGGCTTGGGGACATTCCATACAAACCCCAAAGAGAGGTGTAGCATTAAAAGGGTTGGATTTGCCTCAAATTTAGGAAGGGATTGTGGCTCAGTGGTAGAGCACATCTTTGGCATGCAGAAGGTCCCAGGGTCAGCTTCCAGCATCTTCATGTAGGGTTGGAAAAGTTCCTGCCAGAAATCTTGGAGAGGCACTGCCAGTCAGTGTCAACGATACTGAAGCGTAAGTACATAAGAGCCATGCCAGATTAGACCAATGGTCCATCTAGTCCAGCATTCTGTTCACACAGTGGCCAACCAGCTGTCGATCAGGGATCCACAAGCACCTTCCCACCCATAGGCTTACTGCCTCTGATAGAGGAGAGAGCACGCAACCATCAGGGCTAGTAGCCAAGGATAGCCTTTGCCTCCAGGAATTTATCCAACCCCCTTTTAAAGCCATCCAAATTGGTGGCCATCACTACATCCTGTGACAGCAAATTCCATAGTTTAACTCTGCACAGTCTGAAGAAGTATTTCCATTTATTTATTTATTTATTTATTTATTTATTTATTTATTTATTTCACTTATATACCACCCCCATAGCCAGGGCTCTCTGGATGGTTTTATCTGTCCTGAAACTCCCATCCATCAGCTTCATGGGGTGACCCCGGGTTCTAGTATTTTGAGAGAAGGAGAAAAATGTCTCCCTATCCACATTCTCCACACCATGCATAATTTTGTTCACCTCTCCCCTTAGCATCCTTTTTTCCAAGCTAGGTGGACCAATAGTCTGACTCAATTATAAGGCAGCTTCCTATGATCCTATGGAAATATTTATTTATTACATTTTTATACCGCCCAATAGCCGAAGCTCTCTGGGCGGTTCACAAAAATTAAAACCATAATAAAACAACCAACAGGTTAAAAACACAAATACAAAATACAGTATAAAAAGCACCACCAGGATAAAACCATGCAGCAAAAATTGATATAAGATTAAAATACAGAGTTAGAACAGTAAAATTTAAATTTAAGTTAAAATTAAGTGTTAAAATACTGAGAGAGTGAAAAGGTCTTCAGCTGGCGACGAAAGCAGTACAGTGTAGGCACCAGGTGGACCTCTTTGGGGAGCTCATTCCACAGCCGGGGTGCCACAGTGGAGAATTTTACTTTTAGCCAGCAATGGCTTAAATTATCCTTGCATAGAATCTGCATAATCACAGCAGCACAAGAGGAAATTTCAGTTCCCCCTGGGGATGGGGGAGTGTTGAAAAACCTGTGAAAAGAATTTTTGATGTATAGAGAAACACAGTTTTTTTTAAAGTTGTAGCTTCATTAAAATAGTTGCTGGTGAAATCCAGGGCTGATCACAGTCAACCAGTGGCACAGAAAAGCCCAACACTATGGCCATAGCTAGACCTAAGGTGTATCCCTGGATCGTCCAGGGGTCAAACCTGTTCGTCTAGGTGACACACAGGGGATCCAGTGCTCAGGCAGGGGCGAACCCTGGATGATCCCAGGATAAACCTTAGGTCTAGCTGTGGCCAATCTGGCCTGTTCTCACTTTCTCTGGCACTCTTTCAGATTGATATGTCAAGTCTAACCCCCCAGGTTCTCCCATCACAGTAATACACACTCTTTCATTTACATCTACTAGTCCATAGGTAGGATTCATAGCATACCTAGTAAAGCATCTTCCGGATGGAGATCAGTTGTGGCAGGGGACATTGGTGCGTTGATAGCATTTTTACCCTCTTCTTGCAGGTCAGTCACTGAAACAAACAAAAAATCCCCCAAGAGTTGATAATTTCAGAGTGAGACCATTTGCTTCACTTTTAGCTAGAACTGAGCCAAGTGTTCTCCAGGTTCATTCTTTGTTTAAACGCAGAGATCTTAGCAAATCAAAAAAAACCTCCCTTATTTTCATGCCTGTCCACTAGTATTCTTGCTAGTATTCACAGCTGCCACTACCTGGCTATTCTTTCAACACTATTGTTCCCCAACTGTTTCATTCTTCCTCAAATAATCCCAGCCAACCAGGGATGACATACTGGAGAGATGATGTCACAACACTATGTAGCTAATCAGTCCTACCGATTTACTATGATTCCCAAGGGCAAATGACGTTCATTCAGAAGTGAACCTATATGGATCAGGTAGGCCATCCTAACCAACCTGGGATTACAAAACACACACACACACCTGCAGCTATTTCACTATGATCCTTGAAAATTCACAGAATCTTACAACTCTGGTGAAGGTTTTTGTGAAACAGGGTCTCCCCTTCTTTTGGCCCAGACTCTATTTTTAGCTGCAGTCATTAGGAAAAACTCTCTCTCTCTCTCTCTCACACACACACACACACACAGAGGATAGTGCTTTTCAGGGGAAACGGACATCTCATGAAGTGTATTTAATTGGTTTTTAGTAACAGCCAAGTTTATTCCATGTCTAAAACTGAAACTACGGTATGGAAACTCATAACACAATGACATCATGTCACATGGTCCATAACTAGATGTTTGCGGGGTGGGGGCAGCTTGACATGACACCCCTCTGCTTGTCATCACATCTAGTTCTCCCTAAGCCAATTAAAACATGCCAGAAAGTACACGGTACAGCACTTTTTAACAGGAAATATTTAGCAGGAACCGTAAGTGTAGAGTGAGAGAGTGAAACTGAAAATCCCATTTTCTGTACCAGAAAGTGCTTAAAGCTCTATAGACTCATTTTAGCCTGAAAGCAAAAATCTTCCAGAAACTACCTCATTGTGTGTGGATGTGCATTGAATAGAAAAGGGAGAAGGCATTAAGCCAGCCTTCCTCAACCTGGGGTGCTCCAGATGTGTTGGACTACAACTCCCAGAATGCCCCTGGCTGGGGCATTCTGGGAGGTGCAGTCCAACACATCTGGAGCGCCCCAGGTTGAGGAAGGCTGCATTAAGCTGTCTAACTCTTGCAGTGTTAAGAGTGATTTATGCTTCACACCAAAGACATTATTTGTTGCCCTAATTAGCACAGAAGCTGAATAAGGAAATTTAAATGGAGAAGCAAAGAGGATTTGCTTTCATTCCACTGTATCTGGCCCAGCACAACAAATGAATCCTGCAAACTCATGTTCAAACATCCACTCAGTTGTAAACTTGATCTTTCATCAACTGGAAAGTGGAGAAGAAGCAAGCAAAGACATCATCTTTGTTCCTGCAACTGAACCAGTTCCGAAGTTCACCAGAGACTCCCCCAGTTGCCTGTATATCAAACAGATGAGATTTCTAATTCTTAAAACAGACACACAACATCCATGCTGGATGCCAAAGCAAAGTCTCCAGGGAACAAGTTTACAATGATTGAACAGCAGGTTTCCTCTTGACTATACAAAAATGGGAACTAGTTCCAATTTTTAGCAGGATATGAAGCATTCCTCAAGGATGAGGCATAAACCACACAGCCAATCCTGTACTTTGTATGGTCCTTTCAAGCCACGTGGGCTTCAAAGTGGCTGGCCAGATGAACTAAGAACTGGGGGTCCAAAATACAAGGGAGCTCCTTTGCTGTGCAATACACTTTTCCTAAAACAACAGAAGTCGAGTTGCTAGCTAACAATTATTTTAGGATTCCTGACCAGTAAAACTTCATCTTAGCAGGTAAACTGTGACAGTGAGGAAAAGCTTGTAATTTCAGAGATAACCCAATATGGATTGTTGGGTCTCACCCTGCGTCCACTCGGTTCCACCACTGGATCACCAGTTTACACCCTGGTTCCATCTCCTGTACTGGCACAGACTACCGTCCCAACTGATTCTGCCGTGGCTCCATCCTGGTGCCCTCCAGCTGTTTTGGACTACAACTCCCAGGATTCCTGACCATTGTCCATGTTGGCTGGGGTTGATGGGAGTTGAAAACCCAAACATCATAAGGGCACCAGTTTGGGAATGGCTGACCTGACTTGCTGTACCAACAAAGACTGTGAATGGAGCAATTATACTTCCTCCTATTACACTACTACACCCCCACAAGCAAGCCTTTAGGCGAATATTACAATGCACTTCAATACATCCCTTTCCTCAGACATCTTAATCAGCAAATTTATGTTTAAATTGTTGAAGAAGGTGGTCTGAATTCCTCTCCCCCTTAATATTTGCAATATCTAAAATAGATAATGTTCTGGATTTCCTCAACATGACTCGCGTGCTCAGTAGCTGATGGAGGACCAGCGTTTATCTGGAACTAAAAATAAATCGTGCACAACCACACTCCCATTGCTGCCATCCAAAAAAGAGCTAGGGTGGCACAAGAATATGCCTGGACTTGTTCTTTTTTGTTTGTTTGTAAACCCATTTGCAAGACCGCAGGGCTCATTTCTATTTCTGAACTAAGCATTTGGCAAGCAAAGCATCAAATGCCCCCCCCCACACTGCCCACACCCCAAAAAAACAGACTTCAAAAGTTTGTCACGTTACCACTTGCTCTGGGACAGAAAGCTCAGGTCACAGCATGAAGAATCCCCCCCCCCCCAACACAGGTAGCTCTAAATGCGAAAAAGCAAAACCAATCACGCTTAGCACGTTCATTCCTACCTCCTGTTTTCTTGCGTTTTTTACAAAGCAGGCCTGCCATTCTGGCCCCCTGAAATGCAAGGCAGCTTGTAGTGTGCTGCTCTAGACCAGCCTTGGCAGTCCCAAATATTAAACACACACACACACACACACACACACACACACACAGGAGGCGGTGGATGGACAGGAACTGACCTGCAAGCCTGGGTTAATTCTGTCACAGTGACATGGGAGGAGAAGGCCAGGCAGCCACAGTTACGAGGGGTGGAAAGAGGAGGGTGGAATAGAGGCGCATGGCATGGCTGAGTGAAACTCAAGAAGAATGGGCTCTTCACATGGAAGCCAAATAGATGCCACTCTCTCCAAACCTGAAGATAGGCCATTCTCTTGGCTGCCAACTCGTGGGCCTGCCAGAAGTCACGTTTATCATGCTACTAGTAAAATCGCCGTTATTAAAATGGGTTAGGAGGGCAGACCGGAATGTTGCAAAGCCCCCAGGGGGCGTACATGCACCTAGGCAAGTGTACACAGGAGGACACATTGCACGCACCCCTGTGGAATTTGTGTCTGAAAAGTCCACCCCAAGTTAGGAACTGAGGACAGGTTTTCCCTCCACTCCAACAGTGTCCCCTTCTTCCCCTGTCCACAACACACATTCCTTTACTTTCCCCCTCAAGCATGAATGGCAACCCCCTGCTTATAGAGCAGACACTAACCTGTCCCCTGCCTCAGGTCCCCCCAAAGCCTAGTCTCAAGTTCAAGACTGCAGACCACTTAATGTGTCCTGAAGAGCTCTATGTGCACCCTTACAAATCAAACATGCTCTGCTTGAAGTTTTTGTCACTCAGACAATATTTGGAGCATTCTCACGTTGGCAAGCTAAGAACCAGCTACTGTGATATAGTGCTGGTTACACACAGGGCCAAAACCACATCCTGGAATGAGCTCGCACCACCTCCTCAGCACATGGCAACCATGGAAAACTCCTGCATGTCTTAGCTGCCATCCCTGAAGCAGACAGTGGCACATATGAAACTTTCATGTACCGGACAGTTTGTGGCCTGGTACCCATGGCGTGCCAAATGCCAGATGTTGCTCCTGGTGGCACATGCTCCTGGTGACACATTCTCAAGCACTCAACTCCTTTGATTGTGTGAACAAACAGTCTCTTGAGACTACATTTTACACTGTTTCAACATTGTGAGCCACTCTGGAAATATTTCTATTCAGGGGCATGGGATACAGCATTCATAAAGGAATAAATAATTAAAAAAATATTTATCATCAGCACTTCTCCATGCCTCAGTATCATATGGATGAAGGAATGACACTAAGGGGGGAAATTACATGATTCCTTGTTCACTACATTATTTTATGTATTTATTTAATTTATATCCCGCCTTTTTTCCTCCAAGGAACCCAAGGAGGCGTACATAATCCTCTTCCTCTCCATGTTATCCTCACAACAACAACCCTGTGAGGTAGGTTGGGCTGAGAGTCTGTGACTGGCCCAAAGTCACCTTGTGGGTTTCCATGGCCGAGTGGGGACTAGAACCCGGATCTCCCGACTCCCAGTCTATCACTCTAGCCACTACACCACATTAGCAGACCAGCATGTTAAGAATCCACAGGGAAAACTGCATAGTAACTGGTCCTCAGTTACCATGTTAAAATAGAAGTGAAAATTAAATATTTGCTTTTAAACCATAAGCATTTATTATTATTATTATTATTATTATTATTATTATTATTATTATTATTTATATATGCCCTTTTCCCCAGAACTGGGACTCAAGGTGGTTAACAAGATTAAAACATGTACAATTAAAACATATAAATATAAATTTACAAAAGTTAAAATAGAATTAAACCTGCAGTGAAATTAAAAACATTTTTTAAAAAATTTAAAAACAGTACGAGATAAAAAAAAAAATCCAATACATTAACACAGGTCCAGAGTAGTTCCAAAAGCCTGCCAGTACAAAAAAGTGTTTGCATGCCTCCGAAAGTAGTAGTAGTAATAATAATAATAATAATAATAATAATAAATAATATCTCCTGGGCAAACAACAGCAACTTCTGTTTTACAGTAGATTTACGCCCTCTAACTTTAAAGCCATCAGCACCTAAAGGTTCATTGAAGCTGCTTACTAAATTACCCCAATAAATGAGTTTCTCCTTAATGTCAATCAGTAATCTGGGTGCTCAGAAAGAAGCCGGATGATAACTGCGATTTAATTTTAGCTGCAGTTATTTCTGATGCAAAGTCTGAACCTCACAGTATTGGAAAACAGCAGCTGTCACGGTGCTGCTGAATAGAATGGCTAATTATGGGACTCTGGCTGCAGCGTCTTCTGCCTAAATCAAGCCACCACGGAGCGCTGACCTATTGAGCCGAGATCTCCATTTCACAGCCAATTACAGGTTACTGTGTGTAAACTGCCAGACTTTTAAAAGAGCATAAAAGGCAGATCCAGATAAAATACTCTTGGAGAACTACATCATTGAACTTTGTGGCCTTGTCAAAGACAACTCAATAAAACAACCATGCAAACAGGTCCATAGCCACAGCTAGACCTAAGGTTTATCCTGGGATCATCCAGGGTTCGCCCCTGCCTGAGCACTGGATCCCCTGTGTGTCACCTAGATGAACAGGTTTGATCCTATGGCCCAAGAAAGTAACTAGCCCATGGAGGTTGTTCCTTCTAGCCTCCCGGCCTGCTAATATATGCATTGGTCATTTCTGGAACATTAATGGCAGGAGAGAAAGCAAATACCAGCTCTCCTCCAGCTTACAAAGATTTTCAGCCTGGTGATCTGCAGAATTTCATTCACCACAGGCAAACCAGCCGAGCGGCTATTTACAACATGCAGTAAAGTCAATTCGTCAAGTGGCTTTTGTCTCCATTTTCTTCATTTGTAAAATGGGAAGAACCACCACATCCATTGCAGACGAAATGAAATTGACACTTACCTAAAAGAGCATCACCACAATGCAGTTTTTGCACTCCTTTGTACCTTCTTGGCTGTCACTGCATTGCTAATAATTGGCTTTTTTATTTTTACAAAGGGCTTTGAGATTGACGAGTGGAATAAATCTGCTTTCAAGAGAAGTTGCATAGGAGTCCCCATCAATTCCCATCTTTTCTACAAATATTTTAGCATTACCTTCTTAATCCCTTTCCCCAACTGCAAGGAAGCCTAAATCTGCATAACTGCACTTGCTTGTATTAGGGTGACCATAAAAGGAGGACAGGGCTCCTGTATCTTTAACAGTTGCATAGAAAAGGCAATTTCAGCAGGGGTCTTTTGTACGCATGTCGCATCTGGTGAAATTCCCTCTTCATCACCACAGTTAAAGCTGCAGGAGCTATACTAGAGTGACCAGATTTAAAAGCAGGCAGGGCACCTGCAGCTTTAACTGGTGTGATGAAGAGGAAATTTCACCAGGTTCTCCATATATACAAATGACACCTGCTGAAATTCCCTTTTCAATACAACTGTTAAATATACAGGAGACCTGTCCTCCTTTTCACATGGTCACCCTATATTCACCCCTTGCTACCCTGGCCACTTCCTTCCTCCCCTCCCCTCCGCTCTCTTAATCATCCCCTCTGGCAAAGTTTTGAACATAAGATCCTCGTGCCAGGTGTTTCTGGCAAGTCGCTTTGCAAAGGGTCATGTACACTGAGGCTGTAGCTAGACCTAAGGTTTATCCCAGGATTGTCCTGTGGTCAAACCTGTTCATCTAAGTGCCACACAGGGCATCCAGCGCTCAGGCAGGGACGAACCCAGGATGATCCTGGGATAAACCTTAGGTCTAGCTACGGCCTGGCACTACTATCTAAAAAATCTTCATAATAATTCAGAGATGTATGTCCACCACTTCATGGATGCAGTATCAAGTGTTGACTTCCGTCTGTGAATGAGCCCAGTTGATTTGATTTAAATCAATTTGATTTAAATCATGATTTAAAAGATGATGAGTCATCAGAAAGACTCGATTTATTTATTTATTTATTTATTTATTACATTTTTGTACCGCCCAATAGCCGAAGCTCTCTGGGCGGTTCACAAAAATTAAAACCATAATAAAAACAACCAACAGGTTAAAAACACAAATACAAAATACAGTATAAAAAGCACAACCAGGAGAAAACCACACAGCAAAAATTGATATAAGATTAAAATACAGAGTTAGAACAGTAAAATTAAAATTAAAATTAAAATTAAATGTTAAAATACTAAGAGAATAAAAAGGTCTTCAGCTGGCGACGAAAAGAGTACAGTGTAGGCGCCAGGTGGACCTCTCTGGGGAGCTCATTCCACAGCCGGGGAGCCACAGCGGAGAAGGCCCTCCTCCTAAAAGCCACCTGCCTCACTTCCCACGTGACTCCCCCCCCCCAAAAAAGTGCACTATATTCAATGAATTTTTTGAAACTTAGCACGTAAGAGGTAAGGAGTTGATTCTGTCTACATAGATTTGCAAAGGAACAATGGGATTGTGATCTCTGCAGACACAAATTCACAGTTTTGAGAACTGTAAAACCAAGCATCTGTGATAATATCTTCAAGAGAGAAAAATTGCCCAATAATCTTACAGAAACCTCTGAAAGAGCATGACATTGAGAATGGATTAATGGAATTCATTTACCCAAAAATTTAAACATTGCATGAATATACAGCCTCATGCGAAATAATTAAAAACTAATCCTTATTTCATGATGAATAACCTTTGGACTATAATGTATCTTAAAGACAAAACTATCTTTAGATAGATTTTTCCTCAAAACATTTTATTTTTAAAAAATCTGATTTAAATTAAAAAAAACAATTTTTTAAATTTTATTTTAAAATATCATTGATTTTTATCCACCCTGGGGGCGGATAAAAAACCTCACAAAGAAGGCTTCATATCAGTTTGCCCATCTTTAGTTTCCTTATTAAGAAACATATCCAGGAGGGGACTGTTTAAAAACAAATAATGAGCGACCCCCTTCACAGCCACCTAGCCCAAAGCACAATCATTCCGTTTTTATCAGATTATTGTGAATTAAGCTAAACCAGGAGTGTTGAACTTCAGGCCTCAGGGCCAAATCCAGCCCTCCAAGATTCCCCAAATGGCCACACCCCTTCCCTATGTTCCCGCTTCTCCCCTAATTAAATTAGGCCCTAAGACTAAGGCCTTAGCTAGACCTAAGGTTTATCCCGGGATCGTCCCGGGGTCATCCCTGTTCATGTAAATGACACACAGGGGATCCCGGGAACAGGCAGGGACGACCCCGGAGCGATCCTGGGGTAAACCTTAGGTCTAGCTAAGGCCTAAAAGAGGTTCAATACTCCTAGACTAAACCAAGTCTTAGCAGCTTTGCTTTTAGAATGTGCAAAACAACGTCAGCCCTCCATTCTTAACAAGCTGGAACTGGAATAGGATTAGGACAGACTGGTGACTGCTATAAACTAGGGTGACCATATGAAAAGGAGGACAAGGCTCCTGTATCTTTAACAGTTGCATAGAAAAGGGAATTTCAGCAGGTGTCATTTGTATATATGGAGAACCTGGTGAAATTCCCTCTTCATCACAGCAGTTAAAGCTGCAGGAGTCCTGTCCTCTTTTGTAGAGTGACCAGTTAAAGCTCCTGCAGCTTTAACTGTTGTGATGAAAAGGGAATTTCACCAGATGCTGCATGCATACAAATGACACCCTTTAAAATCCCCTGTTAAAGGTACAGGAGCCCTGTCCTCCTTTTCATATGGTCATCCTATCTAATCAAGCCCCAAAGGGCCCGTAGCAGCCTACTCAAAATCAACCAACAAGTCAACAGCAGAAAAGTAACTGATGAGTTCCCTATCAAACTGGATAATCCAAGTTTCCAACCATAAGTCTTTGGATATATATAGGACACAAAAGGGCACATAGATAAATTAATTGTTTAAATGCCTTCCCAATCAAGAGGGAAGAGAAATAAATCCCTACAAGACAAGGCAAGAGCACTCACTGCTAAAAAGATGGTCACTCCGAGGGGCAGAGAGAAAGTACAAGAGAAGTTTCCACCACTGCTTGCAAAAGCCCAACAGCAACTTTTACTTGCAAGATCTTCTGTAGGACAATTCCTAAGAATTCTAAGAATATAAATACTGCGAGCAACACAAGTGACTCTGCAGGAAAGCTGAGCAAAAGATGATAAAACACTAAGAAACCACACACACAAGTTTTCCACACTTCTCTAATTTGTGGGCATTATTTGTATGCCTCTTTTCCAAGGCAGTGTACAAACTAACCAAACTGGGTAGCCAATTTACTTGCTACTTGTACTATCATGTATGACTCCAAAGCAAGAGTACCAAGTGGGCCTACTTTTTTCCAAATGCATCAAGGTATCATTGTTAGGTAGGACAACCTTACAGGGCTTTGTGGCCCTCTGAAATATCTGACTTTTTCCAATATCGTTTAACAATAGCTCATTGATACTTGACAAGACCATTTGCTTCTCTTTTTTACCATTATTATTATTATTTATTTATTTATATAGCACCATCAATGTACATGGTGCTGTACAGAGTAAAACAGTAAATAGCAAGACTCTGCCGCATAGGCTTACATTCTAATAAAATCATAATGAAACAATAAGGAGGGGAAGAGAATGCAAACAGGCACAGGGTAGGGTAAGCAGGCACAGGGTAGGGTAAAACTAACAGTATAAAGTCTGCACAACATCAAGTTTTAAAAGCTTTAGGAAAAAGAAAAGTTTTTAGTTGAGCTTTAAAAGCTGTGATTGAACTTGTAGTTCTCAAATGTTCTGGAAGAGCGTTCCAGGCGTAAGGGGCAGCAGAAGAAAATGGACGGAGCCGAGCAAGGGAAGTAGAGGCCCTTGGGCAGGCGAGAAACATGGCATCAGAGGAGCGAAGAGCACGAGCGGGGCAATAGTGTGAGATGAGAGAGGAGAGATAGGAAGGAGCTAGACCGTGAAAAGCTTTGAAGGTTAACAGGAGAAGTTTATATTGGATTCACTTGTCAAAAACCACCTGAGAGCAGAATTAAACATGATGGCCGGATCCAGAGGGCTGCAAGGCTGGGCCCAAAAGTCCTACAAGGAAGCCCATTGGCCCAATAGTGCTGCCATTCACACTTTGAACACGTAGCACCCAGAAAAGTCTGAGACAATGTGTGAGAATTCTCAGTTTGCATGATCTAATTTTTCCATACTAAAGCGGTCTAGTGAAGTTACCTTATCTGAGGGCCTACAAAAACTTGGAACTGGAACTGCTTGAGGAAACAAGCAACCGTGTATCTCCTCCTGTCTACCAGTATTTAGTACTAGTGCTGTGCCAGAACTTTCGATTATTCCATTTTCAGCATTTTGTGGGGGACGGGGGGAAAGTAAAAACTCTGTCAAAAGAGGCCGAGAGGTAAGAATTTCTGAGAATTTTCTCCTTGGGGAGGGGGGCAGGGTCTCCACATAACTTTTTACATGTAGCCAGTGAGAGAAAAAGTTCCCAAAAATAGGGGACAGGATTCCGCACAGCACTACTTACGACAACAAAATGTGTGATACAGTAACTTGGCTCTTCGGGGTTCCCTGCCCTCCGCTCTGATTCAATGGCTGTTGCTTGCATAACTGGCTGAGGGATTATGGGAGTTGTAATCTAACACATCTGGAGGGCACCAGGTTGGGGGAAGGTTGTACTATGCGTTACCTGAGGAAGAGGAGGAGATGTGGGGTTGCTGCTTTTGGTAGCCATCACATAGGCCCACAATCATCTCACTGTGGGCCTTGCTAGGCCAGAGGTTAGCGCAGTGCGAGGCCCGTGCGAAGCCCTGTGTGTCCAAACGACGCACAAGGGATCCCGGCCTCATGCTGCCCTGGCACCACACTAAGGTCAGGCTGAGGCCGAGACCGCGGGAGAGTGGACCGTCCCGCTGCTTTTCCTGGCTACCGCACTTAAAGCCAAGTAGCTGGGAAAAGTGGTGGACAGGCTGCAGCACTCCCGTCCCCCGTCCCCTTCCGCCGATCTCCCCCCCCCCCCCACGACCACCCCTGGCCTCCGATCCCCCCTTCTCCCCCCCATGTCATAGAATCATAGAATAGCAGAGTTGGAAGGGGCCATTTCCCGCTGTCGCCACCGATGTGCACAGGCCAGGAGATATGACGACAGCAGGAAATGCCAGCTGGGGACATCGTCATCGTCAGCGGGAAACAGCGGCTGGGGACATCGGCGGCGGCGGCAACAACACCGGGAAACGGCAGGTGGGGGCATAGGGGGGAGAGGGGGATCTGAAGGCCAGGGGAGGTCGGGGGGGAGGGAAGATCAGCAGAAGGGGATGGGGGACCACTATTATTTTCACACAAAAAAACCTTACCTGTACTGGTGGTGCGCTCCTGCGCATGTGGCCCCTTTAAGTTTAAACAAAATAGCAGACGCGATGGGGCTTTCCTAGGCCCCGTCGCGTCTCGCGTGTAGACGGGGCCAACAGGTCACGCTACTTCTAGCGCGGTCTGGCCCCTCCTCACCACCGGATTGCAAGGTAGGTCTAGCAAGGCCCTGTGTCTTCAATCTCAAATGAGATGCAGGAAATACAGTCTTTGTTTTATTTGTTGGAACTACGGATTTTAACAAACTAGATTTTTCAGTTGTTTAATCATCTTCCTTTTAATTATGCTCCTTTTAACTAAAAATGTAAAGATCTGCATATTACAAAATCCGTATAAAATTTTGAAATATTATTATTATTATTATTTTATTTATTTATTACTATATTTACATACTTGCACTATAACAAAAGTTCTCTGGGCAGTTCACAAACAAATACAAAGTTTAAAAACAGTATCAAAACAGTAAAAAAAACTATTAAAACTAAAGAAAACACAATTAGAAACACATAATTTTAAGGTGAGAGGCCTAGACTAAAAGACCTAAGTTATTCAATAGGCCCAGAAGAATAAAGAGGCCTTCACCTTGGGCCAAAGAGACAATAAAGATAGCACCAAGCCAGCCTCTCTGGGGAGGCTGTTCCATAAGAAGGTGCCACAACTTTTAAAAAAAACCTCTCTCCCCAGTAAGACTCCCACCTCACCCCATTTTGTGGGAAAACTCAGGACAGGGCCTCTGAAGATCTTAGGGTTCGGCAGATCCATATGGGAAAAGGAGGTCTTTCAGGTAAACTGTTTAACAAACGCACACGCAGACACATAAAGATGGCTTATATTACACCATATTTATTACATTTACATCTCACCCTTCTTCCAAGGAACTAAGCAAGACATATAGTTCAACCCTTTCTTTATATTCTCGTAATAATCCTGTGAAGTACATTTGGCTTTGAGAGAGAGAGAGAGAGAGAGAGAGAGAGAGAGAGAGAGAGAGAGAGAGAGAGAGAGAGTGGTTGGCCCAAGGTCACCCACTGAGCTTTCATGCCTTAGTGAGGGCCCAATATTTGTCTAACACTAACCATAAGCTACTGTAAAATAATTTACAACTGCTCGGTTCACACAATATGCTAACCCACCATGATTACTGTGTTGTCTAGACGCAGCACATTTTCCATAGGGTGGCCTGTTAACCATGTAGTAAGGTTTATTTTTCTCGAACAAACCACCTTGAGAACTCATTGGCATATTGTTGGGTTGTTCAGGGTGATCGACAAGCCACACCGCATGGTTACTGAGCAACCCTGAGGAAAATGCACTGCGTTCAAACATGATAATTCACCCTGCGAAAAAAGCACTGCATGTAAACAACATGACAGCCCACCTTGTGAAAAAAGTGCTGTATTCAGACAGCAAGATAACCCACAGTTCCACCACAACGCAGACTGGGTTGGTTAGCATGTTGTGTGAACCCAGCCAATAAATGACTGAATTTACAATCCGATTACTTCTTTCAGGGCTACAAATTAAGGGAAGGGAAGGAGAAAAGTTAGCAGGCTAGAGGTGGAGAGGATCTGAAGGATTATGGGAAAATCTGGGAGGTCACTGGCAGAATCTGATATTTCCTGGCTTTCAGACACTAGCTATTTGATAAAAAAAAAAGTTTTACTGATAAAACCAGTAAAATATCAGCTGGTTAGCAACCCAAGTTACTTTGTTTCAGCACTCTCTTTTCCTGACACTTCAATAGTTAATGGGCTTGGGTAGCAAATAGGTTTCAATGAGTCTGTGATAACAGAAGAGGTGTTCAATTTTCTTTGACAATTCTAGAGGTTTTTTTTCCCTTATGCTTTCCGAGTTCGTTTCTTGGCACGAGTTTTTCCAACTGCGTTATCACTGCAGCCCAGCCTTCTCCTAATCCAGCAGGGTGGTTTGAAAATTGTATCAGAAAGAACAGCAAACGTCCTCCTGGTGACATTTTGACTCATTGTTTCTAGACAGCATAACAGCGGATGAAGACAAGAGCTTAGTAGGAGGGTGGTAGCTGTATCTCAACAGGAAAGCCAGGAAGAAGAAGAACAAGCAACAACAAGACATAACAGCAAATTCCCATTGTAAGCACAAGTAGGTGTGCGATCCCTGGGCTCACACATTTCCTCCTCCCCTGCCTCCACATGTGAGGTGAGGACATTATAAACTTCTTATCCTGGTTTACAGTAAACATAGGCCACAGCTAGACCTAAGGTTTATCCTGGGATCATCCAGGGTTCACCACTGCCTGAGCACGGGAACCCCTGTGTGTCACTTAGATGAACAGGTTTGACCCCCTGGATGATCCAGGGATAAACCTTAGGTCTAGCTACGGCCATAGTTTCCCAGTTTAACACCAGTTTTAAAATCTCTTCACTGGCTGCCAATTAGTTTCCGGGCGAAGTATAAAGTGTTGGTTATCACCTGTAAAGCCCTACATGGTTTGGGTCCAGGTTACCTGCGGGATCACTTTCTCCCGTACAATCCGCCCCGCACACTCCGGTCCTCTGGGAAGAATCTACCTCAGTCAGCCAAAGCTAGGCTGACAGGTATTACCCAGAGGACCTTCTCTTCTGCTGCTCGAGACTGTGGAATGGCCTGCCGGAGGAGATTCGTCAACTTGACAGTCTTTTAGTATTTAAAAAAGCAATAAAGACTGATCTATTCTAGCAAGTATATCCAGTGAAATTTTAGAATGTTTTTAGGATGTTTTAATCATGTACATTATGTTTTTAATCAGTTTTTATGTGTTTTATATTCACTCTTGTTCCCCGCCTCGAGCCAGGTGGAGAGGCGAGTAAGAAATAAATAAATAAAAATTATTATTATTATTATTATCATCATCATCATCATCCCATCTGACCTACAAACTATAGTTTGCACTCGCTCCTGGTTTGCCAGGCAAGCATAAACCATAGTTGGCTGGCTGGGATATAATAGCAAACGATGGTTTCCTGCAAAGCAGGGGCATAACTAATTAAGCAGAGTCTGAGAAAAGTCAGGAGGAGGGGGTGGGGGTGTTGGGAGGCAGAAAGAGTACATGTGCATAGAGCCCTCTTTGAAAATCTAGTGAAGAGTAAGTCTCAACACAAGCAATGATTCCATTGGATTCGTTTGGTTTAACTGCTGTTTGAATTGTACATCCCAAACATCAGCGCTCCAGAGCCTCTCTTCATGTTCATCTGGAAATTCTAGCCTGAGGGATTTGCCAACACACCAAGTAAAAGTCTATCGCCACTATCATTTCCAACTTCTGTAATATACATTTGCTGATACACTCTCCAGCTAAAATGGAAATACCACAAAAGCAGGAGTTCTCCACAGCTATTTGGCATGTATGGTTCAGTTCAGACATATGAGCTTGCTGGGAATCTCCTTACACACACGTTACTTTTTTTTTTTAATGAAAAATTACATCTGCACAAATAATATAGCAATCCACTCGCAAGCCAACCCCTCAACCTAACTCTGCAATTCAAAACACACTTACTAGGAAGAAGCTTCAATGGGCCTTTCTTCTGCATAAACATGCATAGAATTGTTCTGCACATTGCTTAATCACTCCTTCTGACAATAATTAATTGCCTTGTCATCTTAATTATGTGACACAGGATAGCTTATAAATTGAGTCTCTGCAGAATATTTACTAGTTCTGTATTATTCTAGCCATAGCAACTGCAACTGGAGGAAGCCATTATAAGACAATATATGTGTCAGCTTCTCAAAGTTTGTCTCTAAGTTTTAGATTTCACAATTCAACATTTTAGATTGTATTGTAGCAACAGGATGCTTAAAGCTGTCCTAATCACACTCCCATATTTACCAATCTCTTTATTACTCAATCCCAACAATTCTGTGAGTCATTGTACCAGCCAGGAACTCAAATTTACTTGAATTTAAAAAACAGAACACCTGAAATATCAAGCTCCATTTGAACTCTTGTATTAGTCTCCCTCATCCCAAAAGATTTAGTACAATGGTACTATTACCAATGGATTAATAGCCAAGGATCTTCTCCTCAAGTTTTTACCTGCTACAATTTTGGTAAAAAGAAAGTTGACTCAAGACAAAATGCTTCCTTTTTTAAATTGCATTTAATAAAAGCTTGACATATACATTGGAACTCTGTTGAAGATCAAATTAAATGGAAAGAAACTCTGAATACACAGTTTTGACAACAGTGGGAAATGTTGTCACGTATATCTCACAATAAGTATTTCATGGATTACATTTTTTATGATAGGGGGTTATCTCAAGTAACAACCTTGTAAGGTTATTATTATTATTATTATTGTTATTGTTATTGTTATTATTATTATTTATATAGCACCATCAATGTACATGGTGCTGTACAGAGTAAAATATAGTTATACATCCCTAACCTTGGTTACACTGAGAATATGGGGCAAGGGTTAAAGCCAAAGACCTTATAGAAAATAATCCAGAGAAATCATGAATTGATTACTAACGTTTCCCAGCAAATAATAAAAAGATAAAATAAAAGAGTACATTTGCATAGGGAAAACAAACGTAAGGCAACCCCTTGGACCGAAGGGATGCCTTGTGCCCTCTACTGGACAGTGCCACAAAATACCAGCCAAAGCTCGCCAAGATCTTGCAGGATCACCCCAATGCAGGCAGCTAGACATGCTGCATCCCATCCAGAGAAAGCAGGTTACATAAGGAAGATGGGCTAATTTACAGAAAACGGCTTTTTCTAACGCAGTATGCTACAGTTGGGGCTTGACTGGAATTGAAACGTTCTACTGGTGTGTACTGATGATTTTACTTGAGAAGGATATAAAGCAATCAGCCCCATTTGATAAAGGTCTTATGTGCATACAAGCCTAGACATTTGGCCACTGAAGGCTGTATGGTCAAAACGCATATGGCCACTTGAAAAGAAAGCACTATTTTAATAATTCGTTGGATGTAAAATTTGGAACCACAAGTGCCCCTATGTAAAAATATTATTTTTAATTTATTGGTTTTGTATTAAATTTTTACATATCTTTGCCCTTAACTTTGCTTTTAACATCAGCTTAAGAACATCAGAAGCGCCCTGACGCTGGATCACACCAAGGGTCCATCTAGTCCAGCACTCTGCTCACACAGTGGCCAACCAGCCATCGGCCAGGGATGAACAAACAGGACATGGTGCAACAGCACCCTCCCACCCATGTTCCCCAGCAACTGGTGCACACAGGCTTACTGCCTCAAATACTGGAGAGAGCACACAACCAACAGGGCTAGTAGCCATTGATAGCCTTATATTCCATTAAGGCTAGAACCTTTGTGTGTGTGTGTGATAATTTATAGGAAAAACACTCATTCTAGTATTAATTACCTAGTACTAATTTCCTATATTTCAGACAACTTGATGGATTGCCCCATCATGTTTTTCATTCCTCGCATCTTATGGAACTCTTATGCACACACCATTAAAAAAAAACACCTTCACGATTCCAAGTATGCCACATTTACACAACAGGTGTAATGTCCCAAAGATCCTTTTAACTGGAAGTGCCGGGCCTTGAACCTGGGACCTTCTGCATGCAACGTTTGTGTTTTCCCACTGATTTTATCCCTTTCCATATGTAGTTGCTGATTGGTGGTGGGAATATTCTGTACATGTTCAAAAGGACTGTTTAATGTTACTTTACACAATGTTCTCTTTTCCTGCTCCACAAAACCCAGCTTTTTCATTAAGCATTTTCATTTGACCCCTTAGTTCTTATTCCCAACTGTAACTATGGCTAAATATATGTAACTCCTTTTGTTCATTCCTCCCCTTTCTGCATGTGTAATCCCTTCTGTTCCCCCTGACACATATGACTTTATAAGCCCAAAACCAAATTCAGCTGTGTTGGTATAGCTAGTCCTATAAAATGAAAACAGAAAAGCAGAATGTTGCTTACTACTGTAAATCACTTTGTTCCCAGTCAATTAAAGAAGAAAAGACACAACAATTTGAATGAGAAGACTTCCGTAACCAAAAAGCTACAGCTGTAATAAAACCTGGCAAAATAATAGTCAGACTCAGCAAAACCCACACTTGGCAGTCACTGTGTGCGGCAGTAAATACCCGGAAAGTAGAATCCAACATTGCTGACTATGTGTGCTTGGTTAAAAGGTATTTTGGCAAACTCTTAGGCTCCCAGAAAGAAAGACCTTCAAACTAACAATATAGCATTCATCTGTCATCGAATTCACCTATGGGAATATATTTGCAAGAACTGATTCATATAATCCTATAAGCAAGGAGTCCCAGCTGACCCTGGGAACTCATTTTACATGGACAACATAATGTGTAAATTCCCTGCCTAGGTTCCCTGTAAGGGAAAGACCAGGGTGGATGTTTTAAAGGCAAGTAGCGAAAGGAAAGGGTTCCACGCATGCCAGCAGGTTCACACAACAGTTTCCAAACTTCGTGCGTAGGTCAATAGTATACATGAGAGAACTGTCAGTGTACCCTGAGAAACAAATGTTACAGCCTCCTGTGAGTATGTACCCAAAAGGGCTTCTTGCTGTGTCCCTGCATGATTCACTGTTCTGGCCATGCCACCCTCCAATAAGTTCACTAGGGCAAGGAATTCTTCCCTATTTTAGTACCTGGTGCAGTTTGATCATTCCATCGCTCACAAACCCTGACACTCAGAGGGGACTACCTGTTACACATCTGTAAGAGTCACTGCAAACTGTGCCTCTCATTTTTAGCCCGGGGGGGTGGGGGAGATCAATGACTCTCCACTATCAGAAGTTTGGGGGGACGACACAAGCCTACTCACAATTAATCTGGCAGAGAGGTGAGAACCGAACAATGATCCAACATAGAGATTAATTATAAATTGGACCAAGGTGAGTCTAACCATTGCTACTGGGAAGCACCGGCACAAGTTCAACCCTTGCTTAGTGCATATTGTTTTACAGCTCTAGAAAAAAAAGTTCTGGAATAACATCTGCAAACCTGTATTTTAAGATGTTAATAATGAAAGGAAACGCTGCAAGCTAGGAAGCTGGGGACTGGCGGGCAGGGAGGAGGAAGCAACTTCCTTTGATCCACATTTGGAAGCCAAATGCTTATACTTATCTTCTCAAAATTAATAGCTATCCTGTTCAAGACAATGAACGATGCAACCCTAAACGGGCTGTGCCACTGAGTAAGTCCCACTAAACTCAGTGGGAATTACTTCTGAGTAAACATGTACAGGATGAGGCACCACCTGGCTAGAATCCTAAATTAGTCCCAGTGAGCCCGGCTGGATTTCTATTTAAGTCAAAATGCTTAAGGTAGGGTGACCCTATGAAAAGGAGGACAGGGCCTCTGTATCTTTAACAGTTGCATAGAAAAGGGAATTTCAGCAGGTGTTATTTGTATATATGGAGATCCTGGTGAAATTCCCTCTTCATCACAACAGTTAAAGCTGCAGGTGCCCTGCCCTCTTTAAATCTGGTCACTCTAGTATAGCTGGGCTTGGTGGTCCTGGTGAGCACAGCATGGCAGCTGTGGTTTAGATGTGGAGCCAACCTAGGGCGACCATATGGAAAAGAGGATAGGGCTCCTGCATCTTTAACAGTTGCATAGAAAAGGGAATTTCAGCAGGTGTCATTTGTATGCATGCAGCATCTGGTGAAATTCCCTCTTCATCACAACAGTTAAAGCTGCAGGAGTCCTGTCCTCTTTTGTAGAGCGACCAGATACAAAAGAGGGCAGGGCTCCTGCAGCTTTAACTGTTGTGATGAAAAGGGAATTTCACCAGATGCTGCATGCATACAAATGGCACCTGCTGGAATTCCCTTTAAAATTCCCTGTTAAAGATACAGGAGCCCTATCCTCTTTTCCATATGGTCGCCCTAGGTTGGCTCCACATCTAAACCACAGCTGCCATGCTGTGCGCACCAGGACCACCAAGCCCAGCTTGCCGACAGTGCACACGTAGGCAAGGAAGCCCAGTAACAAGGTGCCAGGTGTTAGGTCCGTTTTTCTTAAACTGGGGCCATAGCTAGACCAGGGTTTGTCCCTGCCTGAGCACTGGATGCCCTGTGTGGCACTTAGATGAACAGGTTTGACCCCAGGACAATCCTGGGATAAACCTTAGGTCTAGCTACGGCCTGGGCCAGAGCATTCTATAGTGAGTTACCCTTAATAGCTATTCACAAGGTACGGCTGCCTTTCCTCCAGTCTTTTACATATACATCAAAGGCAAAAATTCTGATCAGCTGGAGATCAAAACAGACTCAACTAAAAGGAAGCGATAGCTGGATTTCCTGCCAGCAGATTGTAGCCATTTTGAGCATTGTTATATTTATCTATTAGTTTTGAAGCAGAGGGCGACGGGATGGGGGAAATGGCCCCAAAAGCATTCCTACTGGAATCAATTAGGAATTTTACACTATTTTTAAAAGCCTGAACAAAATCAATGTATGATTGTACTTTTACCCCGGGGGTTGTGGTAGCCTACCCTCTCTGGGATATTCACGACCACTTTCCTAGGTTTCTAATTTCCAACTAGTAATAAACAGTCTTCAGCCCTTTGACTTTCAAAGGCGCATGACAAAACATAGTCTACTAAATGCCCAGAGAAATGTACCAATGGAGAAGTACCGTAGCTCAGTCTATTATTATTATTATTATTTATTTATATAGCACCATCAATGTACATGGTGCTGTCTAACGCAGCTCTCTCTTTTCCAAAATAAATCCGACTCCTTCCAGTGTTCTAGCCAATGAGCATACACTCACTGGGAATGATGGCTCTTACAAGTTAATTTTACTGCAGTGCAGTTTTATTTTCTTAACACTTAATGCAGTCAATCACTTTAAACGTATTAGGCTAATTCCTGCTTGCAGGAACTTATCTGGCATTTTGCCTAGCCTATATACAGGTGTCATATTGCAGTTACATGATGCACGTAAGACTGAATTTTGCTTCCGAGGAGACATGCAAAATTCTACTTAGAAGATTGTGCTGTAAATTGCTCCATGCAGCAGCTATCCTCATGTGACGAGCATTTATGTGTTTTGGGTTGCCACGTGGAGCAGGTGTTTCCCCCCATATTACAGTAAGGGTGGAGTGGGGGAAGGTCTGTGATGTGGAGAAAGTTGCCCAGTAAATGGGATAAGCTGGTTGTACAGTAACTGCTTCCCATGTGAAGACAGTCTCCATGTGGAGCCATTTCATATCACCTCCACATGCCAGTCATCACAGCTGGCACACACCGATACTTTTGAAGTGACTCTAGATCTGTGGTTTCACACTTTCTATCTTCAGGGTACACTTTTTCCATACTGATGCCCACTGAGGAACCTCTGAGTATCAGCCACAGACATCTTTGTGGCCAATGTTCTAGGGACCACACTAGATTCATGCCAGACACTGATCAGACCATTGGACTTTGTATTGCCCTGTGCAAATGGAGAGGGAATCCTAAAACACACGCCGTATTCCCCTGCATCTTTACTGACCGTGTCAGTGAGCACTACCTGATAAACTTCTAAGGAGCCCCAAGAGTCTTCCCGAACAAAGTGGCCACAGAATGCTGTCTGACTGTTGGACAGGCAAATAATAGAAAGCCAAGGAGGGAGAGAGAGAGAGAGAGAAGGAAATGGAATATTCTGGAAGAGAATTGAATCCCTGAACAGAAACGCTCTGTGCTGCAACACAGCCTTTTCTTTGTCAAAATACGCACAGGATCGCATCCAGATTTAGCAGCGGCCACCACATCTTCTGGTTCTGAATTCCTTCAGGTTACTACTCCACAGTGCATGAAGAAGTACATCCTTTCCAGATGTCTTGGCTACGATTTGAAATTCATAAACGATTACAAAGAATTAAACTCTCTGAAACTTAGGAACAAAATCTCTCTCCTTCACTAATCACAAGCACCCTTTTAGGCATCAGGTTTGCCAGGTTCATTTCCCTGAAGGGGCTACTGTGGCTTTAGCAGCTGTATAACCATGTTTGAAAAGTGAAGCTTTTCCCATCACTGAAATACCGTGCCAGGAAGGGCTTCACCTGCCAATGTCAACAGGATCCCTGCCAAGGGAAAGCAAAGAGACAGTTAACAACCCTTTTTTGGGCACCATCATTTCTAGAGCGGAAAAATCAATCACAAATCCAGCAGGTGAAGCTTTTCCTAGCATGGAGAGTCACAAATATCTGCTTGCTCTGTGCCTTTCACAGTTCTGCAGAAGCCCTACCAGAATCATCGTATCGATCACCACATCCAGTTTGGTCTGCAGAATCACCCTACTGTTGAAATCAGATTTTATGCCCCTTGGGACGGAGACCTGTCTTGTTTTGCTTATGCTGTTCTGTAAAGCACTAAAGGACACTCATGGCGTATCATACTATATTATTATTTTGCATATATTATCTCAGTTATCCTTACAGCAATCCACTATAGAAGGGCAGTATTAATACCCCCATGTTACAGACAGGATGAGATTCAGGCCTTAGCTAGACCCAAGGATTATCCAGGTAAATGGAGGGGTCGTCCCTGCCTGCTCCCGGGATCCCGTGTGTCATTCGGATGCACAGGGACGATCCCGGGACAATCCCGGGATATAGGCCTGGTCTAGCTATGGCCTCAGGCCCATGGACAGTGGCTTACCCAAGCCTTGTCCCCCTCAGTTCACAACTGAAATTAGATTTCACCCGGAGACTTTCCAATTTAGCCACTATGCTAGCTGGCCCCCATAGTCCAGCATGACCATTTTTATACAAATCTGCCTTCTTCATCGCTGCATGTAAAAAGACACTCTTCTGAATTAAGGGAGGCAAAACAAAGCACACGTGAAAGTCTCCATCAATGCCTTTCCCACTGCATTGTCCCACTGCCAGCCAGAAATAAAATGGGGTGATGAAAGTTTTGAGACAACGGGAAATAATAAAGATGGAGATGGTGGGACTGGGAAATCAAAGGATGGAAGTGGGGGGGGGGCAAAGTTTGATGTAGCATTTTAAGGCTGTGATAACTATACAGACTTTCCTAGGAGTAAGCCCATTGAACTGACAGGGACTTACATCGGGGTAGCCACATACAGGAGCACGTTTAGGGTAAAATCCAACATAAGTCCTACTTAGAGTAGCGCCATTGAAATGAATGGGACTTAACTTAGGCCACAGCTAGACCTAAGGTTTATCCCAGGATCATCCCGGGTTTGTCCCTGCCTGAGCGCTGGATGCCCTGTGTGGCACTTAGTTGAACAGGATTGACCCCAGGACAATCCTGGGATAAACCTCAGGTCTGGCTATGGCCCTAGTCTAGAGTAACTTAAGTCTCATTCATTTCCATGGGGCTACTCGAAGTAGGACTTACGTTGGCTTTTTTCCCTTGGTGAGATAGAAGCCACTTGCATCCCACTTGGGAATCGTTCCGCCGGTCTCCCCCACCCCACCCCCGACCCTGGTTTCCCCAGCGTGGCGGCGGGTCCGTTGGGGCAAGAGGCGTGATGGCCCAGCCCGGCTCGTGCTCCCCCGGCGCTGCGCCCTTCCTCCTGCACTCACCCTCTTTGGCTTTCTTCTTCCTGGCCAGCGTGCCCCCGAGCTTGCCCAGGAAAGACTCGTCCTTCTTCATCCGATGGGGCCGCAGGGTGGGCGACCGCACGGGAGTGGAGGACATCGGGGCGGGGAGTGGGGGATCCGAGCGAGGGGCAGGAATGGGGGGCGAGGGGGTCCTGCGCGCTTCCTTCGCGTCGTGCGCTTTGCAGCCGGGAAGCGAAGCGAAGCGCCCCTGGGCTACATGGGGCGGGCGCCGGGCTCGGCGGTGGCGGTGGCAGCCCCGGGCGCCGCCCTCGCTCCACTTTCCAGCAGGCTCACCGGCGTGGGAAGGCAGCAAGCCCCCGGAGGAAGCGAGGAAGGAGGGCGCATCACGCCCAGGGAAGGGGCTGGGATGGAGGGGGTGGGCTCAGGCCGCCGCTTCCCGGCCGCTCGCACAGCGCCCTGCGATGGCGTGGAAGTCCGAGGGGCGGGTCCGCCAGCCGGCCTTGCCGTGTGGTTACCGGGAGGGGGGGAAAGGGGATCGGGGGGGGGGAAGGGGGTCTGCCCGTCTTAAGAAGAGGAAGGTAGGACCCCGGCGTGGCCAAGGAGAACGGCCAGATGGTCTGGCCAAGGACCCCTTCGTCGGTGTTTGGGCTTTGACGGGGAACAAAGGCTTGAAAAACAAATCCATGAGTAAAAGGGACAAAGAGGAATCCGCCTCTGAGCATGTGCAGAGTGGCTTTCCTTTGGGAAGGCTGCTGGCTTTCTTTTTTAAAAACAACGACAACCCTGAAGGCCTCTACTTCCCTTGCTCGGCTTCGTCCATTTTCGTCTGCTGCCCCTTACGCCTGGAACACTCTTCCAGAACATTTGAGAACTACAAGTTCAACCACAGCTTTTAAAGCTCAACTAAAAACTTTTCTTTTTCCTAAAGCTTTTAAAACTTGATGTTGTGCAGACTTCTACTGTTACTTTCTACTGTTAGTTTTACCCTACCCTGTGCCTGCTTACCCTACCCTGTACCTGTTTGCATTCTCTTCCCCTCCTTATTGTTTTACTATGATTTTATTAGATTGTAAGCCTATGCGGCAGGGTCTTGCTATTTACTGTTTTACTCTGTACAGCACCATGTACATTGATGGTGCTATATAAATAAATAAATAAATAATAATAATAATAATAATCCACGATTTCTCTGCGTATAATAATAATAATAATAATAATAATAATAATAATAATATATTTATTTATTTCTTACCCGCCTCTCCCTTTGGATCGAGGCGGGGAACAACATTAGAACAGGAATCAAGACATCTTAAAAAAATTTCATTTAACATTGATCTGGATAGGCCTGCCGGAAAAGGCTAGTCTTTAAAGCTGCCTTAAAATCACACAGAGAGTTAATTTTATGAATCTCCTCCAGCAGGCCATTCCACAATCTGGGGGTGACAGAAGAAAAGGTCCTCTGGGAAACTGATGTCAGCCTAGTTTTAGCTGACTGAAGTAAGTTCACCCCAGAGGACCTGAGTGTGCGGGGCGGACTGTATGGGAGAAGGCGATCCCGCAGGTAACCTGGACCCAAACCATTTAGGGCTTTAAAGGTAATGACCAACACTTTGTACTTTGCCCGGAAACTAATCCGCAGCCAGTGGAGTGATTTTAATGTTGGGGTAATATGCTCACCCCTAGATGTACTGGTGACCAACCTGGCTGCCATATTTTGAACTAGTTGAAGTTTCCCAACTAGGTACAATGGTAGCCCTATGTAGAGCACATTGCAGAAGTCAAGCCTTGAGGTTACCAGCGTGTGCACTACTGTCTTTAGGTCTTCCGACTCTAGGAAGGGGCGCAGCTGGCATATCATCCGAAGCTGATAGTAGGCACTCCTGGCCGTCGCATCCATCTGGGCTGTCATTTGGAGTGACCGATCCAGAAGCACCCCCAAACTGCAAACACAGTCTTTCAGGGGGAGTGTAGCCCCATCCAGAACTGGTTGACACACCTCCAAACCCAGGTCAGAGCCCTTGACAGCAAGCACCTCTGTTTTGACTGGATTCAGCTTGTTTTTCCCCCTCATCCAGCCCATTACTGCCTCCAAGCATTCATTTAGAGGAGACACACTATCCTTAGCTGATGCTGTTATTGAAGGCATAGAGAAATATATTTGGGTGTCATCAGCATACTGATAGCACCCCGCCCCATGCCTCCGGTTGATCTCTCCCAGTGGTTTCATGTAGATGTTAAACAGCATTGGGGATAGGATGGCACCTTGTGGTACACCATACAACAGCTCCTTTTTTGAGGAGCAACTATCCCCAAGCATCACCATCTGGAATCTACCTGAGAGGTAGGACCGGAACCACTAAAGCACAGCGCCCCCAATTCCCAAATCCCTCAGGCGTTCCAGAAGGCCGCTGAAAGGTCCAAAAGTACCAGCTGGGTATGTACAGACAAGGCCGGTGCTGGACTATTTTGCGCCCTAGGCAAGGTGAGCTACTTTCACACACACACACACACACACACACACACACACACACAATGCCAACTTTCATTTTGAAGAACATATGTTTCCTGGAAAAAATAAGAAGCACAAAACTTGAAACTGCTAAATTTATTTTAAAATACAAGAAATACGTCATGCCAATTATAGCAAACAAATTGGAAAGGAACGTCTATGGGTCTAAAATGCATTATTTAATAGGAATATCACCTCCAAATCATCCCCCCCAACTCACACGCGTGCGTGCACACACACACTCAGCATCACTCACTCCAAACAAACACACGCATGAACACATGCATTCACTCAAAGACCCCATGCAGCCCATTCACCCATACATTCTCTCTCTCACACACACACACACACACCCCTCTGTCTTACCTTACTCACTTCTCTTTCTTTTTCTCCACCTCCTGGTGCTTGCTTCTTGCTGCTTCTTCTAACCCCCTCTTCTTCAGCACTGGGGGTGGTGGTACTGGAGGCCCAGCTGCTCGTGACAGCGAGCAAACTGAGCCCTGCCCCCTGCCTCGTGTCGCCCTTATGCTGACAAGATGGCGCCCTGCACCCACCCAGCCAAAACGAAGCCAGGGATGCTGGGGTGGGGCAACAGCTCCACGTTTGGGCTTCCGGGCACGTTCCCACCCCCACTCCAGCATCCCTGGCTTCACTTAAGCTGGGCGGGCGTGGGGCGCCATCTCGCCCGCCCAGGCCCAGCTGAATCCTCGGGCCAGGCCGGCTCACAGCCAACGCGCGTGAGTGCTGCACTGCGCCTGGCACCCCTCTTAGCTTGGCTCTCTAGGCGGCCGCCTGAGTGGCCTCTATGGTAGCACCAGCCCTGTGTACAGAGTGTGAAAAGAAGTGCCTGGCACTTCAATAAACCTTTTACTAATAATAATATTGCAGAAGATTCCTTGGTTCCGCCCTTGCCTTTGGCTTATTTTTTACACTCCTGTTTGTACAGAGTGCCATTCTCCTCTGATGGAAATCAAAGACATCCAAGGAGCAGGAGAACTAGGATTCATCTACACCAAGCAGGATATTCCACTATGAAAGCGGTATATAAAAGGCAGGAGCCACACTACTGTTTTATAGCAGGTATTGAAGTGCACTGCAGGATCTACACTACTGCTTTTTAGTGGTACTGAAGTGCAATTACAACTGTTGGGGCCCAGGACACGTCTATACCAAGCAGGATATAACACTATGAAAGCGGTATATGGTATGTGTCAATAGGCCCCAACAGTTGTCAGTGCACTTCAATACCACTCTAAAGCAGTAGTGTGGCTCCTGCCTTTTATATACCGCTTTCATACCACTTTCATAGTGGAATATCCTGCTTGGTATAGATGAGACCCTAGTGATTGCAGCTTCCTCCTCAGCTGTTAAAGGAAAAGGCTATATATAGAACCCTATGGTGCTAAATAAATAAATAAAAAAGGCAGTTTGTAACTTGCTGATCCTGATGCCTTCTGCTGAGGCCTGTAGACCTTAGTACCTGATTCGATCAATACAAGTCAATGACATTGAAGAGCCCTGATGGGAGACCAACTAGATGTCCTGTGTGTCAGCCATTCCGTGCTGATTGAAGGAAGGGGGGAGGGGTTACATGATGATGGTGAAAAATAGAACATTACACGAGTGAAACTGATGATGGCACCAAAATGGGGGGGGGACTCAAAATGAAGAACTTAAGGTTTCACCATCCCTGAACACAGCGCTGGCTCCAGGTTTTTGAGGGTCCTTGGGCAAGACATCCACAGTGAAGCCCCCCTCCTTCAGTGAGTCAACCTTCTCAACACCGTCACCACTCCTCTTTCACATCATTTCTACCACCTGCAGAAAAGCCGTGAACAAGGAGGCAGTGGCATAGACTGCTCCTCCTATGTTGTTACGTCCAGGCCAGAGTGAGAGGCAGGTGAACCAGCAGGTTGCCGTGGTGAAGAGAAAGAGCAACTCTGAGGGCCTCCCATCAGTGGGGCCCTGCTGGGATGTGGGCCCTTAGTAGGTGCCCAGCCATGCCTACCCTTGACTACAGCCCTGGCCGAGCATATTATGATCCAAGCCCAAATTTAGGCCTGGTTCCTAATAAGCTTCCCCCAACACCATTATTCTCAGCTGAAGCAACAGAGACCTTACAGGACGTCTCTCTGTGTACCCTCCGTTATTCCCTAGCTCAAAGCAACACCAAAATGGCAGCATGAATTTAAGGAGCCTTGAGGCATGCAATTTCCAGAGTGCCTGATATCCCTGCTAAGGCACTCTGGAAAACTACATGCCTCCTGGTGCCTGGGGTGCTACCATTTCAGCTGTCTTTCTCCCATGAGGTCTCTGTATCACCAAAAATAGGTAAATTGAGGGGGGGGAAGGGCAGACCTCAGGGCTCACCTGGGGATGTTGGAGGCATCTAGTTTTCATCATTGTGTTATTGGGAGCAAATCCAATTGTGAGAGGTCACTAACAAAAACTAGACCAAAAGAAAATCTGAACTCTGAAGAGTAATGGAAAATTTCTGAGGGGCAGTTTCACAAAAACAACAGAGTCTTGTGACATCTTGAAGGACAGCTGTTTTATTGTAGCATAAGGTTTCACGAACTATAATCCACTTTGACATATACATGAAGTGTTCTCTTAGTGAGCAAGTGCACACTCAGATATGGGGGGTGAGATTAAAGGTAGGGCCAAACAATCATGAAATACGAGGGAAATAGCAGGTCTATGGCATTGTCATGCAAAAGTTTAAAAGTATATGAGAAAAAGAACAGTGATCAGTCACAACAGCTGTAATTGCAAATAATATAATATTCCCAGCTTTGGTATGCTAACATCTGCATTGGGAGAGAAATCCATTGTCCAGATTAAAACTGAAATTAATGTAATGAAATTTTCTGATAAAATCTAGTTTACCAGTTACATTCTGGAGTCTCACATGAGTAAGAGCTATACATTCAAATAATAAAATAATAATAATCAAAATCAAAGAATTCACTAACCTCATTGCTGGTACTAATAAAATTACGATACAACTGGGAGACTTAATATTTTTAAAAAATAACCATAGGGAGCTTTTGCCACTGGTTTGCCATTACGTAAACATTGGGAAGTTTTATTTGCCTTTAGAGAGTCAAAGTTGCTCTCATCGTTGAATGATATTGAAGAGCAACCCTGGTTTGTCCCATTCCTTGCTTTCATTGGTAATTAAATCACACCGAGCCACCTTAGAGAGTAGTAGGCTTGTGTTAAGTGAAGATGCGTAACTCTAGTTTGGAAGGAAGTGCTTAGTTCCTCTTCCATAGAAGAGGTACAGTTGAGTTGGAAAGTCTGGGTCTTCAATAGCAGAACAGGAAGCTCTATTAGTCATCTAAACTGCCACCCAGTAGCACACACCCTGGAAAAAAATCGTCTCTGCCTACACATCTGCAGATTGAGCCCTGACATTGCTCCAAAATCCTCAAGATATGTGACGGATCCAGACTTATTCATGCCTAGAAGAGTCCCACTGAAATCAATGGGACTTAAGTTAGTAATGATTAACTTTCCCCATTGATTTCAATGGGACCACTCGCATAACAATGTCTGGATCCAACCCCATTAACTTGGACCTGAGTAGCAAGGCCTATAGAGGTACATTTTTGAAAGAAAAAAAAAACTTGCCCTAAATTTATTTTTAAAACACTGTCCTGGAATCATACGTGTTCTGCATATCAGCATTCACAATTAAATCGTTCTCACACCCTAGCTGTTTATAGAAAGATCACACAAAACTGAGCTGCAGAGGCCTGACTTTATAGTCATGTAAACCGCCCAGAGAGCCCTGGCTATGGGGGCGGTATATAAGTTTAATAAATAAATATGTCAACATTACATAATTCTACATAACAAAACATCTTTTTATAGAGAGCCTATACACTTTTATCGAAAGCTTCATTCAACATGGGAATATGAATTACTTTGCTGGTTCAGCATTCTGTTTCCAAATGATGCCTGTCCAAAATATTAATGAGAAGCCCACAAGCAGGACAAAACAGTAAGAACTGTCCTCTGTTGTTTGCACCAAGCACCTAGTATACTACTACTGAGCATGGGAGTTTCCGGTTTTGAGTTCATGCTCGCAGAATCCTAATCATAGTTTTAAATGCATATTCTATTTCTAGCCCTTCTTATTGGAATTTGTAACTTAAAAGGACAGTAGCACATGTTTTGAGAACACAGTAGATTCAATTGATAAATATAAGCATGGTGATTAGTTATGTCAGAACATGAAGTTATGGCATTTTAAAGCAATGATGGAGAAGTGGAAATGAGGTCTATATTTATTTATTTTAAAAAAGGTCATGCTATTTTGCATCTTTATCAATCAATACGAATATATAGGAAGCTCTCCTGAAAGGCTTCACCAAATGCATCCAAATTACAGTCAATATTGTTGGAAGGGATATGGCCACATTGGCTTATACGTTCATCTTTGGTGGGAATGTTCTACAGTGCGGGGTTTTTGGAACATGGGTGTTGATTACAGTCAGGAATTTCTTCACCATGTCAGACCATTGGAAGCTCCTAAGGCAATGTGGATTCTTCTTTTTGAGCCTAATGATCCTGAATCCCTGCATAAAGACCTTCTTAAACAATTGTATGCAGCTGCAAAGTTATGTATAGCTTGCAACTGGAAGTCTCCAAAGCAACCAACCAAAGAACATTGGATTAATACAATTTGGGAGACTATGAGTATATATAAACTTAAGTCATAAGAACATAAGAAGAGCCATGGTGGATCAGACCAAGGGTCCAACCAGTGGCCAACCAGCTGTCGGCCAGGGACCAACAAGCAGGACATGGTGCAACACCACCCTCCCTCCCATATTCCCTCGCAACTGGTGTATATAACCTTACTGCCCCTGATAACAGAGGCAGCACATAGCCATTCATAGCCTTCTCCTCCAGGAATTTATCCAACCCCTTTTAAAGCCATCCAAACTGGTGGCCATCACTACATCTTGTGGTCACAAATTCCATAGTTTTAATTGTGTGCTGTGTGAAGAAATACTTCCTTTTATCTGTCCTGAATCTCCCACCAATCAACTTCATGGGATGACCCCGGGTTCTAGTATTATGGGTGTGAGAGAAAACATTCTCCATGCATAATTTGTACACCTCTATCATGTCTCCCGTTACCCTCCTTTTTTCCAAGTTAAAAAATCCCAGCTGTTGCAATCTTCTCTTATAGGGCAGATACTCCATCCGTTTGATTATTTTAGTTGCCCTTTTCTTCACTTTTTCCAGGTCTACAATAAAAAAATTTAGGTGTGGTGACCGGACCTGTACACAGTATTCTAAGTGTGGTTGCATCATACTCAGCAAGTGCAGCAAGCAAGGAATCCTAAGGTGAAGAATATTATGACACCATGGTTTCCATTCATTTCCTATAATGAGACACTTCAAACTTTTGATGAAGTTTCAGCAAAGTACAGTTGTCTATAATTTTTATTAATATGCACAAACACACAAAACAATGTACACCAGCACACTCTTTTTATATGCTGTAGAACTTGTATTTTTACTTTCCTTAGGAATTAAACTCATACATAGGCCATTTAATTGTAAATGTTCCATAAAAGTATCAGTCATAGACTAAGGTTTATAATTAGTTAATTACTTTGTTTCTTTGGTGTTGTGATTAATTATGTACTTTCTTCTTTTTGTTGCCTTTTTTTGGTTAACCTTATTTCAAAATAAGGTAAAATTTCATGAGACAAGAAACAACAACATGGCGATTATGAAGCTTAGTAACTGATGGCAGAGATAAGTATTACAAAGTGTAAACGTTGTGGGGTTATCCTATCAGCATCTAAACCAAAAAAGTTTCATTTATATCGCACCTTTCTAACATCCCGGAGCTTACAAGGGCTTCCCAGATGGTCTCTAACTAAAGGTACTAACTAACTAAACCAGCTTTCCCCAGCCTGGTGCCTTCCAGAGGTTTGGACTTCAACTCCCATCAGCAACAGCCAGCATGGCCAATGGTCAGGATGTCACAAGCTGTATTCCAAAATATCTGTAGAGCACCAAACTGGAGATGTCTGGAGAAGACCAGACCTAGTTAGCTTCAGCAAAGTCACTGCATTATATGTGCACACCCAAAGGCATAGAGCTGAATGCGTTGAAACAGTGAACTTCAGAAGCTGTGTCACTAAAAGCATTTTCTCTTTCCTGTTCTTCAAATTGATGCTGATCTCAAGGAACAATAACCTGGTTTTCATGACACGATAGGTCACTGTGTCTTAATTTACCCCTGGGGGCTGTTGCATTGTGCCGTGTGCCCACAGGCACCATTTTTGCATGGTGCCCATAGGCGCCCAACTCACTATGTTGTGCAAAGCCAGTCGACAGATTGTTTGAGGGTTACACAACCCTCAAATAACCCCTGCCACTGGGGTTCGCACAACACTAGGTGACCGTGGGTGCCTGACACAACGTAACAGCCCCCATGGGTAAATTAAGCCACAGTGGGCTGTTGTGACATGCAAATAAGCCCAATGCCATTTGAATCATTCAAGCAGTGTGCCACTGTCCTTCCTTCTGAAGTAAGTTTGCTCAAAGGGAAAGCTGCAGCACAATGCTTGAATGATTCAAATAGCACCCTGCTGTGCTTCCTCTTTAGTAAATTCACTCAGGAAGAATTAGCAGAAGTTTTGATTAGAAGTGGGATTCATTCACTGCATCCTCACCTTCAAGCTACTCTTAGCTCAAATTTTCTTCATATCTCCTCCTCAAAGCTGAGATTTAAAGTTCACGGACACTGAGAAGGGAGGCTTTTTGGGGGATAAAGATAAAGATGCAGTACACCAGAAAGCATTTTTTTTTTTTGCAATTTCCTTTATTGAAATTAATCCCTCATACATAATTTATACTTCCATAAAAATCTCTGGGACATCACTGTGGCACACGAGAGCTCCTTTGGGGCCCCGCTGTGAAATGACTCTGACATTTACAGGAATCGTATTCCAGCTCCAAACTGAACTCCGTCACATATCCTGGAAGAACGAAGTAGATAATTAATGGATTTTTACACCTGACTGTGGAAAATGATTTGAGATTTATTTATTTTTACATATTGTCTTAAACACCTTTAAGCCCAAAACTTTGCCTCTTTGTTTTACTTTTTGGTGCCCTGTGGCTTACAGGGCACCAAAAAGTCTGGAAGTTTACAGACTCAGGCTACCATCATGTGCACACATTTGCGAAGAAGCCCCATTAAATACATGGGAATTTACTTCTAAATAAATAAGCACAGGTATGCGCTGTAAATTTCCTTCACCATTAAGATTGAGAATTAGGTGAGAGCCTACTAAAATATGCTGATACCATCTAGCTCTATTTTTAATTTCCACCTAATACATATCAGTAGTGGTGTTTCTGAAACTGTTCCTGAATACTGGTTTACAGCTACAAACTGAAGCTGACATAAAATAGAGTTGATCGTTTAGAGGAGGTGAGACTGCATATCTTTGATACATAATTTCCTGAAAAGGGAAGGTTTGTTGCTTGGCAACGCTCCTGGATTCCTAGGAGGTAACTGTGACTAGGAGTGCTTTTTTAAAACCAATTATGTCTCGTACGTCAATTGCATTCCCTTACTAGAAAACAAGCTGGGCTGGGAGAGGGCTGGGTTTGAATTTGAGGAGACCTGTGTGTGCTGGCTGCTGCCCTCCTTTACCAAGCAGCTGCAAGCAACTTCGGCTCTCCCCTCAGGTATTTAAGAGAAGGTTACCACGAGACCACATCACACCAGTCCTTTTCCAGCGTCATTGGCTGCCAGTCCAGGTCTGGGCCTGATTCAAAGTGCTGGTATTAACATTTAAAGCCCTAAACAGCTTGGGGCCAGGCTATCTGAAGGAACGCCTCCTCCCGTATGTACCTGCCCGGACCCTAAGGTCATCCTCAGGGGTCCTTCTCCGCGAGCCCATGCCAAAGGAAGTGAGGCAGGTGGCTACCAGGAGGAGGGCCTTCTCTGCTGTGGCACCCCGGCTGTGGAATGAGCTCCCTAAGGAGGTTCGCTTAGCACCTATGTTATATGCTTTTAGACGCCAGGTGAAGACGTTTTTATTCTCCCAACATTTTAAGTTTTTAACACTGTATAAATAAATTTTAACTTGGTGTTTTAAATTTGTAATTTTGCATATATTCAGGACTCTCCAAGGAAGGTGATCACATCATTTCAGAATTTATTGGGTCATGAAAACTCTTAAGTCATGTGAAGACTCCTCTTTGGGACTTGGGTCTTATTATTTGGTTCTTTTAAAGTGTGCTTGCTTTCAGCTCCTTGCTTTCTCTTTCTAAAAGTGTTTTTAATGATCTATTTGTTCTTCCTCATATGAACTATTACCATAAAGGTCTGCTTCATTTGTATAGACAAGCTACCCAGGAATTTACAGCTCAGGGAATTAATCTAAAGCTTTTGTACTGCTTATATATTGATGGGTCTGTTTCCCATTTGCCTGGTTTTGAAATTGTGCAAGGAACACCCACTAGGTTTATTATTGATTCTATTAAGCCACTGAGCTGAGTACTTCCCCGTAGATTTGGTGAATCCAAACACTTTTCAACAAATGGATCAGTTGTATTTAGATGTCCACGAGGTGGTATTTGATATTACTCTGTCCCCACCAGTTCTCCAACAGGTACGGAGGAGTATCCCAATGAATATTACCCCAATTTCTGAACTAAAAAAGAAGAAACGTCAAGTACAGAACTTTATTTCCCCTATATCCCCCCTGCAGAAGACACTAGCATTCCTTTGCCTGTCCTGCCTATGATGCAGGGAAGAAGTCCAATGGACCAAAAGTGTTACGGAAAGGCAGAACGAAGGATGTTACTAGAGAACAAGGAACCTGATATTATAATTCATGACTTAGTTCTCTCATAAACCAATTACCGCATTGTGTTTTATGTGGGATTGCCCCAGAAGAACCTTTGGAAGCTACAACTAGGACAGAATTATCACTGCCTCCTTTGAGATGGGATAGGAAACATATCACACCAATTCTTGCCAAGCTATACTAATTCTGAGTTTGATTCTGAGCATGATTCAAAGTGCTGTTTAGAACCACCTATAAAGCCCGGCTCTCTATATTTCTCCCTTATGAGCCTGTGCACCTCCTAAGATAAGCAGATAAAGCCATGCTCCAAGCACAGCTTCTACAGAAAGCATAAAAGGAAAAGAGCCTTTTTGCATGGTGGTACCACAGCTGCACTCTCTCCAGGGATGCCAGACATTTGATGCAGAAAATCTGTATGGTATTAGATGACAGGGAAAAGTCACTACGTCATTTTAGCCCTTCCCTCCCATCTCCTCAACTTCGTAACTTTGCAGCTCTCTGGATCTTGAATAACTGGGGATACAGGAGCAGCCTTTTTGAGAAGGGGGCAACTTAATAAATATATATGCTGGATTTTACCATACGTTCTAAAGCATATTGAGTAATAATTAATATTTTAAAGGGTTTTTTTTAGGTAGGAAGGCATACCTGTCCCCGCTTTGTACTCCCATGGGGATACAATAGTTGAGTTCTAATCGAGCGATGTTTCCAAGCCTGAGAACTATTCCAGCACCATAAGACCATCGGATACACTCTGCTAGTTTACGAAGATGAGCCTTAGGACCTTCACCTGAGAAAGGAAAGGAAGCCAATGAGAACGGGGATCTAACCAAAAGACATTTCCGAGGTCAGTAGCCTGAGCTTCCTTCAGGTATATGGAGGGAAAGTATTTAAAACACTCAACTTCAAAAACGTAATTTAGTTCTGCATAAACCAGTGTGTTAAAGAATCAATCCAAATACCATTATCAAAAGTGTTGTGGGTCTTTGTTGTATTTGCTTCTTACCGTAGTTAAGGTTACAAAGGTTGCCGGCATTGAGAAAAAAATGTGTGCGAAAGAGATCTCCAAATCCTCCGCGCCCTGGCCGGAAAGGGAGAGGTGTGTACATATGTAGACCTCCAGCCCAGTAAGCTTCACCTCCCAGGTAATCACCTAGAACAGTAAAGCAGTATACAATATTAAGTACATTAGAAATTCAAGGGAGACATCTCAAAATAAGATTCAGAAAGAGGATTTCTCAGTCCCTTTAAACCACCACCACAACAAAAACTAAGAGTAGTAATATAATCCTTTTTAGATCAGGGAAGGCCTGTGTAAACAGATCTTTTTTCAAGAGGCATTTAAAACTTCTGCCTCTTGAACCACATGTTGAAGTGTGTTCCAAAGGATGGGTGCCAGCACTGTTTTTGTGCTATGATCTGGCGACATTCCACTGGTTGCAGAAGCAGAAACGGTGCCAGACTATTTTGCGCCCTAGGCAAGGCAAGCTACTTGCACGCACGCACACACACACACCAAAATTGCCAACTTCGACTCAGCTGTTTAAGATGAGTTTCTGAACTATTATATTTTCCTCTTATTATGTTTTTTCTTAAAACAGCTAATTTGTACAAAACTGTGACCCTTAAAGGGCAGTACTGCGCCCCTCTGAGGTCTGTGCCCTAGGTGGCTGCCTAGTTGGCCTAAGGGTAGCACCGGCCCTGTGCAGAAGGCCTCCTCAGACGATATCAGGGGTCGACTGGAGATATGAGAAGGCAGTCAGCTAGGTATCTTGGTCCCAAGTTGCCGCTCCCAGTTTGTGGAATGGCTTGCCGGGAGAGATTCGTCAACTTAAGAGTCTTCCAGAATTTAAGAAAGCCATAAAGACTGATCTCTTCCGGCAGGCCTACCCAGTTGAATTTTAAGATGCCCTTTTTAATAGTATGTTGCTTTTAACGATGCACTGGTTTTACACGTTTGAATTAGTTTTATGTATTTTATGCTGTTTTTATTTGTGTTGTACCCCGCCTCAATCCAGAGGGAGAGGCGGGTAACAAATAAATAAATAAATAAAATTATTATTATTATTATTATTATTATTATTATTATTATTATTTTATTTAGGGTTTTGTATATAAACAACAAAACCTTGAACATGGCTTGCTAGCTAAATAGCAGCTACGTTTGGTTAAGGCTGGCAAAGCAAAGGACTATGAGAGCGGGGCATGATTTGAGCCAGAGTAGGGGGTGGGAAGATCACAACCCTACAGTTCATTGCCATTATTATTATTTTTATTATTATTATTATTATTTATTTATATAGCACCATCAATGTACATGGTGCTGTACAGAGTAAAACGGTAAATAGCAAGACCCTGCCGCATAGGCTTACATTCTAATAAAATCATAATAAAACAATAAGGAGGGGAAGAGAATGCACCAAACAGGCACAGGGTAGGGTAAAACTAACTGATAGAAATGCTTTTAGAGCTATTCGAACTAAGAAGGACATACATAAAACTGAGTAAACAAACCAATGTTAAGGAATCAAGTGTGTTATCCTGCTCAGGATTGTTGAGAAAAGTATCCAACTAGCATTCTGCCCAGGGTTGTTGTTGTTATTGTTATTATTATTATTTCATTTATAACTCGCCTTTTTTCCTCCAAGGAACCCAAGGCGGTGTACATAATCTTCCTCCTCTTCCTCTCCATTTTAATCCTCACAACGACAACCCTGTGAGGTAGGTTGGGCTGAGAGTCTCTGACTGGCCCAAAGTCACCCAGTGGCTTTCCATGGCCGAGTAGTCTAGAACCCGGATCTCCCGACTCCTAGTCCAACACTCTAACCACTACACCACACAGTTTGACTACAAAAATGAAACTTCTGCATTACACAAAATTAGATTACACCCTTCTCAGCTAACATGAGCCACTTTTTTCTCTTTTACCATAACTCCAGTGACTCTAAGTGATTGATTTGACGCAGCCGTAATAATAATAAAAAATGGCAGTACTGCTTACAAATTTAATTTGCAATTTGTAATGGATCTAATGAACACAAGTCTAGTTTTGTATACTCAAAAGCAGAGAGGGGGGATTTGGAGCCCCCAGCTGGCCAAAATCGCAAAAAAGCAAAACATACACACACACACAACCCCACCCCCATGATACCATGGTAAATTGCTTTGGAAATGGGGTGGGGGCTTTCAAAAGTAGTTTATGATACTTGAGAGAGCATCTCTCCTTTCAGATGCCTGCCCGAGAGTTTAGATCCGTTGGAGGAGCCCTTCTATGCATCCCACCAACACAACACGTACGCTACGGTGGGACATGGGAGAGAGCTTTCTCTGTGGTGGCACCCCGACTGTGGAATGCCCTCCCCTTGGAGGCCCGACTGGCGGCAACGCTGATTTTATTCCGGCGCCAAGTGAAAACATGTCTTTTTAACGAAGCCCTTAATGGTTAAATTCACCTGGCTTGCACATTGTTTTAACTGTTATAATTGTTTTTACTGCTTTAAAATTATATACTGGTTTTAACTTTTTACCTTATGCCTGTATAAATTTACTGTTTTACATTGTATGATTTTATCTGTACGCCGTCCTGAGATCCTAGTGATATAGGGTGGGATACAAATGTTTTAAATAAATAAATAGTGAGAGGATTTGCTCTTCAAATAAAAGCATACTAAAATAGCTCTTTGGAGCCTATTCTCCACTTAATATTTCACTCTTCGATCAGGAAACTCAGAGGGCGTTAGATGGGTCTTCCAGTAAATATCCCGTCCAGATCTCTTATCACAGAGAGAGCTGTTTAATTGTAACTACCGTATTTCTTCGATTGTAAGACGCCATCGATTGTAAGACGCACACTAATTTCAGTACCACCAACACGGAAAAAACCAACCTCATTTTTAGAGATGTTTATATGGGGGAAAAGTGCATCTTAGAATCGAAGAAATAGGGTATTTAACAGCATCAAGCATTCACAGGCCGTTCTCTGCATCCTGGAAACAATATTACAATAATGTAACCTGCCCCCAAGGAATCTCCTACCTTCACTCTGAGGTCCAATGCTGTACATACTGAATCCACGCACGCTTGTTGGTCCACCAAGGTAAAATCTAAAAGAAAGAGAGCGCCCTTACTTCAAAGAGCAAAATAATCCAGCAAAGTTCAAAACCAACAAAGTATAAGCATAAATGTTTATGTTAATGCTACTAAATCAAATGTGTTTGCTAAATGTACAGTGCAAATCCTATGTGTACTCAAAAGTAGATCTCACTGACCTCAATGGAACTTAGTCCCAGGTAATGAGGTATAGGATTGCATCCTAAGTAGTCAAAGAATCACAGAATCACCTCAAAGCATCCCTGACAGATGGCTGTCCAGCTGCCTCTTGAATGCCTCTAGTGTGGGAGAGACCACCACCTCCCTAGGGACTTCTAGTTGGGACCTCTGTCTGTGCCAAAGACTTCTGAAACCGTCACTTTAAATATTTTAATACTGGAATACATTTAATGTATTTTTAACTTTGTGTATTTCTATTTATGAGTTTCAAATGTAAATGTTTTAAATTTTGTAGTGCCGCCTTGAGGCCCACCATTGGACAAAAGGCGGGATATAAATTATATTGTCTGAGAAATACTGACAAAGCAAGATCATCCCAGGGCTCCAATTAGTAAGAGACAGTAACACACAATTAGGATATTGACAGGCATAGTGGGAAACATATAACAATTACTTAAACTTCAAAAATATTTAAACATCAGAACGCTGCAGCTCGGCTGTTGTCTGGAGCTGCCCCTTTCCAGCAAGTAACTCCTCTGCTGAGGGAACTGCACTGCCTTCCTGTTCGCTACCGGGACAGGTTTACGGTTCTTGTACTTGTGTACAAAGCCCTAAACAACTTGGGACCAGGATACCTGAGAGAGCGCCTTCTCCCTTACCAACCTGCCTGGTCATTGAGGGCATCTGATGGTCTTCTCCTGGTGGTTCCACATAGATCCATCCTCCGACTGGAGTCCACCAGGAGAAGAGCCTTCAGTGTGGTGGCCCCGCTCCTATGGAATTCCCTGCCTCTGGAGGTCAGGCAGGCGCCAACATTGTACTCCTTTCGGCGCCTTCTGAAAATGACATTATTCCAGGAAGCCTTTCCTTAATGTCCATCCACGGTTCACTGTACATTTTGCCTCTTTTAAAATCTATTTTAAAGTGTTTTATTCTGTTTTTATTTTATCTTGTACACTGCTCCGAAATTTTCAATGGGGAGCGTTATATAAATCTTGCAAATAAATAAATAAAATATGTGTATTGTACATTACTTTGCCAAATATAAAACAATGCTTCATCTTATGTGTAACTCTGACAAACTGGGTGACGTGTATTTTCTAGATGAATTTGCACTGTTATTGATTTGGATTTTAATCCACGTTTTCTGTGAAATGATGAGTAATGGCGGCATTATTGCAATTTTAGTATTCCTTGATTTTAAAAAAATCTATATTACCCTTCATCCAAAAATGGAGTCCCAGCAGTGTACAAGCAAAAAACAAGCAAAAAAGAATGTCACAGATACAAAGCTAAAAAAAAACACAACATAATAAAATATAAGAGGCAACAGACAACAAAATGATGATTTGCTGCAATCACTTAGAAAGTGGGCTTGTGGAATCTAACTTTAACAGCAAAAGAGGTACAACATGGCAGGGGAATGCAGAACCGTTCTGCTGCTTACATCCTCCTGCCTCAAGCACACGCCTGGTATAGAAGCTCAATTTAGGAGAAAAGTGCAGTTGGGGATAGTGGCAGACTACAGGAAGGTAAGCTGCAGGTAGGAGAAGGCACTGTACTCCAGACCATCCTCAAAGCCCTTTTGTTCTTAAGAACAACCCAACCATACAGATCTCCAAATAGTTTGGCCATCAGTTGCTAAAGTCTCTTCTGATAGTTAGGAAGTGCTACCATCCTATGCAACTTTAGTTGAAGATTTAAGCTATGCATCAACTAAGCCTACAGACAACACGCTAAACCAGTGGTTCCCAACTGGTGGTCCGTGTAACCCGCCCAGGCGGTTCGTGTCACTAGTCACATATTCACCATTCATTTCTGGAGTCCACTGATGACGAATTCCTACCAGACATAAAATATAACATCACTGAGCACCTGCGTGATTTAGCGACTAGCTTCAGAGATTACCTCCCTGCACCTAATCCTGAAAACTCATGGATAAGGAATCCTTTTGAATGTGGTGATGTACAAACTAACAACTCTATCTGCGGAAGAGCGAGATGCACTTGTTGACGTGACTTGTGATGGTTCATCGAAATCATTTTTCAAAGAATATAGACTGGACCAATTCTGGGTGAAGGTTTGCCCTGATTATAAGAAGTTAGGTGAAAAAGCTTTGAAACATCTAGTTCCCTTTCGTTCCACATATCTTCATGAACAAACATTTTTGACATTTTGTTATATGAAGAACAAGCATAGAAATCGGCTCAATGTTGATCCAGATTTGAGATTAAAAGTAGGAAATATTGAACCGGATGTGGAAGGGATTATTCGGGGGGGAAAGAGGCATGATTTCTCCCATCACATTTAGGTTTAGTAGCTGCTAGACATGTCATAATGTGTTCAATTGTAAACTAGACATTGGTAAAATTAAATTCGTCTTTATATTCCTAATTAAATCATTGTCATTTTTGCGTGGCAATATCAGAAATATCACAAATTTTATGGTCTGGTTTTTTTTAGTATACCGAAAATCCTTTGCGTATTAGGGGCTACCCCTTATTTTCTCCAAAAAATTGCATCTCACAGGTAACCACCATAGAGATAACAAATGTTTCAAAAGGAGGGAGTCCATGGCTTGGCATCTGAAAAACAAGGGGTCCGCAGTACTTAGCTAATTGGGAACCACTGGGCTAAACCATGCTGCTTAACCTTAATGCATTCCATTAACCATTTTGTGGTTAAGCAGCATGCTTTAGCGTGTTGTCTGAACAGGGCCATAATATGCTGTGCAAAATTAAGGATAACCATAGGCAAATACCAAGCAAACGAAATGGAATTACTTGCCTATCAGCAATACTGGATGGTTTGTCTCCAATAGGAACCAGCATTCCACCCCAGAGAGAAGCTGAGAAAACCTATAAAGAAATATACATTAAAAAAAATCCACCATTACTATTCAGACTCTTAATAGAAACTTTACTGAGAGGCACCTTCTGTGTTACTGCTGACCCCATTTTTCCTTCTAGAGTGTCTACGGCAAAAGAACTGCTTCAACGCTTTCATAACATCATGAAAGAAAGGGGGCAGAGTGATTATTTATTTATTTATTGCACTTATATACCGCTCCCATAGCCAGGGCTCTCTGGGCAGTTTACAGAAATTCTAAAATTAAGATTAAAACAAGTATACAAAATTTAAAATTCTAAAACACAAAACATACACACATAAAGCATTAAAAACCATTAAAAAACTAAAACATGTGGGTAATTAAGATGTGCCGCCATATGCTTGGGCAAAGAGTAAAGTCTTAACCTGGCGCCGGAAAGATAGCAGCGTTGGCGCCAGGAAAGCCTTGTCAGAGAGACTGTTCCATAGTCTGGGGGCCACCACCAAAAAGGCCCTGTCCCTCGTTGCCACACTCTGAGCCTCTCTCGGAGTAGGCACCCGGAGGAGGACCTTAGATGTTGAACGTAGTGACCGGATATATTCACGTCGGGAGAGGCATTCCGACAGGAATTGTGGTCCCAAGCCGTGTAAGGCTTTATAGGTTAAAACCAGCACCTTGAATTGGCCTCGGACACATACAGGCAGCCAGTGCAAGCGGACCAGAGCAGGTGTTATATGGTCGAACCTTCTGGTTCCCGAAATCAATCTGGCCGCTGCATTTTGCACGAGCTGCAGCTTCCGAACCATCTTCAAAGGCAGCCCTACGTAGAGTGCATTGCAGTAATCGAACTTATGATTATGCACCATCTGGTTCCAACCCCTGAGCAACTTTCATATCCTGAATCCTTTTAATGAAACAGAGGAATGAAGAAACATTTGAGATCCCTGCAGGACATAAGCACACATATCTCTGCATTATACTGCAAATTATGATCAGATCCAAAGACCTGCTTAGTCTCTTGTAAAGAGTTAAGCCACGGCCAATGGAATATTCACCTTCCCCCCCTGGCAGCAGCAAACGGCGATGCCATATCACAAAATCCTTTCACGTTTCAAAAGCTATTTGCCATGTGGCACGAAGGGCTGCTTCCGAAGGACATCCACTCTGAAGTCTCCTTGGGTTCACAGAACTTAGTTTCATCTTTTTTGGGATTCTGGCCCATGACACACTTTTAGATTGTGAAGAAAAACCATCCTTACACCTGCATTTTCACTCTTGGGAAAATGCACACTCTCCAGCCTTGTATATTTCTAGCATAAATGCAGAACTGATTTCACACTGAACTGTTGAATGCTCTACTGAAAACAATTCGTAACTCAATGCCAAAAAACTAAACAAAATTCTCCTCCATTTGGTAAATAGTTTTTAAAGTTACTATGACATAAAAGTCATTTATTTCCAGTACCTTATAGCTCTTGTTGCAAGTAGGCAAATACTTACTGAATCCCAAAAGAGCTGCCTATTCAGCTGAAGTTCAAAGTCCTCTTTTAGAAAGCTCACATCACCACCTGTATAACCAGCCAGCTCCTAAAAAGAAAACCCAAACTGAATCTCTTTTGAAGATTTCAGATATAAAACTGGATATTAAGGGGCGGGGGGACATTTTACAACCCTCCCCACAATCTATTGCCTTCCATTCTTGGCATTATTACAGATGAAACCAAATAATGATTTGAAAATAATTTGAAGGATAGCTCAACTGTGCAGGACAATGAAGGATATGGATCAAATTCCTTGGGGCTTACACACAATATGGCATTATCTGTTGATCTAAACACAGACACAATACACACACACCGTTATTTTATTGGATCAGATTTTAATACCTGATTTATTTTCAGCAAAGCACCTCGTCTGGGCATGATTGAAGAGTTTCGAGAATCGATGACCATGGCATGCTATAAATGTACCAAAAACAAAAAACACCAGATATGAATATATATATATAAGAGACTGTCAATGGTAAAATAAAAAACCTATATGCAGACTTATTGCAGATAGAGAAAACTACTTGGTTTCTAATATTTGTCACCACAGAAAACATTCTATTGGACTCTTTGACATGTCAAGATACTTTAATCAACAGTAATTACATAATGAAAGTCAGAAGTATGCAGTATTCTTGATTGACACTTTATTCTAAGATGTACTGAACTGTATTTTGTAGACCAAACACAAACACTGGATTTTCCATTATGTAACTAGGTCAGTGGTTCTCAATTGGTGGTCCACGGACCCCAGGCGGTCCACGTAACCCACCCAGGGGGTCCATGGCACCATTCACCTATTAAGTCTGCATTTTAATAAAAGAAAATACGCCGTCTCCTGCACTGTTTGCTTCGATGGTGACGTCATGCGCAAAAGCACCTGCGTGATTTAGCGACTAGCTTCAGAGATTACTTCCCTGCACCTAATCCTGAAAACTGATGGAGAAGGAATCCTTTTGAATGTGGTGATGTACAACTAAAAACTCTATCTGCGGAAGAGCAAGATGCACTTGCTGACGTGACTTGTGATGGTTCATTGAAATCATTTTTCAAAGAATATAGACTGGACCAATTCTGGGTGAAGGTTTCTCCTGATTATAAGAAGTTAGGTGATAAAGCTTTGAAACATCTAGTTCCCTTTTGTTCCACATATCTTCATAAACAAACATTTTTGACATTTTGTTATATGAAGAACAAGCATAGAAATCGGTTCAATGTTGATCCAGATTTGAGATTAAAAGTAGGAAATATTGAACCGGATGTGGAAGGGATTATTTGGGGGGGAAAGGGGCATGATTTCTCCCATCACATTTAGGTTTAGTAGCTGCTAGACATGTCATAATGTGTTCAATTGTAAACTAGACATTGGTAAAATTAAATTTGTCTTTATATTCCTAACTAAATCATTGTCATTTTTGCGTGGTAATATCAGAAATATCACAAATTTTATGGTCTGTTTTTTAGTATACCTAAAATCCTTTGCGTATTAGGGGCTACCCCTTATTTTCTCCAAAAAATTGCTTCGCACAGGTAACTACCATAGAGATAACAACATTTTCAAAAGTAGGGGGTCCATGGCTTGGCATTTGAAAAACAAGGGGTCCGCAGCTAATTGGGAACCACTGAACTAGGTTATATAGAAACTACGACTGAAATCCAAGGATCTGGTTCTACATGCAGAGTAACTACTTTGCTTAGCACAGCTAAGGCAATAGAGTATGCTTCCATATGTAAAACTGCACAGGAGATATTTGTTCTTCCAGTTTGCTGGGTTCCAGAAATACTACCAACAACTGCAATATTATCTCTGCCTTGGCAAGTGAAGAGAAATGTTCTTACTGATATACGAAGTTTAGAAGCTGTTGTGGGGGTGGAGGGGAAAAAAGGAACTCTCCAACAAAATTGAATGCAAAAAAGTTCTTAAACTTCTTCATAATCTTGTAGAACCTAGTAGGCTAGATTTGGGGCAGGAATGGACAACAGCCATCATAATAAACTGCTATTTCAGCACTAAGCACACTACCTCCTTTAGCATCATTGCTTTAACATCATTCAGCAGTATTTATATTCCTTCAAAATTCATATTCAAAAGACCTCAAGATCTTACAGATACAGAAGACTTGAGTGAGTGTCCACTTTCTTCTCGAACAGAAAACGATGCCGTTCTTGCCAGACAGCCAAGCTCCCTCCACACACCTTCCCATTTTAACGTGTGGCTGGTCTTCCATATAGGAAACTATAAAATAAACATTTTTAAAACTTTCAGTGAGAAAAGCCATTACTTATTTTCAGCATTTTACATTCATCTATTTATGGAGAGAAGGCAAGGTAGACTGCTGCGGCAGCCAATCTGAAAGAACATAAGAAGAGCCATGTTGGATCAGACCAAGGGTCCATCTAGGCCGTCATTCTGTTCACAAAGTGGCCAACTTAAAGCTCCATCCGACCAGCGTTTTATTGCGTGCTCATTACTGGGCACTCACGGAGTTTGCTCAGGTCCCTCCCATGATGTCGCCTGCCTCCCGCGCCCCTTCTGGTCTTTTTTGCGCGACAACCCCCCCACCCCATTATGTCCGATGCTTTTTTAAACTCGGAATTGCTGCTCTCTCCTGCTGTGTGCAAGAGAAGCAGCGCCATTAGAACAGCAGACTCAATGGGCCTCATGCTTGTTGCGTACTTCCTCTTTTGAAAAGAGGAAGTAACTGAGGAACGAAAACACGGGTGGAGAAGCGAAGGTAGGGAGCGTGTTAACCCCTGGTGTGATGGAGCTTTTAGACTGCAGAAGTTGCTGCTAATATTTTACTTTTAAGCTGAAACCAACCCCCCACAGGGCTGGGAACAAGGTTCAGCTGGCTTGCCTCTCCAGAAGTGAGCTGATCATTTGTGAGGAAGGTTTTGAGCTACTAGCTCCCTGCAAACTATGTGTGCTAGGCTCTGAGTTGAGCTGCTAGCGAGGTAATGGCCTGGCTTAGCTTTACAAGGGGGCAGGCATCAGTTAACTCAATAAGCTATTCCAGAATTGAGGTACCTAGATGCAAGCAAGGACTTGCTGATTCCAAGAGGCAGCAGTGGTATAACAGCAAAGAGCTGGGAAGAGGCCAGTGGCTGCATCTGCTACATCAGTGGTTCCCAATTGGGGGTCCGCGTAACCCAGAGGGTCCGCATAACCCCCCCCCCCAGGGGGTCTGTGGCACCATTCACATATTCACCATTCATTTCTGGAGTCCACTGATGACGAATTCCTACCAGAAGTAAAATATAACATCACTAAGCACCTGCATGATTTAGCAACTAGCTTCAGAGATTACTTCCCTGCACTTAATCCTGAAAACTCATGGATAAGGAATCCTTTTGAATGTGGTGATGTACAAACTAACAACTCTATCTGCGGAAGAGCAAGATGCACTTGTTGACGTGACTTGTGATGGTTCAATGAAATCATTTTTCAAAGAATATAGCCTGGACCAATTCTGGGTGAAGGTTTCTCCTGATTATAAAAAGTTAGGAGAAAAAGCTTTGAAACATCTAGTTCTCTTTTGTTCCACATATCTTTGTGAACAAACATTTTCGACATTTTGTTATGTGAAGAACAAGCATAGAAATCGGCTCAATGTTGATCCAGATTTGAGATTAAAAGTAGGAAATATTGAATCGGATGTGGAAGGGATTGTTTGGGACAAAAAGAGGCATGATTTCTCCCATCAGATTTAGGTTTAGTAGCTGCTAGACATGTCATAACTTGTTCAATTGTAGGTAATAACAGAAATATCAGAAATTTTATGGTCTGTTTTTTTTAGTATACCTAAAATACCTAAAATTAGGGGCTACCCCTTATTTTCCCTAAAAAATTGCATCGCACAATTTTTTCAAAAGTAGGGAGTCCATGGCTTGGCATTTGAAAAACAAGGGGTCCGCAGTACATAGCTAATTGGGAACCACTG